>NC_134989.1:12503328-13111657 GCF_050947335.1 Megachile rotundata | reverse complement strand
TTTGATTTCCACTCTTCAACTGTTAAACCTACTTCACTATTAATACAAGATAAAGTTGTTGTCACTGATTCACGAAATGCATCATAAATCTTTGGTATTATTTCTTCTTCTAATTTATTTTTACTAGGAATTTCACAGGGTGAACGTAACGTTGCGACTAGTCTTTGAAAACCTCTACCTTCTACCACCTCTGGTAACTGTAGATCCATTATAATAAATTCTGCTATAGCATCTGATACAGTTTTCCCATCAATACTTGATTGATTTATAGGATTATCTTCTGGCATAAGAAAGGCCACATTTTGACTATTGTTTCCTAGATTAGAACCACTTTTAATCATAACTCGTAATGGTTGACCAATTGTAATGTCATCTTCAATATTAGATAAAGTTATGTTTGGATCAGTCACAAATTGAATATCTCCATCTATTTGAACAGTACCATCAGCATTAGTGGTATAAATATGCTGAGCAGAAGTTAATCCTGCCTTTAATAATTTTTTTTGAGCTCGTCGCTCCTTTGTTTCTTGTGAAAGTACCTGTCTACGAGGAGGATTGGTAGCTTCTAATTCTAAAAGTTCTTGAGCATGTTTATTTTGCAGATGCATACGTAAATTACTAGTATTACGATTATATGCAATTTGAGTTTTACACAATACACAAACGATTTTTACTTTAGTAAGAATATCACCATCTTCAGTAGCTGGAAATCCGAAGAACTTCCAATAAATACTTCTCATTGACATAGGTACTACTAATTTCTTATACGTATATGTATGTTTTTCTTCCATCATTTTAGCAAGTATCATTTGCATCTCACTTTTGGAGTCATCTGGCGTGACAGATTTTCCATTGTTAGGCAATATTATTGATTTAGTTTCCATAATTATTAATTAAAATACATAAATACCGGCTCGTCTTATCTTTCAAATTTTAAAATGTATATATGCATTGTATTTTTCATAGTTTTAATCATTTACAACACTTATTTTTCATCAAAATGGAGGATTTTCGTTGCATAATTTAAAATTCAACTGTCTTACAAGAATATATAATTCTTTTTATCAATCTGTCTCCTCCTACGATTATAATCGAATAACAAATTTACCGCGAAAATTCCGATATCTCAAAGTAGCGTTTGACGAATTATTTTACAGATATCGAACTTCAATTTCTCGTTTCGAAAAGAACGATGCACGATCGGTTATCGACTAGCTCTCGTAACGATGCTATCGACTTTCTTTTGTTCAAAGAAATATCGCTAGGACAACTCTCAACTAATCGATTTCGTAAAATGCTATAGTGTAGAGTATTCTGATTGGAGGATGTAAAGTAACTACAATATAATTTAAAACCGAGCCAACTTAAGGGTACAAAAGTTCCTATCAAGTTAGGAATAATTTTATATATTGGCAACAGATATCTATTCCTTATTCTAAATTTATTATATGTTGAACAAATTGACAAGTGTTGTATTGTTTAATAAAAAGCTTTATTTCTGACATACAGACAAGAATGTAGCAACATTTACTAAGAAATAACTAATAATTATTTACCAAATTACATTTCAGTCAAATGACAAAGAAAGCAAAAATATTATCTTATTTAATACTATGGAGGTTAACCTCTGTTTTTCTTATACAAACTGCCCATGTACCAGATGAATATTGGCAATCATTAGAAGTCGCTCATCATTTAGCATTTGGATACGGTTACCTGACATGGGAATGGAGCATGAAAATTCGCAGTTACATTTATCCATTTTTGATATCCATTATGTATCGAATACTAGCATTGGTATCTTTAGATGATGTAATAATTTTAACAACATTACCTCGAATATTTCAAGCACTTATGAGTGCATATGGAGAATACAAGTTTTATGAATGGACTAAGAACAAATGGGCATTGTATAGTTTATGTCTGAATTGGTACTGGTACTATTGTGCTACACGTACATTGATAAATACTATAGAAACATCATGTACCATGATAGCTTTGTCTATGTTTCCATGGCGTGATAGTAATATTACAACTATAAGATATTTTTGGATTATAGGGTTTTTATGTATGATTAGACCTACTGCTGTTATTATATGGTTACCCTTATGCTTTTATCATTTATGTACCAGTTTACAGAACAAGTTAATATTATTATCAAAGTATATTGTAATATCTTTTGTTTGTTGTATCAGTTCCATATTACTGGACTCTTACTGCTATGGCACATTAGTTATTTCTCCTTTGGAATTTTTTCGTGTAAATGTTTTATATAAGATTGGAGATATATATGGTACTCAACATTTATTATGGTATATTTTAAGTGGATTACCAGTGCTTTTAGGTGTACATTACGTTATTTTTTTATTAAGCATTTGGCAAGTACTGAAGCATTCCAATACCTTTCATCGTCAGTCACTTATGTTAATTGTCATATGTTGGACACTTGGCATTTACTCTTTGCTATCTCATAAGGAATTTAGATTTTTACTGCCACTTTTACCAATGTTTACATATATTTCTACTTCCAGTATACCTTCTTTAGCAATTAAGTCTACAAAAACAGTCAGAAAAGTATTTGTGGCATTACTCATAATTACCAATGTCCTACCTGGTATTTATTTTTCTATGGTACATCAACGTGGATCTTTAGATATAATGAATGTTCTTGGCAAACAGCTTAATTATACTGATAATACAACTAATGTATTATTTCTGACTCCTTGTCATGCTACTCCTTTGTACAGTCATTTACACGTAAATGTACCTATAAAAATATTAACATGTGAACCTAATTTTAATAGCAATGTAAATTATACAGAGGAAGCAGATGAGTTCTTTTCAAATCCAATGCACTGGCTAAATAATTATTACAATAGTGATGAAAACATCAAAATGCCTAGTCATATAATATTATTTGACAGTATTGTACCAAAAATCGAACAATTTTTGAAAAACTACGAACTTGTATCGCAAATATTTTATACGCATTTTCCTCAATCAAATTATAGCAAATATATTTATATGTATAAACGTAAATAAAACATATCAAATTAAATTTAATGATCTTATTAATATTGTCGAAGTCGCCATTATATTTTGCGAGGTCCAAAAATCGATATCATTAAACGTGGACTTGTTATATTGCCACACATTGAACTGCAACGTGTTTATAAATTAAATTTTTTCAAAATTAGAAACTGGTTTGCCCACTGTTGCTAGCGGTACTGATTAATAGTATCCTACTAAATTTTTCGAGTTATTTTTCACATCGTTTCTCCAATATACTTTAACGAAATACAGAACAAACAATTTAATGATGTACATATGTTATGGATAAAAGCTTATACCACACTCAGCGTAAAATTGTTGAATTGTCCATAAATTCTTTTATATTAAAATGAGATGTAAATAATAATAATTAATAACAAATTTCCAAATGAATATTTATTTTTCTTTCTGTATGTACATATGCATACACAAAATTTAAAGTCACCACCAAAGGGGCGGTCGTAATGATGAAGATAATTGAGCCACGCGGCGGGAGGAGCCGAAGTTCCCGACGGATGGTTTGTGGAGTGAAGGAGGTGGTGATCAATGGTGGTAGTGGTGATGGTGGTGGTAGAAGAAAAAACGTAGTAGGAGAAGAAACGGGCGAGCAAGTTTTTTGCGGAATCATTACGAAAATTTTGAATAATAATCATCAGATGAAGCGTAGATTGACTTTTCGACGATAGAAAATTAGTCCAGCTTCGAAGAACGAACGTGTACCGTTATCAAATAACTCTTGAATCTTGGCCACCACACAGACAAAGAGAGGAAAAGAAAGACGATGATGATTCTAACGGTACATTCTCGATGCTAGTTGTTTCTACCGAGTCGTGGTCGTTGATAACATCAGTTGCATTGTTGCATAGGCCGAATATTTGTGAGCACGTTTTTGAAATTACCGTAATTGCCAAGGTCAGAGCCGTCTTACGAAACCTGGGAAAAAAGTTGGACTTGGCACTTTATTGAGTTAATAAATTTTATCAAAATCTAATTCAATTCTAGCTCAACACTCAAAACCCGATTAACACAACTTGTTATAGTTTTTTGTCAGTAAAAAATTTCTGTGATATCCCTATTCTATTAATACTCTAAACTCTATATTTCCTAATTCTCAGATTAAGCTAGGTTTCCACGTCGCCAAAGATACAGCGTCCAAAGTCGATCAACACTTAAGTTTGTGAGCTATAACTGAATTCTAATATTGAACAAATAAAATAAAAACGTAATCACCAACAGAATATTTAATTTCCTTTAGAGTAATATTGTATTAGAATTGTTGATCTGCTTTAGCTGTCCATTGGAGCACATTGTCGATTTCCTTGAAATTAGTCGAAGGTTATAAGTCCACTCGTTGACGAAGCAAGCAGAAGCAGATACAGGTAGGAAGGAAGACACCGGGATCATCTGCAAGATGATAACAATTGTAAGACTAGGGAATATAGTGGTTGCAACCGTGGGTAAAGAAAGGCGGACGTGGTAAAGTAACGCAAAGTAAAGTAAGGAAAGGTAACTCGTGGCTGTAATCGAAGGTACAGTAAGATGGTGCAAGTGGGATGGAAGAAAATATAAAGAGGGGACTGACTACATGGAGTCAACGTTCCGAGCGGGTCAGCGACCAGCCTGTCTTCTTTTCTCTCTCTCTCTCTCTAGCCTTCTCGTGTCCTTTCCTTTATCATGATACCTGGTGAGGTGCCTTTTCGTATTAGTGGAACTTTATTTTGTACTTCGTCATTCGAAAGGGTTCTGTCGAGCAAGGGAAATCGGGTCACACGTTCCCCGAACGACTCAGCCTTGCACCGGCTACTATTTCCAAATATATCAGGAACGCTTGATCGCGGAAGAATCGTCGCGATTTGTAATGGTTTGAAAGTTATGTACAGATACATGTACGAAAGGCACGAATATAATTCTCGTCCGAGAGAAAGTTCTGCGCAACGGTGAATCCGCTCCCCTTCCTCCTATCGTAAAAGAGCATCTAAAACGAATTGTTCATCGTAAAGTACGATCGGCTATAGATTCAAAGTGTTTTCAGGACCCTCTTTCACGACAATTTATCGGCTAATTTCAGTAAACTTACGAGTTATTCTTCCTCTTGCATTCATAATGTATTCATATTATTTCGTTAATCTGGATCGAACCAAAAGCATTCTTTGTAGTATTACAGCTTTAGGAACTAGCCAGGGTCAACTTTAACTCCTTCGAAAAAGCAGGTGTTTAGCAGGTGTCCCTCGAGGAGCTTCGCCCTTCTGCGTCATCCTCTTCCGCCCTCGTTTGTTTCGTGAATGCACACTGTAAATAGATATTACGTTCGCTGTATTTACGCTAAACTAATATAGTATGACTTTGCAAACGGAAGTATATACTTTAATATATAAATAAATATCATGATGTACCAAATAGGATATCTTGTGCTCAAAAAAAATATTCGACTTCCGTTCCGAGGACGAACTATAAAGAAGCTATAAAATGCTTCCCATTGTGAATAAGTACTTTGGATCCACGTTTATTTTATAACAGTCACGATGCTCGTTTGTGTAAGATCAATACGACACAAAAGGTTCAGAGTCCGATCTCGTAAACCGGCTCTCCTTACATTGCCGATCGAGACTTTGTTCTTCGAGCCGAGAACTTTGCTCTTACACGATTCTCGTTGTCCATGTACGCACCTGTTCTGAGATTTTTATCCTTATCTTTATTTTTACGATATATACCATCAAATATTCATGCTAGATTTCATTCTTCATATCTTGCATAGTTTCTCATGGTAATAAATCTGTCACAACGTAATTATAATAAGTATACATGATACAGAACAAATTTTTGTAATTGTCTTAAAAAAAAAACTCAATGATTCTCTTTTCAGTAAAATGCTTATATTATAAAAAAATAATACAAATAAAATAAAGAAAAGACATTACAGTTGTCAACGTTGAAAAATTATGAAATAGTTATATTAGCTTATATTATAAAAAAATAATACAAATAAAATAAAGAAAAGATATTACACTTCTTAATGTTAAAAAAATTATGAAATAGTTTTACATCTCAAGCTAATTCAACGCAAGTTGTTTATCTAGTCATTTATATAATCAATTATTAGAGATAAATCTGCATTTCATGAAATATAAGAAATGGGATAAATTATTATATAATACTTGAGGACGACAGTGTACACGTATGAATAAATGTACGAATGTATAATAAATATACAAAATCGATATCCTTATAGCGTCTATTCTCGAACTTGGTCCATCATAGACCAGGCGACGATGCACTTGTCCTCCTCTAGTCGTCGTTACGCGCTGTCGAGCCCAACCAATCACAGTTGGTAAGCAACAGGTGACCAACCAATCCGGTCTCCCTGTCACGACACCGTCTCTCTTACGTAGCGCTAAGCATTTCGCTTCACGGATATTCCTACCATATCCAAACGACGATTGCTTTCCCGTTTTCTGCTTCTTTGTCTATACATAGGCACCTCTCGTTCTCCCGTTTCCCCATCCGCAGGCGATCGTGCCAACCTGTTGCTCGTTGGCTTTCCTTTACTCTCCTTCCTTAAGTCGATTTAACGCGAACTGTATGTATAACATGTAATATTCATCTATCTCTCGTGCCATGTCTCTGTCACGTTGCACCGATTTGTTAATTCTAAAAAGTTTCTGCGATTTGATTATTTTTTCAATAACGAAAATCACTGTTTAAGTAAATATTTTGTTTTCTTAATTAAAACATCGTTTAAAAATTGGGGAATATAAATTTGCATACAAACGAGCGATGATAACAACGAAATCTAGTAAGCAAACAAGGTTACAGTAAATTGTGATAATAGAACATGGGAAATGTTCTTTCATTAATATTGAAGTGCAGGTCGATAATTTATTAAAATATCCAGTATTCAAAAAACGTTATGCATTTATGCAAATGTTCTACGTAAAATGACAGTATTGATAATTCCATGCTTAACGAGTACCCACTACAGCCTATCTCGATCTAATGACTTTGAAGTCTACACGAAGACACATCCGGGGTACGATGCTTTTTTTATTTAAATTCGCGAAATTGCGAAAGATACGCGAGTACTAGCGTGATACACGTTCGCGCGTTATCAAGGCCGTGATCATGTTATGGAGGGAGCATCGAATCGAGGGCACAGGCGACGGTACGTACCTGTGATCCGTTGTCGGAGGCTACTTATGCTCGAAGGAATCGCTTAAGGTGGTCGCCATTTTTGTTCCGTTCAGTCACATGAATAATTAGCGTGCCTCCATGAGAACAGCGAACCGCATGCTTTCCTAATCAAACGATCGAGCGATACCTGTGCGGTGTTACCATCGCGAAATTCATTCATACGCGGACTATCGTTTGGTGGTTCGATGTATCGAATCTCGTTAGGAGTCCGCCATGAAGAAGTAAACGTGGCGCTCCAGGTGGAAAATAATCGCGGTCGGGTAGCGGGGTGAGCGTACCGCAAGGCGAGTGGAATGTCTGCGCACCTGGCCAGTGCGTCGCTGCTTTTGACCTGCCTTTCCCTTCGACGCCTTTAACCTGAATGGGTGTTGGGTTTTTCGTCGTAGAAACGGCACGACGCGTTGCTTGACTGTTATCGTGCGAATCGTTTAAGAAATTTCTCGAATTTGAATCGTTCCGTGCAGTTTACATCGTCGGGTTTACGCGTTTTTTCAACGTGACATGTTCGGTCCTTGTCGCGCAGCGTTCGGCCGGCATTCGTGCATCTTCGTCGCGCCCATCGCGTGAGTTCGCCGTGCCGAGGAGCCGCGAGTACGGGAACGAACGAAGAGGGTCCTATAGCCAACGAGCGACGGGTTTCGATGCGCAGTCGCCAGGTGAAGCAACAACGACGACGTGTGCGCGCAACGGTCGGGGTTGGCCAGTGCTGCACGAAACCTTGCCACTCACGACGGCGGTCCGTCGACAGAGCCGCGCAAACGAATAACTCGCGGGTGCTGCCCGTTCGCGGAGTTATCGCAGCGAACGATATACCTGCGCAGAAACGTGGCGCGAGGTATCTATCATCGATTCGCGATCCGGATCAACAACGGTCGATCCTTAACCTCAATCAGCACGATAGATAGGTAACATGTCGCGTTTGTACGGCGACAGTCTGTGAACGCGTGAACGTAGTGCGGACGTGAGGTTCAGTTCAGGTGAGCACCCAAGAGGCCGAATTTGGCCTTGTCTAGGACACGTTTGCGTGCATCGTGGTGTGCTACTTTGATAGGTTCAGGTGTACGTTGACCCAGAAGTAGTGAGTAGTGCTCGAACGAAACGGACGAAAGAAACGAAAGGTAATCCTGGCACGATGCAGACTACAGGAACAAGGGGACCTACTCACCTGGTCGCCCTTTACGTGGCGACAGCCGGTCTTCAAGGAAATGCTCTCGGATCTGACGAAGAGGAGATCACGTTGCTGGTTTACGTGCTTCTCGATGTGCTTCAAAATAAGGTAAGTTTTCTCAATTGTTGATAAACAACTGGTCGAGCAGTATCAAATTATATTAAATGATTCACTGTGTCGTGTCACCCGTTTCCTGTACGCGATTTCCTTATACCCTTTTCAAAGTGTCAGTCTTACCTCGAAGCGTGATATTATCGGACAGCACGAAACGACGTTCAAAATTATTCGCATATGTTATAAGGATAACTAAAGTACGCATATGACAGGACAAATTAATCCTGTTCTACCGAGTCATTGTTATTGGTTAGAGTTCTCGCTCGACTTTCATCGACCGCTCCTAGACCAATGACAACGATCGATCGACAACTCGAAGTTAAAACACAAAACCGCCAAACAATCGATATTTCATTCAACTTTCGTGAAAGTTTTCGAATCACTGTCGATCTTACTGCATGTCGCACCGCCACTGTGCGACAATGTCTGCATGTTTCTGGTTGCCATTGTTTCTCGAATTATCCGGTGGGGGCGGAGCGTCGCGCCCTCGAAAGGTCGTCCATTAGTTCCAGCTTTGCCATCGAGATTATCTGGCGCCATGGACTCCGTTTCTCATTAGTTCTCCTATGTTACGATGCTGGGAATCAACGCTTCCTGTTCCAACGCGTTCCTTGATCAAGTCTATCCTTGATTATCCTTTTTCTGTGACTTTAGAACCTTTGCTTATCTTAATTTCATTTGAATTTATTATCCATTAAACTTGCCTCGCCATAGTCACGGCTGCGAGGCACGAATAGAAAGTACGAAAGATTTCAGATGTTACATCTAATACATATTACCTGTATTAACACTAATCATTCAAATTGGTTACAAATCTTATTATTCGTGCATAAATATGCAACAATAATTAAAATTTTCCACGTTACAACCGCAACAGGTAATTATGAAACTATTCATTACACGCTACAAACTTTTATCGTTAATTTTGATACGAAATTATTACTCTTGAACTTTCTCAGCTAGAAAGTCCGTTCTTTCGAAAAAAAGTTCACAGTGGTTTTCGTAATGTAACACGCCAGGAAAAAGTTTCAGGAATCCAACTCGTTCGCGTTTATTTTTTGCTTTCATCATGTTGAAGCGGTGCTCCTCAGGGCCGGCACGAGGCTTTCAGTTTTTGTGGACCTGAAACGTGGTTTTGCGATCTATGAAAATGTTAGAACATTTACTACTCTTGTTACATTCTTTGTACGTATTCTCATGCTTTATATTTTACAAATCCAATATTCATTATATTACCATTTACATTTTCCGCTTCTATATTTTTCTCTCCTCGTGTTTCCAATCTAGAAAGATCCGAATTTTTCCAGGATGCGTTTCGAGAAATCTGTAGGTCCGTCGCGGCAACAGGTGCGCCTAGTTTTCTTTATTCTTTGTTGTGAATCGCTTGCAGTGCGGCCGAGTTCCAGGTAAACAGGGTCGTTTCCTTTTTCCCCTCGAGTCACATACCTGGCTATCACCGATCGAGCTTTGATCGGGGACAATGGCCGCCGGTTCGGCTCTTCTTTATGCTTCACGTTCTCAAGGAAATACGATGATACAATGCGTTGTTTTGCTCCTATTCTATTGTCTAATCGTTTCGATTCGAGACACGACCTCGAGGTTGGCCACATCTCGAGCTTTACTATCGATGTAAATAAAAGTCGATCAGCGGCAACCCGTGTCGATGATGTATTATCTGCGTTACCTAAATGTTGACGATGCCCGTAATCAATTAGATGTTATCGAAGAAAGCGATTCTTGTTGGTTTTTAGCGGTTTACTCTTGAAACAGTGATGCGTAACATTTTATAATCCGTGTTACGTACAGCACGGTGTTAAAATTGAAACAGACCTTTTTATTTACATTAATTCTTTTCTTTATAATTTGGGCTATACTTTACTGTTTGACGTCTAAGTAGATACGGAAGTTCGTGCATTAATTAAGTGATAGCAACTTAGAAATATTATTTCAATTTTACAGTTTAAATTTATAAACGTATTTTTTAATCTTGACGAATTTAATGAAATTTTAGAAATATTTTTTTATACTTATTTACAACTTAAATTATTTGTAAAGAATGTATTCGACTGGAATATTTTGCAGTGGATAAAGAGCGTTGTATTTCAGAATAGAAGCAGCTAGTCTATGACGAATTTGATCTCGCTTGGATACTGTTCGAAGTGAATCGGTGTTGGCGCGTAAAGATTCAACGTGTGAAAAGAGAGGACGTTGACTTTCAGAGGCTTGGAAAGCAAGATTACGTTCGCTAGAGCTGTGTTTCGAGATGCGAAACGGCGAGTGTGTGGTTTTACTTAGTAGATAAAAACTTCGAGGTTGTATGTAATACCTATAATTTGTAAGAAACTGAACGTTATGTTGGTCGGTTAAAAATCTACTCCACTAGTCGCATATTTATCCCTTTTTTTTTTTGGTCATTCGCAAAAATTGTACAACGGGAATTTCCAATTAAAACCAAGTTTCTAACAGTTACTGGGCACAGATTTTTTTTTTAGTAACAAAATTATAATAATCGTTTAAAAATTTTTTTGAAGATAGACTTTTATGATACTGATAAAAAACGTCAAATTATGTAATTAATTTAGACAAATGTTTTTTATTATACTGTTTGATTTTTCATTAACATATAAGTAGGTAGATTTTTTAAAGTTCAGGTGCACAAAGTGTACAATGTCCAATTTTTATTTTTAGTCTACTCTGGAATATTATGTCACTGATAAACAAACAAACGGATTTTGTGCGAAGTAAGCTGAGATCTGTAATAATAATGGTACACAAAGCGTTAAAGCGTTAAAGTCCTCATTATTACTTTCAATGTAATCACTCAGTGATAATTCTATTTTGCTTAGATCCATGTAAATTGATGTTAATGCATTTCTTACATCAATTTTTAGCGTTTATATTGTAACGTTGAATCATGATAGTTTGCAATGTAGCATGTCAGAAGATGAAGCGTGCTGTTAGAATTTGACAGGTACACAAAATGGCGTCTCGGATCAGTAAGGCGGGAAAGTCAAATTTTTTCTACTGTAAATTACAAGGTAATAATTACAAGATTAATCTTTACAATTATTACCTTATAATAATAATTATGTAAGATAATAATTACCTTAACAAGGCAATAATTTAAAATAAATTCTAACATAGTGGAACGTAATAAATTTGTCAGTACTTCATACTGAAGGTGAAGGTTTAAAAATACTGTTTGAACGCAATGTTTGACCCTTCGTGCTTAGGATTACTTGTAAATACTTGATCTTCATAACGAATCGAATTCGAGTTCGTAATTCGTTTGAGGGAATGCTTGCACAACTCGTAGCCATTGTAATTCGTTTCCGGCGTTTAAAGTTGATCGACCAAGTCGAACTCTCTAACAAGCAATCGTTGATTTATGGGCATGACCCTTTTACTGTATGCATTTCCGCGTGCCGTTTCGATTAGTTCTTATCGAGCAAAGCAGTCGACGGTGTTCTTCAACGATTTTGCTCCGCGTGATTTCCCCGAATTGTTTCTGAGACGAGCAGAAACATCACGTTAGCTCTTGCAAACGTTCTGATGTTTACATTGCTTCTTCAAACATTTGCAACGATCATACTAACGTCCAACTGTTCCATTCTTTTCCCTATTTCTTCGATTTTCTGCGTTCTTAGAACACAGCGGTCCAGGTTAATTCTCAAGAAAATTTCTTCATGGCTTCAAACACTTTTTCTTAGCGTTTTTAGCTTTTTAAAATAAATGCTAAGTTGTTGGTAGAACTTATGATCATTCAAGTGCAAGGTCATTCAATATCACTTCTTCAAAAATTTTTTATCTCAAAAAATTCAGAAGTCTTAGACGGTCATCAGGTCATATTCTTTAACCCTCACTAAACATTAATGTCTTCACTTTTTTACCTCCATTGATTAATTGCAAGTCTCACAAAAAATACTTAACGAGTAAATACAAACAAAAAAGTTGTCATT
This sequence comes from Megachile rotundata, assembly GCF_050947335.1. NCBI lineage: Eukaryota > Metazoa > Arthropoda > Insecta > Hymenoptera > Megachilidae > Megachile > Megachile rotundata. Next base: position 13,099,177 of record NC_134989.1, on the reverse strand, counting down.
TATATCAATTTCTTGAAACGTAGCTGCTGATTTCTGTACGTTCCAAGGACAGTTTCTAATTCCAGTTATCGTTTTCGAGAGATGAGGATTTATCAAGATGGCGCATAATCGCCGGTAAATCTTTCGCGCTTCTATCAGATATACGCGATTATGTGGAACGGTGTTCGTGTAAGCAGGACATTTATGACGGAATATTAACCAGACCCTTTGTCCTACTTTCTTGGCAGTTATCGCGTCCTTCGAACGGTAGAATTTAGGTGAGCAAGCTTTTAATTCGGACAGCCTGTAGCTCCTGAATTTTATGGAGCGGTTCTCATAAAATCTTAATCGTAAAATAAAGAATACCTTCTTTGATATATCCCCTGAAATATTTCTTAAATAATTATTAAATAATGTGTTAATATAATTGTAAATATACTTCATCTAAAAAATATTTCAAACAAAAAGAGTCTTCATAAATAAAAACATGGAGTACCTATAAACTAGGTTGAACTTCCTCCAAAAATGTGAACTGATCTTCAAAAATAATTATCAGTAACTTTAAGAAATAATAAAAAGTGTACTACTTCTTCAAAGTTCAAATGAAGCTAAATTAAAATTAATAAAAATGATGTTAACTTTGGTACCCATACTTTTAAGTATTCATCGAAGTTGGATTTTTTAAAAAGACCAAAATGCAGATAACGTAGAAAAGTTTGTATTAACAAGATTGCAGTGCTTTCCAATCCACGAAATAGTAACTCCTAAGATCGAAATGATTTCCAAGTGATAATTAACATTTACGTAATATAATACTGGTTCGTTTATGTCGCGAGTTACGCCACGAGGTTTTATCGGTTAAGATAATTCAAGCCGGTGGCACGATCGTACCGAACTACCTTGATCCGTTAACCCCGCGTCAAAGAACCTGCCTATTAAGTTTCTTGCACGGTTTCCAACATTGACGCACCGTCATGTGACATCCATGAACACGGATTTACGTAGCACGGATTCCATTAAACTTGCTACATATTCTAATACTCATCCACCTCTAAACAAAAACAGGTTTCGCTCAACAAATTTCAAGTGCTTTAACTCTAAAGCTAAAGTCAATGTTGCACTTTAAAATTGAAGTAAATTCAATGTTGTACTTTAAACTTAAAGTCAATGTTGCACTTTAAAGTTGAAGTAAACTCAATGTTGTACTTTAAACTTGAAGTCAATGTTGCATTTTAAAGTTGAAGTCAATGTTGCACTTTAAACTTGAAATCAATGTTGCATTTTAAAGTTGAAGTCAATGTTGTTCTTTAAACTTGAAGTCAATGTTACACTTTATAGTTGAAGTCAACGTTGCACTTTAAAATTGAAGTAAATTCAATGTTGTACTTTAAACTTGAAGTCAATGTTGCACTTTAAAGTTGAAGTAAACTCAATGTTGTACTTTAAACTTGAAGTCAATGTTGCACTTTAAAGTTGAAGTCAATGTTGCACTTTAAAATTGAAGTAAACTCAATGTTGCACTTTAAAGTTGAAGTCAATGTTGCACTTTAAACTTGAAGTCAATGTTGCACTTTAAAGTTGAAGTAAAGTCAATGTTGTACTTTAAAGTTGAAGTCAATGTTGCACTTTAAACTTGAAGTCAATGTTGCACTTTAAACTTGAAATCAATCTCCCACTTTAAAGTCGAAGTCACTATCCAAAAATTAAAAAATAAATTTTCCTGCAGTATTTCTGTACACCCTATGTATAAAGTAAATATAAATTCAGAATTTATTTCACTGTCCTTTCGATTTCGAATTGAGAAATCGCGTGTAATTAACAAAAATTTTCAATTTTTCCTGGTCGTTACTTTCTATCCGGATTCGTAACGCGGTAAAAGTCCGCTGATCGTTGAAACGATTGTTTACAATGCGTTTATTTCTATTTTCCCCGAACATTGTTGGTGTCTTGAATCTTTTTCGCATGCCGCCGAGTAATTAATCCAAATTCCTGTGCCCGTAATTAATGATTCGCATAATTACGAAGATGCGCAGTAACGCCATTTTTAAAACTCATTTAGATAATCTCGGCGTTACGGGACGTAGCGGAGCGAAGCTTTTACATAATCGGTCAAAGGCGGAAACGATCGGGTCGCTTAAAAACGATTTCTATCTTCCAACGCTGAAAGTTCTATCTTGTATACGATCAACTGTTGCGACTTTCGATTGAGCGTTACGTTACAATAATGCTGATGATATACAATTAATTTTCCTTTCTTTTTTTAACGATATGACACGTGCATCTAACACTTGGCAGGTAGCGAAAAAATTGCGCTAATTGCCTGCACCTGCGGAATAAAAAATTTCTTAATTTCTTTCGAATTTCTTAAACTTTGAAAATATTTTATTTACTAATTTTTATGTTCTGTACATATGCTCGTTTTAATCCACTTGATCTCTGATGTAATTGATACTTTAGTACTTTTATATTTATACAAAAAAGGAAAGTTTGAATTTAATATTACAATTTATTCTTGATTGCTCCTGCACGCATGCAACCAGTCCGGCGCGGCAGTCTGCACGCCATGTTGCATAGTCACAGGAGCACGTGACGCAGTACCGGTCCAAATATTAATCACTCTCACAGAATTTAAACTCCTACAAATTTTGAAACATTGGAATTAAAACTAGATCCAATAGAAATTAAATAAAATATTAAAACTAGATATTAAATTCCGATAAAAATTACATCGAGATTTGTTAATTGCAAATAATGCAACAATGTATCCTTTCTTCTTGGAAGTTTGAAATATTGTTAAACGATATGAATGATCAACGATGAATGGTTACAGGTGTTAGGAAGACAACAGTATATTGTACGACCGATGGTAATGGACGAAAGTTGTACACCTGGAACCGGTAGCGACAATCCGGCGGTTGCCGGAAGTAGCGGAGTCATCAGCGAGGCAGCGCTGGCGCATGCTCCGACGTTAACCGAAAGAACAGTTCGAGAACACGGAATTTCTTTGGAGCAGGCTATCGAACAGGTAATTGCGGTTTTACCGTGAGGTTTCACTCCAGGTAGTTAAAATACGTGACCTAAAAATAATTCTATTGTTTGCACATGACAATAAGGAATGCAAAACTCCCTCGAAATTAATATTAAAATATGCAGTCTCGTCGGCTAAAATTCGTTGTACAAATAAAACTGCAATGTTTGTTATCGAAGAGTTTAACGTACTTGTATTTGTCGAGGTTAATTTAGAAGATACTTGGCAATGATTCTTCTCAACTGAATGAAGAAAAGTTTTGCAGATATACGTATAAAGGAAAGTGAGTTTTAAACAATTTCATTTTTAATGAAAGTTCGAAGCATGGTGGTCATCCATGTCGTGCGTGACATCCGGTTCCGCACCACGTTTCGTCGTAGACGGCCAGGCACCGATGAGACAGTGTTTACATCCCGAAGCCTGCAACAAAGAAATCGAGCTGCCTGAACATTACAACCTATTTCATGACCTCCGTAAGGAATTTGTTGCCTGTTATTCCACCCATGGAGAACTCGCGACGCTCGGAATACAGGAAATGCTGGATTGTATCCTTTTAAAAAGTCACACGATTTCATTTTCAACTTTCCAAAACCACGTATACATATAATATAGAATTGCCGAAAGTATAAGTTATGGGAAGGCGATGAGTGGTTGGCATAAAACGAAAAGGCCTATCATTATTTAAATTTTGCGCATACATCACGTGGATAATTTTAGACATTTGTTCATTAAAGATTCATGGGATCCGTATAGAAGTTAAATTGAAAATTAAAGACTTTCAAAATACTTTTGAATATTATATTTGAGTACTCAAATTTTTTAATATAAATTTTCGAGTGGTAAAATTAATGTAAAAGTCTAAATGGCGTGGGTCATCGGAGACCCCCTGGCTCCGCCATACGAGAGATTTAAGAGGCGACGTGATGACTGTGGTCGAAACGAAGAGAATTCCAAGGCGTGCGGCCGTTAGGCGGCGCGACAGAAGTCGAATCCAACATATTCGACGAACCTGGCGACGAACTAGCTGCTGGTGCAAAGTCAGTCTGCAAGTGAGTGCAGAGAGTGCGTATCGAGGAATTAGCGCTCTTAGCTAACAGTACATTTCGCCCAATTAGTTATCTTTTAACCGTGATGTTAGTTTAATTATCAAAGACAGTGATAGTGTTTAATTTCTTCCGGAAGTTCTGACAATTTTATAAAATACAATCTTCCAAGGTACGTTTCTTATAATGCGTGTTAAAAGAATTTCCTGAGTTCGATTTCTCTTTATGTTGCTTTCTATCCGGTGAAAAGTCAGAAAATATTGCGTTTGGCGAAATTTGACTCCATTTGAGACCTTTGCCTCTTACGTATTTTAATATATATTCATATGTATAATACGTGTATACATCTCATTATATATTTTTCTTTCCTTGGCATTAAAGACAAAAAAAGAAGAACCGGCTTTACAACTGTGTATACATCGGTTCAGTTTTTTCCATCCTCCGCATTTGCATGAAAAGGTGTAGATATTTCGTGAGATTTAATCCAAAAGAGGAAACGGCTCTTCCATAACGCCACGATTACCTACCTAATCCAACCTCGATATTAAGCTCGTGTCAAGATATGTATATCACGATTATTGTTCCACTTTGCAACGCTGATGTGGTCTGCCCGTGTTAATAAAACAAAACCACCTGTGGCTACTGGGTTACACTGTACGTATCGATCGATACCTCTGTCGTGATCCACCGTTTTAATTTTAACACTTTGAAATGCTCAGCAATACTGTGTATATTGCAGTATACTTTCTTGCGGAAACATGGGTCAATTCGGTAGGTTACTTTAAGAAAAATGGCGGTGTAGCTATCCTAGTTTACATAAAACATACAAGCTTTTATAGCGTTGGATTAAACTATTTTATTGTCACTAAAATTTATATCCTCGTGCATTATAATAACTCAGATATTTATTTTAATATTCTGTGAAAAATATAAGGGTGTTATGTCACCATTTTTCTTAAGTCCTGTACACTTGAGAAATCATAATAATTTGTAGGAACGAAAGTAACTTATAAAATAGTCTCGTAATCTCACACACGGAAAGGAAGAAACAAAAGATGAAATCGAAATTCAGTCAGTATCAATATCGTATAACTTAAGAAAGTCCCACCAAGTAACCAACGCAGTCTTATCATGCGCGGAACACGGTTTAAAGGTCATTCTGGTGGAGATATTGGTAACAGGCTGACGATAATTATGCGCGTAACAAGTTCGTTAGGTTCCCCAGCATATTTTTAACTAATGATCCTCCGTTCGTGACTACGATAAATTTCTAATTCTATGATCAACATATAAATAATCAATTTACCGTTTAATCTCACGGAAATACCATTTCATGTTAATTTATAGCGTCGATAATACTATCTCGATTTTAAAATCGCCGATTAAATACTATTCGAAGTTTATCCTTAATCAATGAAACTCAGATTTTGGTTTGCCATCGGATACCGAGAACGATTACCATGTAAAAGAGATACAGGATATGATATGTGTGATACAGAGAATGATCAAGGATGGTAAGTAAAATTTTTCGTGCAAAAAAGTTCTATTTTTGTAACCTATACAACGGTTTTTTCGTTTTCACAACGAGCAAAAAAGTCTGCAATTATAACTCGAAGATTAAGGTTCACGTACGATAAATTATCTTGACTGTACGCAATCGATGTACGCGGTTTGTGTGCCGCTTGACACTCGGTTTCGAAGTAAACGCAGGGCTAATCATGATCGATTCGATTTTCGATTGTACGTTGAAGAGCGTACAGAGATACGGGCTTACAAAATTAATTCCTCAGCTTCGTTGAGCACGTGGCTAGATCATGTCTTCCATTTTTTCACCCATAACGGACAAGGTCGCGAGTCTTTCAAGGCGATATTTTTCGGTGAACGAAGTTTCTACATATGTAATATTATGCCATGTATAAAAAGAAGAAATATTTGTCGCTTCTTCGTTTCAAGGAAAACGTTATTCGTAATGTACGGTAGCGTGACAGTCATTTTACGAATACGGAATTCTATTAGTCTTCCATTGACGTTCGGAATAATTTCACGGTCTATTGACTGTAAGAGTACTCTGCTAGAATTTTGTATAAAATTTTCAATGATTAATTTTGAAATAAGTTGACGTAAAATGTTTGTTCGGCACGTTCAAAATCATGTCGTTTTAAATTCTGTATACCTAACCCCACTCGTGTTACACACGAACGAAGGAAGGTTAGCGAATGCAAAGGGGACAAAAAGAGGGAACAAGAGGTTGAAACGAAAAGGAAGACGGAATAGTGTACGTCTCAGGTCCGTTTCTTTGTGTGCGTGTTCATGGTTTATAAGTACGGGTCAAGCCATGTAATGCTATAAGCAGTGACGGCCATAATACTTCTTATCACAGTGGTGCTCAGTTCGAAATAATGTTCCGGTCGAATAATGTGTACGTTGTGTGCTACTGTCAGATGCATGCGCGTTCGACGAACAACAAACGGTTGTTGCCTTTTCGAAGACACGTACATACGCTTTATTATCAAAATACGAAGCATTATCTTTTTCGCCACGCTTCATTTTGTCAATTTTTTGTACTCGGAAATCGGAACGTTATTATTAGGATGTGTTGAAAACAGTAGAAATAATGAAAGAAGTTTCGATTCATGAGGCATGAAAATTCTTTGAAAGGTGTGCTGACACGTTACACTGAGTAGGCAAATTGAAAGTGAACATTTTGCGCCAGCACGGGAAATCGGAGACAAACTCGCCCGTGTACTATTACAAAGGAAACGCGTAAGCGACCGAGCTTTAGTGTCGGAACTACAGCTACCGTTATCGATAATATCGAAATGTTATCGATGTTATCTTGTATAATGAATAACTATTTGAAGTAGGTAATATTTAATATTAACAAGAATACATAGATTTGAATGATAAAATAACATATAAGGTTAGATCGCATTAAGTTTGAAGTTCAAACAATGATCCTATTTTGCGCGGGAAAATTAATTTTAAAATTTCCGTAAATATGTTGCGAAGTAAATGACAGTTTAGTGAATTTAAAAACGTACGAAAGAATTTCTGTGATGAGTTTATTAGCTTAGTCAACTTGTTTCGTTTGTATTAAAATCGATTGTTGTGAAGATTTAAATCGACATAAATTGTATTGTAATCATTTTTCGAACCGAAATGAGTCATGGTTATGATCGAGTATGGGCGACATCGACCCCAGAGGTTAATCATGTGTCCATACTTTTTGTTTGTTTTTCATCAAATACTTTTAAATTTGATATTTTTGTTCATAATGATATTTTCATTGCAGGGCACATCTTCCAGAATCCTGAAGTAGTTAATATTGTTCTAGAACCTGGTATATGGTAAGTCTCTTGTTTATTTGTTGCAGAATTGTACAGTAATACATTTGAATTTATTGCATTGACTTTATGTTTGCAGCTCAAAAGATGAAGAAGTGGATAATGGCTGTGTTGTAAGAGCACGAGGTCTTCCTTGGCAATCATCTGATCAGGATATAGCAAAATTTTTTCGGGGCCTAAATGTTGCCAAGTAAGTGGATCTTATGTATATTAGGGGTAAGATGGAGAGTGTATAAAATAAATTGTAATAACTATTACGATATTTGTGCACAAGCCACTTGGATTCATGTAAAAAAGGTAAAGACTCATATTTAATATGTAAATAAACTTATGTCGCTGATATCATTGCCAGATAATATCGGATGGTTATTCAAATATAATAAAATAGTAGTGTTTACTTTATATAGGATAGTAAACAATGTCTTTAAATATTTCCTTGGTTGTTTGTGTTCATCTTATGCAATGATAACTATTATCTGGGGTCATGAATCTTATGAATCGTACAAATTTATCAATAATTCTCATGATCATTGCTGTATAATATATACTGTATTTGTATATAAATATATTTTTATCATTTGTTTAATATACAGTAATCTGAAAACTGGTTTATGTTATAATATAATTTAAATGAAATGTTTTAATGTTTTTGTAGGGGTGGTGTAGCTCTGTGTTTAAGTCCTATGGGAAGACGTAACGGAGAAGCATTAGTACGGTTTGTTAATAAAGAACACAGAGACATGGCACTGAAGAGACACAAACATCATATGGGTGGGAGGTACATAGAAGTTTACAAGGCATCTGGAGAAGATTTTGTAGGTGTTGCTGGAGGAACCAGTGGAGAAGCTCATGCATTTTTATCAAGAGGAGCTCAAGTTATTGTTAGAATGAGAGGCTTGCCATATGACTGTGTTGCTAAACAAGTGGTGTGTATTAAAACAGCAGCAAAAAATTCCCTTTTTTTTATATATTCTATCGTGATTTCGGTCTTCACTTCATGCTTGCATTACTTTTTTTTTCAGTTGGATTTCTTTTTAACGGGGCAAAAGCCTTGCCATGTATTAGATGGGGAGGACGGGGTCTTATTTGTAAAGAAACCAGATGGCAGAGCAACCGGAGACGCTTTCGTTCTTTTTGCGAAAGAAGAAGATGCTGTAAAGGCCTTGAGCAAACACAGGGATTGCATTGGTAGTCGGTACATTGAACTTTTTCGAAGTACGATCGCCGAGGTGCAACAGGTGTGTGCACGTAGAAATAATGCGGGTATAAAAGTAGAATGAAAGAAGTAAAAATAGATATCTCTAACGTACGTATTGATTTTCGTGACTCGTAGGTCTTGAATAGGGCGATTGACCCGAAACAAGTGGTTCTTCCGACGCCACCCATTCCACAGCTTCCTCCTATACTTCCACAACACATTATCACTTCCGGTACGCGTAAAGATTGCGTTAGATTACGCGGTCTACCTTACGAAGCTCTCGTAGAGCACATTCTCGAGTTCATGGGCGAACATTCTAAGAATATCGTCTACCAAGGTGTTCATATGGTTTACAATGCTCAAGTACGTGTACACCTCTGTCTATTATGTTACGACTGGCTCGTATTCCTGTGAATAAATAACTAACGCGCTGTTCTTTTTACTTATTCAGGGTCAACCTTCTGGCGAGGCGTTCATTCAAATGGACAGTGAAAGTTCAGCGTACGCGTGTGCTTCGCAACGACATCATCGGTACATGATATACGGGAAAAAGCAGCGGTACATCGAAGTGTTCCAGTGCAGCGGAGACGATATGAATCTGGTATTAACAGGTGCAGTAACTCCACCGTCAACCAAGGCCCTGCTATCACCCGGTACGTTGACCACACAAACTCCCGCAACATTGACACATCCGCCTCCGCCGACGCCGGTGCCGGTACCGGTGCCGACGGCGCAACCACCCCTCTGGGACATTCACGCGTTAGTACAGGCTCAAGCTCAAGCACAGGTGCAGGCTCAAGCGCAGGCAATGCGAAACCAAGATTTTTGGCTGATGGCGTTAGCCTCGAATCCACCGCCTACGTCTACCACTCCTGCTTCCCCAACTTCGTCGGTCACGACCAAAACGCTCGCTCTTCCCGGACCGAATCCACAGCACCAACTTCCTGCCTATGCCATGGCACCTCCCTCAGCAGCTGCAGCTGCCGCGGCTGCTGCTGCGCTTCATGCTCAACAACCTGCGCCGGCGCCCTTTTTACTTTTCAACGTTCCCTCGCGCATTCCTATTTTACGCGCACCGACGCCGCATGGTCTGCTGACTCCTATTGTCCAGGCTGCGCCTTTGAATCCGGCTGCTCTCATGGGGCTAAAGAGAACTTGGGAAACTGCTTTCCCTCCAGATACGTCGAGCACCGTCGCGAAACGCGCCACGTGGCACACACCAGCGACCGCGTTTCATGCGCAGGCTCCGACCGCCGCACCCGGTTTGCCTTATCCTGCTCAATTTTATCCACAAATTTGATAGATCGAATCGCTGCTGTTCACAGCAGTAGAAACGAACTGGATCACCGATGATACTTTGTATATTCCCTGTGTCGACTGTATTTCTCAGTCGATAGAACGGGACAAATTTAATCCGTAGTTCGTATCTCACTTCATGATCCTTGCAACGAGAGGTTGTGATTTTAAGACATTTATTTCTTGTGTTGTATTGTAACAACAGACGATTTCATTTTCTCCGAATGTAGAGAGAAGTGCTTTCATGTTTATCGTAGTAAACCTAACACATTCCATATGATATTCCGAGCAGACTTCTTTTATATTGCTACGTTAATATCGTCATCGTTACTTTAGATTTCTTTTGCCCTTAAAACCCTTTCTTTCGACTTGAGTGTACACGTAATCGTTTCAGAGTTCTTTTCCATCCCGATACTTACATTGAGCAACAGTACTTAGCGTGTTTCCTTGATACGTGTTATTTTTTTACGTAACATGTGAGTGTTTACGACGGTCACGGTACTTTTTAGGAAATACGTATATCGCGGTTCGTGATCGTATCTATATATTTCTTTTTTTGTTATACAAACTCTTGTGCGGCGTACAAGAATAATTTGTCTCGTATCGTCGCACAAGACGTGCAGCAGAGTGCCTTAAACGTGAACGCGACTAAGGACTTTTTTTTTTTAGATTTCGTGATTTATATGCGTATGTAAATATATACATATAAATTTATATATATATATATAGATATCTAAATATAGACGTAATCATATATACATAAGAGTGATTTATATATTTTGCTAAAAATATTTTTATTAGTGAGTAAGTAAATGGACATTCCATCCACTGTTATCAATTTTATTATTATTTTTTTTCGGAAACTCCTTCCTTACGCGGCATTTACTTTACGCACGTCCAAACGATAAGAAATTAGAAAACGAGCCTGCACTTACATTGCAGTTTCACGTCAAATATTGCGACTGCAATGCGCGCGAGCTTCCTGAGCCAACTAAGTCCAACATGGACAAGTCCCACGACGAAGATTGACAAATCCATTTCTAGCCCCTCATATTCCCCAAGAAGCGTTATTAACACGCGTATCCGTGCTCTGTGTCGCGCAAATTAATCCCGAAGAATGGTACTCGAAAGAGGATAACCGATCCGAGACAATTTTTACCTGAACGTTCTTCAGTAGTGCAAGTACCGTTCGTTTAATTGATAGTTGCGTTGACGTTACGGGGGTTTGGTGAACGATACCGAGCGCGAGGAAAATCATGTGTTATGAAATTCGTTGTTCGATCAACGCTAATTTGTAAGTAGAGTAGGAAATTGTATATTACTCTTAGATAATTAAAAGAGGTTTTCAACCTTATAAATGATTTTTATCAAATTGAAAAGGGTCGATGTAATCGAGCATCCAAACAGGATGAGTCAGTAGCAATGTAAAAAGTAATTGCAACTTTGAAGATAAATTTTCTCGTGCGAATATCGTTGGTCAAGCCTTAGGTAGCTTGTGATGTTGTTTAACTTGGTGTCGGCGGTGTTCACATTCTCGACGCTCTTCCACGGCCTAATAATATTTGTGATAACGTGTAGTTGGTGGAAAACGAGAATTGCTGGCGAAGAGGCGTGCCGAGAGGCCGATATTGAGTGTATGTTTGAAACAACCTCGTTGTATACGTTTCGCCCGTCGAACGATGATCCCTTTAGTTTTTTCTACTGTCATGGCTATATAAAAAGAGAAGAGCTTGTTAACCCATACAAATGTCCACGCAATCGCGAGGTTTGCTTAAGCCTTCCGTTCTTTCCATTTTCTTTTTTTTGTGTTGGTTTTTTCTGTACGATCTCGGTGTTTTTTTTTAACGCGTGTTGTCGTTGATCACGACTTTTTCTTGCCACGTTTTTTTTCCTTTTTTCTATATGTATACACACACATATATTTATAGATATACACATATATATATATATGAAATATACGTGTACGCGATAGCGAAAGGAATTGTTCGACCACGGTGAAACGGCACGAAACGCACAATTAATCGTATATTAAAGTCCACGGGCATAGAAATGACTGGTTTGCATGTCGTGGTTTTTGTGGAGGGACGTGCATACAAGTACCTGTAATATCTTTTCTTCGTTACCTTCGCGAGACGAGAAGATTACGTAAACGCGTTATTTTTTCCCCCTTAGTACGTAACTTAGACGATTCGATATACGTTATCCATCTTTCTTTTTGTTTAATCTTCCGATCATTGTTCTCCACTTTACTCCTGAAGTCCAAATCGTTTTACATTCCTTCAACTGTCAATCGATGTACACCTGTTCATGGATTATTCATTCTTCTACTTGAGTATAGATAAATATTCAACCTCGAAAATTCTAATTGTGTAACTTTAAACTGATTATAAGATGAATTTTAAATAAAATACAAAAAGATAAAAAAGCGTCGACATCGACGTGGACAGGTGTACGTCTTTTGTAACAATTTTCTCGTACTTTGACGCGTAATCCTACAATATTCTCGCACAAAGCCTCTCTCTGTTTTCGACAGGATACGGTAGCGTGTCACATAGAATCGCGTAGTAGTACCTTGGTATACACCTAGTCCTGTTTTGATCGTCACAATTGCAGTGGAAAATGTGCGCAATTCTCGACACGAAGCGACTCTACTAAAGAAAGTTATCAAATTATTCAAATGTAATCGGAGTCTTCCGCGTCGGGGCTGTGCACAATTTGCATTTCAATCTTATTGATGTAACTCGAGAATCGGGTATATTGCCTGCCGATATTATTTACGTCGGGATTACGCTTCCTGATTCGGCTTCACATAGCATTAATAGACATCCTAGAGACTAGATTTCGCAGGGACGATGCGGAACGGGAGAGGTATATTTTTGAGGGATACACTTTCGCTGCGGGGTAGGGTGCAGACACTTTTTTTTAGATATTCTCTAATTTTTAATTATGCAAATTTTTGTTAGATACATCTTTAGTTATTTGAATTTTCGGGTATCTAATTTTTTAATTTTGCAGATTCTTAAATTCCAAGTTTTCCAGAATCCAAATTCCTGAGATTCCAAATCCCCTAGATTCCAAATTCCCCGGATTCCAATTTCCGTAGATCCTAATTTCCCTAGATACCAAATCCCTCAAATTTCAATTTCCCAAATTCCAAATTCCCCAGATTCCAAATTCCCCAAATTCCAAATTCCCCAAATTCCAAATCTCCCAAATTCCAAATTCCCCAAATTCCAAATTCCCCAAATTCCAAATCTTCCAAATTCCAAATTCCCCAGATTCCAAACTCCCCAGATTCCAAATCTCCCAAATTCCAAATTCCCCAAATTCCAAATCTCCCAAATTCCAAATTCCCCAGATTCCAAACTCCCCAGATTCCAAATCTCCCAAATTCCAAATTCCCCAGATTCCAAATCTCCCAAATTCCAAATTCCCCAGATTCCAAATCTCCCAAATTCCAAATTCCCCAAATTCCAAATTCCCCAAATTCCCCAAATTCCAAATTCCCCAAATTCCAAATTCCCCAAATTCCAAATTCCCCAAATTCCAAATTCCCCAAATTCCAAATCACCCAGATTTCAAATCTCCCGGATTCCAAATTCCAAATTCCCCAAATTCCCACTTCCCCAAAATTTCACCATCGCAGCGAAAGGGTTAAAGCATGCATTCTTCACACATCACTAATGAACCTTCCGTGTCGCATCGTCCCTATGGGGCCGCATCTTGGTGTGTTTTATAACGTGAATAAACAAATGTATCGGTCGAGAGTGTCGGGAAGCTTGGCATGTTTCATGTTTCACTATATTCCTTTTTTACACTCGAGCAAACAGTATCGGTACAGTTCTCTATCTGCTCGTTGAACGATTAGCTATACATCAATCAATACTTTTAGAATCTGGATCTTGCAACAAGGGTGTCCCGACACGCTCGATCACCGCGCAGGTTCCTCTATTCGATATACTATTATGACTATCAATAATTGCGGCCTGTATGGTAAGACGCGCCTTCTCGTTACGAACGAGACATACGTGCATTTAATGGACAAAGTTATGCATCAATAGACCAAGCGACCGAGATTAAACCGGTCTAACTTTGGTCTACTGATGTGTAACAGGGTACTGGTCCAACAGCGACAATAGATCATTCAAAGACATCGTCCTAAAAAGCTTCGTCCTTTAATCGATCGCCATTAACCCGTAACTGATATGCTGCATATCAAACTCCTTTTATTTTTTTCTCTTAAATGCAAATCAAATATTAACTATTATTTTTGAAGTTTTTCTTTTGTTCGTTCATTTTTGAAGTTCTTTTTTTTGACCATCATTACAGTTACGGGTTAGCTCTCCGATCCTACTCATAACTTCGAGGATACCATTATTAGAATAGTTATTTGTGCCTTCATATGATAAACTTGGAAGTTTATGTAACGTAGGGTCGGAGGGGTTAAGTATGTCGCAGCAAATAATTCATTCCTTCATCGTAGAGCCGCTTGATATTATTGATGCATAATGTCGTCTGAATTTTGTGTATTACCTGCCATTAGCTTTCGCTGGGCACTCACACGAGCCGTATATACACGTATCCTCCCAGGTACAGTCACGTGCAACGATGGCTTCCGTTAAGGGGAAAGGTCCACTTGTCGTAATTTCGTTTTTAATTTGATAAAATACAATTTTAAGTAGATGAAATTGGTTTTCAATTAATGACAGAGGCAGCTTCCTTCGATTACCAAAATCTGAAGGTTATATCGAACGATTAGACAAGTGATATAGTCAGAAATATTAGAGTGTTACTCTGTTTTAGCCATCACGAATTTTTGTTCTAACAAATCTTTCAAGCCAGAAATCATGACTGAGAAAATATTTTCCAATTTCTTCTTAACGAAGTAATTACGCGTGACTGTACAAGCGGGAGAGCAAGGGAGAGAGTGAGAGGGAGCGAAAGGAGCAGGGAAAGAGTGAGAAATATAGCATTTAGATCGTACTAACTTTCCAGAGCTCGTCTCCATTATCAAAGGTCGTGGCATATACATATATTTTTTTCCTTTTCATCCGTTGAATGTGTTGTCTGGTATCTTGTGATCCGCTAACCTGGTGACTGACAATGTGTCGTCCCTCTTTTGCAAGTTACATCTTAATCAATCATTGATGGTTCTATTTGATACTCCAGTAAGGTTATCAGAAACTAAAAAAGAATACTACGGAACACAATTTCTACGTTGACGAATTTTATGGGACACAATTTTGCTCCTTTTCGATGCGAGCTTCGATAATTTTAACACTTGTACACTTGATCTTATTAAAAAGCAATAAGTTTTAAAATTGAAGCTTTGCAAAGAACACAAGGGTCTCCAAAGTCTATGCTATATAGCACTGTGATATAACAAATTATAGAAATTCTGATCTTCGTCTTGCTATATGGTGTATAACATTTTCTTTCTAAGCTATACAGTATAGACGGATTTTTTATAAATGGCAAACTAGTTCACGGCTGATCGTGATTGTCCTGGCGAAAGTTAATCATCGCAGTTCGTGCATAACTGCTCGCGATGTAACGGGATAAGTTCAATTACCGTTGCGACAACTTTTCACTTTTTATTTTTCTTTTTTTTTTCTCCGTTCTCGTTTCTTTATTCCTCCCTCCGCTCGAGTTACGGGAAAACGTGTTTTTCCGTTTGCGTTTCACCTATACTGGGATGTAGGACACTCACACGCACACGAACACACACACAGATAGAAGTATATACCGATCTTTTTTTACCCCTTGTATACACACTTTTTTCTGTATATCGACGATTATATATCGATGGTGAATCGATCATGTTTAATAAATGTGCCTTGTGGACATACATATCTTTTTGCTTGCCGGGTTGGTGGACTCTTACCCTGATTATATTACCTTGCCTGGTGGTGGTAATTTTCGCGGATAAATATTTTTTCTCGTTCGAATTCTAGGTTGTTTCATTTATTTACCGGTAAGTCTATTCGTCCGTGAAAATTACGGCCATCGTTATCCTGTTACGTTCTATACATTTTTTTTCACTGGGCTCGCAGGTATCTTTGGTGTCTACAGATTAAGTTGGAGATTTCTGTGTCGTAACTCTTGCCTCCTTCTCTCTATTTCCTCTGGCTCGCACAGGTTCTCTCTTTTGTCCTTTTATTATCTCTTTCTCTCTCTCTTTGTCGCTGTGCCGCTGTCTCTCCCGCTCTCTTTATCTTATATTTTGTGTCTCATCCTCCCTTTACAACGATCACGATCCACGATAGTATCATTTTTTGTGCCGACATTAACACAGCGTTGAGCCTGTGATTAGATCTAACATTGTTCTAGCGAGGGTCCATAAGTTCCTTTCGTGGGACGTTGGCTTACATTATTCTTTTACCCTCCAGATCAGTGATAAATATTCATATACAATATTTCTTAGGGGTTTAAGAATGTTTATCACTAATTTGGAGGATGCGTTTGGGCCATATATCGAGACTCCTCTTATATTCCACTATACTCCATATATATTATATTTATACTTTACTTATACTCCATACATATTGTGGTCTATTTAGATTCATGTAAAAGTGGCAATATAATGAGAGTCCGCACCAAACGTTATTTAACGTGATCAGTTCCCGTTCTAACCCTCGAACGTTGAGATAGGTCATTTATTTCCAAGTTCCTGAAAGTGTTCGATGGTTAAAATCCTAGTGAATCCTAATCCAAAAGTTTTGCGAACGCCTCGATGCGAATCCTCGTAGCGAATTAAATACGATGCGAAAGATTAGCGAACACATTAACAGCTTCACCGCGCAATTTGTGTCGCTAATTCTCGTTGTTATTTAATATTTCTGTGTTACTTAATACGTGGTAACCTTGATCCTTTGTTTCATACGAGGCTCGCACGGTAAGAGGCTTCTAATTCATTGAACAAAAGGGAAATGGGAGAGAAAGAGAGAGAGAAAAAGAGAAGATCTGAGAGAGGGAAGCAAGAAGAGAAAGAGAGAGAGAGTGAGAAAGGGGAGAGTCTGAGTGAATTTTTGGTGATTTGGCAGAGGGGCGAAATCGCAAGTTGGTGCTACATATATATAAAACATACGTATATATCGTGTTACAATGGTGCAGTGTCGATTGCTGTTTGGTAGCGGGATCTACAAATACTAACTTCTGTGCTTCCAGGTAGGCCAAGTCCAAATCATTATTCCTTTGGATGACGTGCTTTTACATGGTCCGAGCGATCAAAACGAATAAACACCTTTGCTATTACAGTCCTGTCAAAAATTCTTTATCCAAAAATTAACTTAATTTACAATGATGGGCTCAAAGGTTAAGTCACGTGTGTGTTTCGCATGGACCTTGGAAAATCGTCATGTTAATCGTGAAATCGTGCAGGTAACGGTACGAGAAATACCGAAAATGATTAACAACGAAGACAACTCGAGTATTCTTCTGCACGATGTCATTTACCACGAATCGTGGTGTGGTAACATAGTTGGGCACTCTTCTTACGTTTGTACATACATAGAATCTCTGGGTGTTATTAGATTTTTTTATTCTTTTTTTTTCGATCAGGATAATTTTCGTCGAAGCAAGTTGTCACAATGAATATTACCAATTCAAATATCGAGGTTTTCCTTTTCTTTTTTTTACATTTTGTTCTCTTCTGTAGTCTGGTCTTAAAGTTTCTTTTTTTATTTTCATGGTAAAGGACTTTCCCGATTTTTCTTCACTGGCGTAACTAGAGTGGGCCTCTTGGTAAATTGGTCTTATTAAGAATTTATAGGAGAATGATGATAGGAGACTTCATGATAGGAGAATGAATTGGAAGAAGGTCCACTATAGTTACGTCAATGAGATCTCCATTTTGTTAGTACGCATAGTGCCAGGTAAACTCGATCGAACGTTGATTGTCTTCCTTCTTTTTCTTCCATCTAGGGGGCACGATGTTGCCACCACCACCGGTCGCTATATTCCCACCTGCTGCTGCGATGCTACCGCGTGGACCACCACAGTTTGCGGCACCTTATCCGCCTCCAATTTTTTATTGGCCTTATCCCTCGCCACCAGTCAGCCCGACTAATTATTATAACCCGGCGAACGTTGGTGGTATCGCGGCGATTCCTCAGCAAGCAGCGCTGGTAAGTGAAAAATCCTTAACCCTTTTCGAAATATGCTAAACAATTCAACATCGAAAGGGTTAAGTTAGTAGAACTCCGGCGAGATGTTAACGTAATTCTAATGTAATCGCGTTTCCAGTTGACTCCAGCCGAATGCTTGCAATTACCGCCAGGAACAACGGTACCTGCTACCACCACACCGGCTCCAGAACAACGCATCGAAGCTTTCCTCCCACGAATGGAGCTGGAAAAGCGTGTACCTCTTCCCGCGCCTCCGCAAGCGGAATGCAATCCGTTCGTCGAAGTTTTTATGGTGTGATGCTCGACTTTGTCCGTCTTGAACGCTTGTCGCGTTCGGCCAAGTTGAGTCGACCCTCAGCCTCGCACGACAGAATGTTGCTTTGTTGAAAAGTACACGCGCAGATCGTCATCCTCGTCCTTGAGGAATCGCGAATTTATGAGGTATCGAAATCCTGCGACAGGATTTATCTTTCTGATCTTCGGCAGAAGCTCCATTACCGCAAATCTAACGTGTCATCGAGTGACACGTTTCTTTCTAGTCTAGAGACAGATGCAAGTCGTCGTAGCATAGCGCAGTGACGTCGTTTCCTTCTCGCTCTTTAGTTCAATTTCTCTGGAATCAGAAACACCTTCGTTATTCTTGGATCTACACTATTTAGCTCTTCTGTTACGTCGCTCTGTAAAGCTCGTCTATAAATACGTTATAAGGTTATAACGTAGTCCGTGTTATGACACTCCAAGATGCAGCTTTAGGGAGTTGACACGTTGCATTCCGGGTGCAATAGACCAGAGAATTTGATTATCTGGTTGTCTTGATAATATTGATGCGAGGTTATGAAATAAACGTCAATCGTTTCTGACTAGGCCAGCTGATACATAGTGATCACAGCAAATAATTCGATCAACGAACTCGACGTGCATTAACGACGTGATTTGTACAAATTTCTTCGACACTTTATAACGTCTTGTTCCGAGTACCAAGCCGTGTTCTTGCGATCGAACGTGTTGACTATTGTTGATCGCTTTTCTCGACACGTAAAGTAAAAATAATTGTAATTATTGAAAAAAAAGAAAAAAAAAGATTAACGCGTAATAACGCTTCTATTTTAAAAATTTTACTTAATTTAATTCAAAGTTTTAATATAAAAATTTAATGTATACCGTTATCACTCATCGTTACTCGAACGAGATACTTGTTACTCGTTTTCTATAGAATTCAATGTCTATTATTATTAATATTATTATACTTAATATCGAGTAAGTTATTCGACTCCAAAGTGTCGTTTGATGTTAGTTCTCGTATCATCGATTAGCTCGAATTGCGTAAAAATGCGATTCATAATTTTTCATCACCAAATCGTGTCACCTATTCGAATTAATTTTTTTTATCTTGATTTATGTATTTCGATACGTGAATAATTACAGTTCATTAATGGTGACGATTACATAATATGCACATTAATTGATAGCGATGTTAGGGTCTGGATCGGGTAGGAAAAAATTGGGCATGCTCAGGTAACCCGACTTCATGATAACATCTCTATTAATTAATAAATCATCAGGTAAACATTCTGACACCTGACATTAATCGATCGCTCAATTACGTAATTAGTGTACGTAACATTTCAATTTTGTGTTTCCCGTGTGTCTATATATAGTATATATTTTTTACTCTTTTTATTCTGCCTCCCTTGTTTTACATTTATTTTTATCAAAATTTAATTATATTCTTTCGGAATGTTTATTTTCAAACTAAGGACAGAATTGAAATTTACAAATTATGAAATCTTTTCGAATATGTATACGAGGGAGAGAAGTTTCGTAGTCTTGACAAAAGTCGAATTGAAGATGTCATTCTTCCTGTTCCTGTTAATGGCGCTCGTGTACAAAGGTGCAATTTTAGCTGTAAAAGCGATTTGCGTTTGAAAGTCATGATGACTTTAAATAATAGAAACGTAAGAATTAAATGCATTCGATAGAAAGATACTTAACAAGTTATATTTTAAACGTGTTTATCTTGATACGAACATATTACACGCGCAGGCAAATTACATAAGTATGTATATGTACACGTATATTTATGATTATTACGATTAGATATTGAAATGAGCTTGAATAATCGATAATTCATGATCGAGGTGTAGTTATAATTGTCGCAAAAAATTCAACGTATGTTTCGATTGTAAAACATCTAAATTACGCAACATACATTTGATTTCTAATTAAATGTATGTTCTCGTACGTATATAAGGCATAAAATTAAGAAAGAAAGAAATATCGAGGGAAACATCTTTGAGGATGACGGAGATATTTAATGATATCGATGTTATCGATACTCTCGATTCAAACGTACCTGAAGTTATCTGATCGAACGTACGCGCCAAAACTATGTTGTCAGTGACACGTGATTTGTTGTATTTTGTTCAGCGATTCTCGTCGCGATGAGAAGTGCAATTAAAAAATATCGAAGTAATTAATAAATTATACGAGTGCTATGAGCTAAAATGTTTATCAGCTCGTGTACGGACCGACAATTTGTTCAAGCGTTTTCCGATTAAGTGCGTTAAGAATATAAATGTACGCGTAATAGTGCTCCCAGGTTAACGAGCACCACGAACAAATTGCTGTTTCTCGTTACCGTGTGTACTATTTTGCACGATATTGGTGCAATAATTTATCCCCGTTGTTTATTTTTGTTGTGACGTGTGCAATATGGATCAAAAGGACGACCTTCCCGTACTGCGGAATATCAGGTGAAAAGATATTATTTCTATTAAATTGCTAAAATGTATCTTCTTCGATGTGCGGATAATCCAGTTGAAATTGTGCAGTTCCTTTTTTAAAACATAGTAACAGTTATCAAGAACTTTCGATTATGGATTATAATCGATCGCTGTCGGTTACATGTTGAGGATAGTTCCTAACAAAACGTGTTCTCCTGATCATGAGAACGATTTTCCCGTGTCACATTTTACAAAAGAAAATTCAATTCATTTATTTTACAATGTAAATTGATGCAAAAATATTTCGATAATTTTCGCAGATTGAATCGTACTATTCCGTAGTTAACCGGAAGTGTCCGATTTGATTTCGACGTGACTCCTATAACGTTAGTCTAATAGAAAATTGTATATACGTTTGTATGCCTATTTTATTATAAGATTCAACATATTTAAATGCAAAATATTCGCGTCTAAAGTGCGCGAAATAAAACAAAGCCGTTTTTCCGTTTGTACGTGATGCTACGCGTTGCAAACACGTAGAGAGCTTTATTTAAAACAAAAAATAATAAAAAAATGAAAGTCTGTCGATTGATCGTTTCAGCGGTCTCAGAAAACGGCTACGACGAATAGTAATCTGATTGCGATATTTAATAATGTTATTAACGATATTAATATTAATATATTCGATATTGTTTTAAAATAGTCTTCCATTATTTATTCGATCCCTTCATTATTACTATGTAATATATATTAATTTACTTCATAGGGTAATAAACTTAACCTAAAGAATGATTATGTAAAGATTTGTTTTTTAATCGATGCAATTTATTAGTTTCATCGTGGACAATTTTCAATGTACAAGTATTAAATTACGCACATATTAAAAAAAAGAATCAATAATATGGTATTATGCCCTGAAAATGCGAGTCATTGCTGGAATACTATTTTCCTTCCATTCGTGAATTTGCAATTCCTCCTCCTTGGAAGAATACATTATACATTGGACGTTTGTTCGTTGTGCCGTCGTTATCGTAATAAATCGTACGTAACGTTCTATAATTCTTTCAACGATAACAGTATAAAAAATATGAATGAATATCTTACGTCGATTTATTGAAAGACAGCAATTGATGCTTGTGGAATCTATACATCTACAGTGAGTTGACAAAAGTATTGACACACTATTGTCACAGGTATAATTAAAATATTACATATAAAAGTGTACGACGAATAAAAAAATTATAAAAACGCTGAGTGCAATACTTTTTTCATCCACTGTATAAACACATATAGTAACTCCGGCCTAAACTGGACACACTGTATACATATACAGGGTTTGTCACGAGAAACTGAATATTCTTATTTTCAGAATTATACAAGTATATTCGCAAAAGCTATGTTATTGGAGAAGCCATAACATAATGAATAAACTTTTTTCATATCTTTAACAAATAAATTAAATATTTAGATTCTTGTAATCAACTCTGTATATATCTTGTATAAAAGGGTTACTATCGCTCGTAACAAACTTACAGATAATCTATTGCGACGGAATGCTTCTAAAAAATGTTTTCAAGGCGCTTGGTGAGGTCAGAATCTACAAGGAAAACTGTATCTATTAAGTCGTTGCAAATGAAATAATCCATTCATTCACGAAACTTTCAATAGCAATGATTTCGTGATGAAACCATACTGTAAATTAATACAGGCATTTTAGTTGATCCTGAATTAATTTGACATAAGTATTTTTTAATTTATATTAAAAACGGTAGATACAGTTTTCCTTCGTAGATCACATCCTTAAATTCATCTACTTAATGGGTACCATAAGTACCTTAACGAAGTTATAATGTAATTTATACTCCGACGAGTTATCTATCACAAAACATGGTCACATGAGTATACCTCATTTGTGCGAGTATAAAACATACTTTTATCGGCAGTCTGGCAGTGTAGAATATTTTCAAAATTATCCTTTGCATCTTCCTTTGTGATTTTATGACGACTTATAATAAAAACTATATATGCATAAATGAGATATATTTGTAACATTCGTCAAAAGTTCTAATTACGAATCGCGCAGTCGCATCGTTGCATGATACGTTCTTTGTACACATGAAGTATGAATTTCCCTATTATTAGGTCCTTCAGCAGTGATGGATATTAAGTTTCTCAGTTTGAATTCGGTGCCCCGCGGGCACTTCGTCCGCCCATCACTGTTACACGATACACAGGCTATCTCGATTTCTAATTTGAAAAGGTATAAACACATCCCGATTCACATCGCCGTTTCTAAAGGTTGGCTCTTGCTTCTCGCTGCAGCAGAAAGTTGCGTTAATTCCGTGGGCTCATTCGCTAGGAAAACGTCTAAGTTAGTTTCCAAGAGCGCTTCGCTCTTTGAACGTAAAGGTTTCTCCTCTCCAGTGTCCAGATTTGTTTCAAGTAGCGCGTCGCTTCTGGGTCGACCTTCGGCATAATGATACGGATGAGGAGGTATTGGTGGGTTGAAATCTGGAGCGTATTCCGGAACAGGCTCTGATGCCTGACTCGGTGTCAATGTTGCGTTGTCGTAACTGCGTCTTGGATCATAATCCATCGGACTGTATGCGGCTGACGCTTCGATATCGCGTTTCAATTCGCTAATAGAATCTGTTAGAGCAAGGCTGGCATTCAGAGGAAGAGTGGACGTATTGTTAAGGTACGAGCTCTCGTTGGTTGCGTCGCCAGCGGGAATCTCTTCGGCGGTCGTTTCCGCGGTTGATTCAATGGGCCAGTCATTGGTGCTTCTTGACGTGAACGTGGAATGATTTCTAAAACCTTCATTGCGATAAGTTAGATCAAACACTGGATTGTCCCCGCTTTGCGGAGCCCCGTATTTTTCAACAGAACTTTTAAAGCCGCTGGTACTCGGTGAGTATCTTGGATTGTGCGCCTCGTACACGTCATAGCTCTGATTATCTTCCATCGACGAGTTCAGCTGTGACTTGTCCATTGAATCTATGCTACCACCGTTCAGCATTCTTTTGTAATCCAAGGACTTGGAGTTCAGAGTATCTGTTGAATGCTTCGTCTGAAATCAATCTTCTATTATACCACTTATCTATTTAAAGTTTGAGGTTTGATGTATTTGATCATTATCCCTTACCGCAATTGGTTTACGTCGATAGGCGAGTTCGGTGAACCCTGAAGTAGAGCCGACTGATCGTAATGAATGTAAGGATTGTCTGATGGAGTTTCGTCTTTCTAGCCTCTCGATATTTCGTCTCTTCGACTTGGACACCCAAAGCGCGATAGCAGCTGTTAACAACGCAAGTGCTACACCTGCTGCTCCTAGAACAGCTACTGCAACGATGTCTTTCCTCCACGATAGTGGATCGATCTTCACTTTAGGATCTAAAACGAACAAATATTTCCTTGCACTCTTTCTTTAAGTTTGATAATCAATTAGTAGGACATACCAATTTCACAAATGAAGGGACTCGGTTGAGCACAGTGATCAATCTCTATGGTTTGGTAGGTGAAAGTTGTGCACTCATCCACATGATCTAATTGCTGCACCCATGCACGATCCGAATAGTCATAACGTACTTGTTGCTTCCGTAAGAATTTCCAAAGTTCAAGGTAATCACCCATGATAAATGGCATCGATGCATTTACAGACTACAGCACATAAAAACAAAGGTCATAAGACGAAGCGACAAAATTATATTGCAGTTAGATATGATAACAGATTCAGTCTCACTCTGCAAAAATCTCTGGCACTAAAAAAGTCCATGGGGCCACCAATATATATGTAACAAGTGTCACCCACGAGATCCCACGCAGGTGGACATTTTCCATTAAGGACAGACTGGTTGGTCATGTGAAAAGGTTGATAGTCCACTTGTAACAACTCTGGCGAATCTCCTCTATCCCTGACCCTACCTGCGACTGCTAAGGTTTCATTGTATCCCCACCAGTTGTGTCGTGCATCTATGTGAGATCTCCACATTTCTAATTGCCTGTAAAATTACAGTGTTATTACTGTTCTGAACATTGTACTCAATTATAACACACGGAACATAATACAGACTGTGATCTGTTTGTGGTCAGTATTTCATAATCATTATCTGGATTGAAAAAGACATTGTCAACGTATTGTTGGCCAGGAGTTCCAGCAACTATTGTACTACGTCCATTGCGATCCACTGCGTAATTCCTGAAATAATTCTCCATGTAATTAAAAGTACAGTCATTTGTATTGAACGCTAGTTAGGAAATACTCACTTATAAAAACCATTGTGGGATGTGCTTTGATAGATAGGCAAACGGACACCTTCAAATCCAGAAATTTCTAAGAGATGAGCACCAAGATTAGCATGCAAGTAGTTCAGGGTCATATTGCTGACTACTTGTTTTAAGACAATATTATTATCGTAAGGAGCAGAGTTCTTTGTAAAGTAGTTTCTGAATATTGTCACTTCTTGGTATGGACTGCTTTGACGACCCTCCACATACAGCACAGGTTTATTAAAATTATCAGCAAACAGATTGTTGTGAATCCATGCTTTCAAAGAAGTTGCTGATCCTCTGGAGTCAGCACGAATCGAAAGACCACCTTCATTGAATCGAACTACGTTATTCTGTAACATTAAGGACACTATAACATTCCATTCATTCGTCTGCAAAAATTTGTTCGGTAATTGTTGACTAATTTACCCTGAAGAATAAAGACTGAGTATTTTGAACGTCCAACCATAGAGCTGACTTGCAAGTCGAAAAATTCCCATAAAGTTTCTCACAGTTATTCGTGAACTGGTTACGTTCGAGAGTCATTACTGCATGCACTTCACCGGCACTGGCATATTTGATCGCACCTTCGCGACAGTTGGATATCACAGAATAAGAAATATTATGTTGCATATCACGATCTGAAAAGAAGAAATCCACACATTATATCTGCCATTTATTCTGAAATCATTTAAAAATACTTACTAAATCCAATAGCAGAGATAGGCAAAGTAACAACCTCTGCGATGAAACCGTGCACGTTGCTCGCACCATTAGCAAATAGTCTTACACTAAGGCTAGGTCCCTGAGTCCTAAACAACTTCTTCTCGTCAAGACTATTAGCCTCTAAATGACCTATACGCTTGGCAGTGATGTTATAAATATCTCCATCGTATAAAGTTATACTATCAACTCGTCCAGGTTTTCCGGTAGAATTAAAAAGATTGAATTGCAATAATCTAAAATAAGTCAAACGAGTCAACAAATAAAATCAACATTATTAAATATTTTTAGCGGTGAAAAATGTGTACCTAAATCCAAAAGGCTTCGCTCTATAAGCACTACGGAATATCTTAATACAATTGACGGGATGATTGTCGTATTTGTAGTAAACGATTACACGTTCCTCGAGAGTGATCTCCTTGGAAGTGTCACATATGTCGATCATGCTGAACAAGTTGTAGGGAATATTGAGATCCTTAATAGGGGTGAAGGAACTTTCATCTGCTTCTCGCCCTTCTCCCGTTATAGAGAGCACATTCACACCGTTACCGAGCACATTGTTAATGTTATTGAACAGCAATTCAATCTGCAAGATCGGTAAAGATTAGTGAGCTGATCATCATCACTAAATTATCAACATTTCCATATACTAACCGTATGCGTCGGTGATATTACATTGATTCCATGATAAGCACTGTGAGATATATCGACATGCATTATAGTAGGAGATTTCATGATCGTTTGAAGAGCAGCCGATTTCTCGAAGTGCAAAATTCCAGCACCGGTAATATTAATATATTTTAAGATAGACTCGACGCGTCTTACTGTCCCGTGAGTGACAACGTCGTGAATACGATGCTCGTACAAGTGGTGCTCAAATTCACTGTTGGCAATACGTATGCCACCCCAATAGTCACGATTGTCGTCCAGATTTCGTTTTCCACAATTTATGAAGACAAATTGACTGTCCCATGGACATTCGTGTCGATGGCCATATAATTGACCGTTCAGTCTAATCTGGCAGTCTTCCAGTTTCTCTTCTTTGCCCGTGCACTGAGACATTGCATAACAAATTTATGAAGTAGAACATTCTTTTGAAAGAATATGAATGCTGTCAGTTAAATATGTATATAGATACCTGTAATGGTTCGGACCAAGACCAAACACGAATCAGAGAACCAGGATGAAGCTCGTACCTCCGATCGTACGACACGTAGACATTGAGTGAATCATGGCCCAATTGTCGACAGGCTACTTGCGCGTTTCTTTCTGTAAATCTCGTGTCGCACAGAGGTATCCATTGCAAGGTGGTTTTATTGAAGAATTCCAAAAATCCTACAAGATAAAACGAATATCATAACTGTAACCAAGATGTCATTACATTGAGTTTACCTTCGTTATACAAAGAGGAACATCGTCCATCTTTGCAGAGACGAATCGTTTCCTCCGACACCGAAACAATCTTCCCGCTTCTCAATTTCGCGTTCGACTCATTATTATCTCGTTCCATCGGCCTCATTATAATTTCGTGCTCGGGTGAACCAACAGCCTTCAAGGTACCAAGAACTAGAATTCCAACGTTGGGAGCAAACTCCATAACGACATCTGGATAAATGTGTAAAGTAGCTTCCGGCATGATAGTGATATCCGATCGTACGACGTAAGGTTTGTCTCTGGCGTGTATGGATAAATTCTCTACTATTCGTCCGCCCAAATTGTCAAAATCTATCTCTTTTCCAAATTGGCAGGACGCAGACACATCGGAGTTGAAAGAATCTTCGATCAAAAAGGGGTGAAAATTAGCCACGGCGTGGTCGTTCCAATCATCGAAGTCGAAGATCTTTTTTCTGCAAAAATCATGTGAAAATTATGTATGCGAAAATTATAATACATGTGGGAAGTAAAGAGGTACCTTATTTCACTGTCGTTCGAGGTGCCCCACCAATTATCCGTCACATTAACCTCGTTGTTGATCTTCGCGGTTCTGATACCAGCCAGTAGCTCATAGTCTAGCGAGTTCTGGCCGAACAAGTTCTTATTTATCTGCACCTTCTGTATCCCATGGAAGCCAACGACATAGCTCGGGCCATCATTCGTACGACGTGGTTCCATACTGTCCAAGTCATAACTGTTTCGTTTAACCTCGTTGAAACAGAAATGGGCATGAACATCACCCAGAATTTCAGACTGACTATCTGCCTTGAATTCCACCATGTACACACCCTTATTACTCTCGATACGGTTATTGTCAATCTGCATCTTCTTCTCCATTCCACGGATGGAGATTAAGCCGGACTTACAGCGATTCCCCTCGAATCGGTTGTGTGACATATTCAAGGTAGCGTAATGTCCGTCGACTATGAAGCCAAACTGTTCATTGTTCCGCCAGGTATTGTTATTAAAGTACAAAGAATGCGTGAAATTTTCGTTGTACTGCCAGACATCGGGTAAGGACACTTCAAAGCCACCTTTCTTATTCCTCTCGATGGTGCTGTCTTGCATTATCCAATGGAAGAGGTTGTTGGAGTGTCGTGCGTCGCGGCTGAACTGGTATATGCCTTTACCATTATCCGTGATCAGACTGTCGTTTATGTGGATGGCGATCTCGGACAAGTTCGTCTGAAAGATGTTCCAGTGAGGCGAGTGTACGTAAATAGCCTCCTCCTGATTGTGGGACAACTCGCAACCGACTAGTTGTATGGTCTCGTTCGCTTTCCGGAGAAAGTGATCACCGATCTCGTCCAAATATCTGTTGTAGTAGGAGGCGAGTATACCTTTCTTGTTGTTCTTGATTCTGGAATTTGCAACCAACAGGGTTGGAATAGGTCCTTTCATACTGTCACTTCGCATATCTTGTGCAGAAATCTGGAGAGCAGTGAGGACGATAACAGCGCCTCCAAGTGCATTAGTACCACTACTGTACTTTAACGATATGTCATAAGAGCTGGACGTAGCAGGGAACACCGCCAGATCCCGTTTCAGGTCCCATTTACTTCTATAGGTGTCAATGATTATCTCCTCCGTGCTGCCGTTTTCGATGGGATTGAGAAGTTGGATACCGATAACGTATCCTGGTTTGCATGAGATATGGACCCACTTTTGAATGGGTTCACCCGTGAACTTGGCCGTAATCAAATACTTGGTTTCCTCGTTAGTCAACTCGATATCCTTCATTTGATCCGGTATGACTATTGGATTGTAAGAGGAATCGGTGTAGTCTGGTACACCCAGAAACCAGCCAGCGAATTCTCGTTGCTGAACAGCGGAGAGGGCAGGGTTGTGTCTTATGCCGGCAACCTTGTTGTTCTCGATCCTGGTATTGATAATTTCCATACCCAACTGCTTGAAGCTTATACCGCTCCCTCCGTTCTGCGAGAAATCACTGTTCTTGACCACGTTCACCGCATCCGCGGAATAGATGTCCGAATACAGAACTCCCAAACCGTCTTGCAGGTTGTCGATGACCCGAACGTTGTCCAGGGAGTGTCTCGCGAAATCTATTTGCAAGGCTGGCTTGAACGAGCTCGTGGTATAATCTAGTAACCCAGCTTTCTCGATGGTCACAAACTGAAGATCGCTTCTCTGTGCAAGGGGTCCCAATCGCAGACCCGCCCACGCAGCTTCTGAACATCTGACACCAACGTCGTTCTCATGCGTGCAGGAATTCTCGAAGTTCTGCTCTGTTTCTGCTCGACACCTGGACACGTCGTTGTCGTTCTCCGTGCATCTGACGTTGCTGAGCACGATATCTTCGTTGATGCCCGCCTTTGGGATCTGAGAGCGCTCCATCAGCCAGTTGTCAGGGTCCAGAGTGAGACCTAACTGATGGCAAACGAGAGCTGCGTCGCGCATCGTCCAACCGTAGTTGCAAACGGTGCCCCATTTCTCGCCCACCTTCACCTGCAACCTTCCCTCAAGGTTTGTCTTTCCTCCGAGGAGTCGGACGGGTATGGACTCCATCTCGTTCAATTGACTTAGGCCTTCGTCCATCAGGGACGCGTTGCTGGAGTCCATCAAGAGTTCCTCTTTCAAAGTGAACAAGATGTCGCTGGGTCGTGCGCCTCGAGCGTCCAGTTTACCGGCGACCATCATGCCCACGGCTGGTGGGAAGCGCAAGGTAACGCCAGGGTGAAGAATTAGCTTGCCATCCGGTCGCACGTTGATGTCACGCTCAACGATGTACTCGCCAGCGTTCAGAAACTCTAAACCATCCACTTCACCACCCACTAAATTCGTACCGGGGGTAACGAACCGTGGAACGAACGTTGGATTCGTGATTATCGTGTTGGCACCTGGATTGCTACTGTGTAACAGATACGGCAGATACTCGATCTTGGCTAAGTTGTATCTGTCCTTCCTATGAAACAGTCTCTCGAATATTTTGTTCTCTTCGGCGAATCCCAGCCAGTTGTACGTGCAGTTGATAATCTTGCTCTGGTCCTCCAAGTGGGAACCGATTTCGTATCGCGACTCTGGGTTGTGTAAAATGTTGCGAAACACTTCCACGTTGCTGGAGGAAACCACGACAACAGCCGCGACTCTGGAACGAGGTACCAGCTTGGATCTTATCGCGATGCCGTTGTCGAACAGCTCTCTAATGCGGTTGTCCCGTAAGAAGTTTCTGGTGAACAGTAATCTCTGAACGTCGCTGTACGGTGAAAGACCGATGTTTGCCACGAAAGCACCACGATTACCGTAGAACTCGTTGTGTCTGATTACGATGTCAACCGGCAAAATATTGAATTCCTCGTACAAAGGATTCTTGATCAGTATGCATCCACTGGATTCTTCTCTGAAGTGATTGTACTCGATGGTTGCTTCCATGTTGAGAGCCGGACTCAGTTTAATTCCGACCTTCGCGTTCTGCACGAAAGAATTGTGACCAATTTGAAGTCTCAGCATCCCTGCATTCTGTCTCCAACTGGATTCTACTTGTAACGCCGTGTCTGTGCTACTATTGAACCAATTGCCGGTCACGTTTACGTAAGAATCGCCTGTCACGTTGCCAACGAGAACACCGATGTCCTTGTTCCTGAATATTTGCGAATACTCGACCACGGTGGACTGGTTGAAATACACGTAGTCGGTGGAAGAATTACCGCTCAACCACACTGCAAATCCGTAACCCTGATTCGAGGATATACTTGTCCGTGATATATTGCGATTTCCTCCTGTAACGGTGATGTTAACACCATCTCCAGTGTTGAAGGAAATACGGCTACCGGTGATATTCACATCCGCGACACCATTCAATACATGAACGCCTGCTACATGCTTGTTATTCGACACTGAAGTTTCATGAACGTGTAGAGCGGATCGCAACTTTTCCACTGCAATTCCTCTTCCATTATTACCGGCTATTACGCTACCAGTTACGTTGAGATCATACGTTTTCTCTGGAATGATAAGCAGATTCATCAACGGAACATGGAAAGTTTGAACAACTTTGATTAAAAGATATTTCATTTCTTACTGTAACCAGAAGACAATCGTACGAAAATGATCGTAGAGGTGCGTCGCTCGGCGACAAACTTCACGTACATATTATGACGAGTCGTGGTGACGCTCTGAGGAAGTGTGCCATTCTTCACTCTCACACTGGCTAACAGCTTTTCAGTTTCACCTATGCCGTCGTACACCTCGATGAATGCACTGTTATTTCTGCTAGTTTTCATTTGCAGAAAGTGCATTGTCAGCACGTGGCCTGGTCTCGTGAATATGCGCTGAAAGTATATTTTATATTTAAGCATTATTGCAGTATTGGGGAAGACAACAGTTATCTAACGCACTGTTGACATGTATATTAATGTGTGACTATACATATGAAAGTCTAAGTTACTAACTCAACAGACCATATCACAAGACACTGTACATATTTACCTGCGGACAACGTTTTTCATTTTGTGCATATTTGCTCTGTTCCATGGATATTATTACAGGAAAGGTCTGACTGGCAGTGGTTGGAAAAGTGCACAAATCAAAGACCTCTGTACGATCTAATTTGTCATCGGGTCGTTCGTCGAAATGAATATACTTAATTCCATCCGCTCCATTATCCAATATAGAACAATCGTTAATATGTGCCATGCCAGATGAACTGTTTACGTAAATTCCATACCCTGTAAATCAAATACTTATGAAGACGATAATTGTACTCGAAGAATTAATTAACGATACGGTTATGAAAATTACCTCTATTATTCCGAATAGTGCAGTTGTTTATTAATACAGGAGCGTTCGGCGTGGAGACATTAATGCCCGTAAAGGCGGCATCAAGAACTGAAATCGACTCCATTTGCGGTGGAACACCCTCGACATCGATCGCGGCCGTAACGTTATACTCTCGACCCGTCCCTGCATGCCTTTTAAACGATACATTGTTACATTCTTTCAATTTTTATAACTCTTAGAAATACTTACTCTATGATAACATTCCGTAGAATTGACTTGGATTGTCTTATATAAAGAGTGTTTTCTTGAGTTAATGGATGATCGTACAAAGCTTCCTCGAAACGAATGCCTCGCCAATGCTTGATCGCCTTCGTAGCTCCATCGTGACGAGGCAGACAGGATATCCCAAGATCAGGATGATAATCTAAAACCGTACCTTTACTTTCTCTGGACTGTTTCAATTCATGTTTTTACCGATTCAAATTTTACCACAAACTCCACCACCCAGTTGTCTATCGGACCACTTCTCGCAACTCGTTAAGGATGCTTCCGTGCCTTTGCAGCCCGGTTGCTCGTAAAGCAACCGCGGTTTTGCGGGCCATTGTCTGTCTATCCAGGACCACCATCGTCCTCCTTGGAAACCGAGTTGTCTGCACGCTGTTTCCAAGTCAGCCCGTGTCCAACTATTCCATATGAAGATATATCAATATGATTCAATATTGAGATTCAATAAATATAATAAAAACATACTTTCGCGAATTGGTGCAAACGGATCTCCATTCCCCTCGATGGAAAAGCTGTAGTCGACCCTCGTATGGTGTTGGACCATCTACCAGTCGTATCGAAAGCGGAGACTCTGCAGGATGCACCTCGTTATTTACTTCTGCTGCCGATAACAGAATCGGTGCTTGTGGATCTCCCTTGAAACAGAAAGGAAGCGGTATTCAGCGTGTCTTGGTATTCGATAAATACTATGTGTATTTGGTATTCAGAAGCGCGGCTACATACAAAAATATTTAGAAAAAATAAACATGTGCAATAGCGTTTTACATGTAACAGTTTGTAATAGATTTGCCTTGTAAAAATTTGTCTTGTTAAAAAAACATTTTAGCTAAGAATACAGATCTAATATCTGAAGATCTAATCACAAGAGCACGAGCGATAAAATCACTATAATTCGTCTACGCCGAAGGTGGAGGAAGGTCTCGTCTGGTCTGAAGCGTAAGAGGATTAGCGAGGTCAAAGGTTAACAGTTCAGGCTAAGAACCGCTGTTTGATCCGTGACCTGAAACGCACCGCGTCGGGGGCGGTGCATGTAGAGCTGATTCATTCGTTCATTCCTTTTACACTGTACACGCTCTTCGTATCTCGTTCTTAATCGACCTATTAGTTGCCTCTTCGCCGGGGCTTTCGTCGGGCTGCCCTCGCGGAAACGCTGCGATTAGAATCCGTATATCCATTTAAGTGGATTACTTCCACTCGTTTTCCCTTAATCCGCTAAGACCTTCTCCCTTCACGCGAGTAAAACCAGCTTTAAACCATGGCGTTCAGCGAAAAGCTGAACGTGCATTTTTCACATTTTGGAATATTAATAATACTAATTCTGTCCAGCAATGCGTGCACGTACGCGACACGCACGATACGTTGGGCTACGTGATGCGAATAAAGTAGCAATCAACTCAACTGGCGTGTTTATGGAATTTCCGGTCATTCGCCTCACACTCTATCGAATCCCTTTTCCCTTTACAGTTTCACGATTTATAAAGAGGAAAAATAAGTTTGTAATTCGTAGAATCTTGCGCTGTTTTACTTGAGCGATCACGACTCGGTTTTATAGGAAGGATCAAATGCTTCATCCACAATGTTTCATGAAAATGGAAATTGGCCAATTTCTATGTGCCATTGTCCTTTTGTTGTCACCCAGGATTCCTCGCATTGTACCGGTATACATGAAATTTCATCCGTGCAAAAACGCGGTAACCCTATACCAGTCTTAAATCTGTCTTTCCGGTACAATTAGAATAAGCTGGCCTCTCGGATACCCTTAGGTTCGTTTCGATTCTCGTTACGCGCTACTTAAAGCCGAACACTGTTTATTGCGGTTCTTGCCGTGCGGCAGAACAACGGTTCGATGTCCATTCAAAGAAAAGTTTCATGACTTTCCAGTAACAGAGAATAATTAACGTTTCTCCAAGTTCGAGGAAAATACGAAAGTAACAGCGTCGTGAAACAATGGCGAATTTGGGCAGGAAGATGGACAGGATCGTCACCAGAATTTGCGGAGCCCGGTAATATTATTTTCAGCATTATTTGATGCCGTGTCAAATTACACTTCTATTGTAACTGGAACTAATATAAAATTATGCTTGATTATGTAAGACATAGAGAATTGATGAATAATATTTAGATGCGTCATACTTTAATTACTCAGGGCATGAGTAAGTTGATAATTTGTTCTACTAAATCATTGCACACCAGCGCTATGGAGATATCGATTCCGAGAGACATTTTGTTTAACTACCGTCGCATTATACTTATCGCGAAAATAAATTTCCTCAAAGTTGTAAATCGCCTTCTTGCAGTGGCGAAATGTAAGAAGAGGGATAAAATTTTCTTGGAACCTTAATTATTACCCTTAGTCATTCCTGGCATGTCCGTAGTAACACGTGCACAATCGTACGTTTGGATGAGTAATGCTCATTCAACGTTAGCGTTACACATAGATAAACCCTCATCTCTCTTGTGACTGTGACACCGTGCTCTTGACTAATATTCACACATGTACACTCACGTTAAAAAGCTATTTCATCTTCGTACTCATTGTAATTAATTCATCAGTCTGTCAGCCCTGTAATTTATTCCTCTTTGTTATCCAATATTTTCACTTTTTGCTGAGAGTTTCAATTGCCATTCACTCGGCCGGTAAGGTGTATAAGGGTTTTCGTATAAGTGTTATTTTTGAAAACTTGGTCGACAAATTTTCCGAACAAAAGTTAAATCTATAAAATCGAAATAGTGTTATTAATAACAGTAAAAGTGATCTTGACTATTAATAAGAAAAGATAATGTTTTAGACAACTTGTATGTCCAATTTTCGGAAGTGTCTGAAAAATGATGGCGGCAGTTACATGAGACACCCTGTATTCGAAAGTTTCTAAACACGCCTTCTATCAAAGAAACGTTTATCATTATTTTTTCGAGAAATAAATGTAGTTTTACAGGTTTTAAATCATTACCTTGGCTGTCATGATACCGCGAACCGTGATTCCGATCATGGGACCAAACCGGATCTGCACCCCTGCTTCTATCACCAGTTCTCCCTCACGTTCCACGAATAAATCTTCTCGCACCAGATAAGGACTCTTCGATCGTTCCAATAATCGTTGTCCCCTAACAATACGACCTCCGTGCACTTCCGTGAGAACCCCATTTGCATTGCTGTTGCTCGCATTAATGAAAGTTGGCTCAGCATAGTAAATGGATGATTGGTCGAACCCTTCGTCCGATTGGCCATGAACGGTCAGAAAAATAAAGAACAGGCACGAAACACGCATTTTGTCGCATTCACTGTATCTCGATCTCGATAAGATTGTTAGCGGTTGAACGGAATCCTGCGCGAATCGATAATTCTCGATTCTTGAATTCGCTCGATAGTTTCGTACACTTTGATGACACTTGTTGCAACATTTAGATAGATCGATGTATAACGGTGTCTAATAAAGATAACGATATTTGTTTACCGATAAAACGTACACGAATGAACGATTTTCGAAGCACATTTCGAAGAGTCTGTTTTATAAATACATATTTCTTTATCAGGTTACACGGATGCGTCACACGATGATTCGATCCGCTACGCGTAATCCAATCGATACTTTCACTGATTACGTTGATGCGACTATTACTTTCGGCGCATCATTTTACATCATATTTCTGACGGAAGGTTAGATTTGAGTAATATAATTACGTGTTACATACTTCATTGATCACTTATCCGTTTTAACGATATTATCGATCTATCGGATTATCGACAGCAACTCTGTGGGCCATACTCCAACCTCGAACGTAAGTTTATAACAATTCATTAAAATCGTCCATGTTCCAGTGCGTAGTTGTTCTCCAGTCAAGGATCACCTTTTACCACGGTTCAATTGCATGTTCTAACGTAAAAAGGTCTTCGAATCACAGACCTCGTTCAAGCATGCAGGGGGATCCATGGATCTTGATCGAGACGGGGCTTTCCAAGAGACAGTATCGTCGTGACCAGTACGCAAACGCGGAGGTGCACTGTATTTTAAATTCGAGCGTTAACCTTTCTTCTCAGCGTACTCCTTCACGCGCCAGAGATCGCAGCTCGACTGTAGCGACTCGGTTATACCGCTGCCGTTACTCTCCCGTCATGAAACCCTTTCGCTAATAACGATCCGAAAAACGCCGTGTATCTTTTTGCGCGTTCGTTCATCCACGCAAACAAAAAACTTATTCACCGTCGGATTGTTATTCAATCACTGCTACCACGATTCACAGGCGTGTTTTCTTTTGCCTACTGATTCAAGGGGGAACGTTTGCGTTGCACTTCGGAAGATAGTTTGCGATGGTACCGAACGATCTCTACAATTTGTAACGAACGAAACGGACATGGAACTTGTAAGATAGTTTCGTCGCGGCTTGATGACCACCTGGCGTCACGTTGGGCGCGGTTTCACTGGTTCCACGTTATATTCCTGCTGTCTTTCCCAATGGACGCGCCTTACCTCGCGTCGTCCCGTAGGCCCACTACCGTGGCTACCATAAAGCAATATACTATTGTTACTACTACTACCACCACCACCACCTACTAACGTTGAAAGGTAAAACTTGTCACGTGACACGGTATGCGGTACGTCACGCAGGTTGTGAAACAGGTGAGTCTTCTCTTCGAACCTGTCTTTTGTCCGACACTTGACGATGTGGAATCATTTTATATTTATGATAATGTTTATACAAAATATTTAATGAACGTAACATCGTGTACATTAAAATTAAAAAAAAAATCATGTGCATAAAATTATATTGTATTTAAATAAAAAAATTGCAATCATACATGTAAGGTATTACTTGTAATCAATATACATGATTGTTAATACTTGCTCACAGATGCAGGCTAAAAATACTGATGGTAAGATTAAAATTATTTATGTGCAAGTACATTGATTAAATTGCAAAGATTACCACAATATTAGTTATTTATAGCACCTAGTTTTAGTTGCATTGGTTGAAGTAATTCATTTATAATTTGTTACTTAATAATTGTACTAATGTAAATCATAGTTTTAAGTATGGTAAACGATCTTATTAAGGTTATTCCTTATTTTTTAATAAATGATTTCGAAACATGTAACGGATGGAAATTGATTTCAACAGTGGCGCCATCCGATGATGACCGACGAACATGGCGTATTATTCATTCAACGGAAGATCATAGGTATACATGATGGACAAAAATATATGATTTGGTAAAACAGAAAGTCGTATAAGAAGAGTATGAAATAAATGACCACTAGGTATATTGTACACTTGCAAAGAGCGCTAGTGTGTTATTCTTGGTTACGGATTTTGTTAGAAGCAATCATATCTGACATGCGCAGAATGTACAAAAACTTGTTATTTGAAAGTCTGATCATCTGTGAGACAAAGTGCAATAAAATGCGCGAGGATGAAAACCGGTAGAGTATAGGTTATATGACTCTAAAACTGGCAAATTTTAATAAATCATAAAATGGTACTGTTCCTTGTTCAGGTAACATTGGAAAGTATTAGGTGATTTTGAATTACAACAAATATACAAGGCAATTATTTTATATCAAAATGACATCATTTGTAACCGACGTGCTGATAACAGCAGGTACATATACACACAGGAATACATAAATATTTAAAATCTGAGGTTAAAAAGAAACTTTCATATTTTATTTTTTTGATCAGGGAAACTGGAGAAAGTCAATTTACATGAAAAGATATCAGAAATACAAAAGGAAATAACAAAATTAAAATATGATGTTAAAGATTTGATGGATGATAATTATGTTGAGTTTACATCAAAACTGAAGAGGGATCAACATTTGGTAGTAAAAGGTGAAAAGCTGCTGGAAGAGATGAATTCCTTACAAAAGAAAATAGATGATCAGGTACATCTTCAGTTCGCAAAGATTATATATAAATTATGAATTATCATTATCCAAAATTTATTCATTCTAGGTCAAAGTAGAATTATCAGGGTCCACGAAAGAATTAAAGTCATTATCAGAAGCTTTAAAAGAATCAAACATGATGTTACAACTTTCAAATCAACTTTTAACAATACATGAATCTATAAAGTCAGTGAAAAGTTATCAGGATGAAAAACGATATGTAGATGTGGCTAAAACATTGTGCCACATTTACAGTATCATAAATAATCCACAAACAGACTTACGCGATCTTGATATTTACACAGCAATTGAAGCAGAATGTTTGAATTTGTATACTTCATTTTTATCTAACACATCAATGTTATTATATGAGCGAATTTGTTGGACGGGTATTGATGATAAGGATGCAAAAATTGTTACATTAAGTGTTAAAGACGAATTTGATGACATGCAAGAATTAATTCAGGGTTTGCATTATATTGACAATCTTTCAAGTCATCTTCATAGATTCTCTACAACGCTCATGGACTACATTATAAATCCGATTATCAATGATGATTGTTCTGTATATGTAGTAGATGAAAAAGTTTTCACTGTAGAAGTACTAAACAAAAAGAAGTCACCAACGTACAAAAGTGTACTTTACAATCTAGAATTACTGTTCAAGTTTCTTCATCAATATTTTAATATGATCATATATGATGATGAAACCTTCTTGAAACAAATACAGCCTCATTTATTGGAACGACTGTCAGCGTCGTTAACAGCCGATTGTATTTCACGAATTATTCCTACGTCGAACGCAGATTTGAAAAATTTTACGCCTATTGTTCAGGCGATCAACGATTTCCAGTATTTCTTAGTTAAAATTGGTGGGACAAATATCTTTTTCATTACAAAATTATTTTCTTTTCATTAAATGTAACAACTTGCATTCATTGGTTTCAGGGTTTATCACGAATGATCAACTCTTTCTCTCGGAATACACGAAGAATATTGATCAATTATTCATTAACAAGGTCTGTCAAGATTTGTTATCAAAGGCCAGAAATATTATGAAGAAAGATTTGCACGATTGTATCATATATGAGCCACAGGCAAGTTCCTCTTAAATTATTGCATATTAATCAATTAGCGTTGATTATGTGTCTTTTGAAATATTGTTCTAGGAATCACTTGAATTTCCAGAAGACACGTACGATTATGATAAACTAAAGATTGAGAAAAAATTGAGTGATAACACGTTTCAACTTCCAAAGTGCCAAATAAGGTATACAAATTATTCGAAAAATGATATGAAATGATTTTAGAAACAATTTATTACGTAAAATATATTTTAGCAAGAATACAAAAGAAATATTAGACCTTGCACGAAATATTCTGGATGAAGCGTGTTTCAGTTCAGATTCATGCGCGGTACGATTGTTTTATACGTGTAGAAATATTTTTGAAATGTATACAGGAATCGTGCCCGAACATCACAGAAAATTTTTAGAAACGATACCGCAACAAGTTGGTAAGAAATTGAAATCAATGATTTTTATGAAATAATTGTTTTGGTCTTAAATTCAAATCACTTAAATTTTTATAGCGGTATTCCATAATAATTGTATGTATCTTGCACATCACCTTATCACGTTGGGACACGAATACAGAGATAAATTACCAGAATCCTTGCACAAACTTAATTTGACTTTTGCTGATCAGGTATTGGTATTGAGAGAAGTAGGATCAACTTGCTTTCTAGAGCACATGAAATATCAACGAAATATTATTTTTGATATTCTCAAAGAGTCTGGTTAGTAATACCAATATTTTTGATTCTAGTATTTCACGGTACACATGATGTATAATTAACATGTTTTATTTTGAAATAAGGTTTGTCAGCGTTAGGTCAAACTTCTGAGTTACATCCTAGCACGGAGCGTGCAATGAGGCAATGCATTAGACAATTGGAATTGTTGAAAACAGTTTGGCTAGACGTGTTGCCTGTTAATATTTATTGCAGAACAGTCGGTCAGTTCTCAATAAAATTATGTAATATATATATGTATGTATATGAGCAAAAGTTAATTTAAGTTGTACTTTAGGATGCATTATGAATTCTATGGTTGAAGATCTAATAATTAGAGTAGTATCTGTCGAAGACATTCCTGCTGATGTTGCCACTGAGTTGGTAGCATTATTTAACATGATTGTGAAGCGTGCACCGCAAACCTTCCCGGTAAGTTAAAAGAAAATACATGTTTTAGTATTTTAAGAATTTTTATTGAAGATTGAATTATTACATTTAAAAAATATGTACGTGATTATCACAGTTGAAGTTCTGTGAGATGTACCTGTAAAATTAAACTGTAACTATATTACTATTCTGCAGCGATCATTTTGGAATGATCAGGAAAAATTGCTATATTTTCAGGAGCCTCAAAATATTCATCAACACGTACGAAAATGGGAGAAATTTTTGGAATTGATTCACGTGTTAGGTGCGTCGCTGAAAGAAATTGAAATTAGATGGGACAGCGGTAAAGGGCCGCTCGCGCGTGAATTTACAGCGCCTCAAGTTAAACAACTAATCAGAGCACTATTTCAAAACACCGAACGAAGATCTAACTTGTTAGCTTCTATAAAATAATATTAAAATTTAAAAATCTGTACATGGAAGAAACCTTTTCGCATTTATTCATCCTTATAGTTATGATTAATATTAACAGTATAATTAATATAAAAAATAGAAACATGCGTACGTTTATGTATCAGATTATACAATACAAACATTGGTTGATTATACTGCTAATATTAAGGTGTTATTTATTTACAATCTGTTGTTTTTATTCGTGTACTTTATATTGCCATACTTACGTTATAATTCCATGTATTAAAAGTTACGATCAACTGATTATTATGTTTCTAATACAGCATACAAATTTCAAATAATTAGCAGCTAAACCTTTCTTTTTTGGAAATCCAAAGGGGACGATGTTTCGTAGACAATTTTTGAATAGCGTAGTAGCAAAAATATTATTCAAATCCTTTTTCTATCAGTGGAAACGAGAAACCGATATTAAAAAGTTTTATGAATATAGGCAAGCAGGCAGGCAGGGTGGCGGATAGTAGTGAGAGCAAATCATTTAATAGGTATCCAATTCCATATCATTTACAGCAATGGTAAAACATTACCATGTTTCTTCACTTTTCATTCAAGCATCCACAATAACAAATGCTCAAAAGTTTCCAAATGCAATACTATTTCTGCACATATACTTAAAACGGCTTCAATTTAAATTATTCATAACGAATTAATTTCGCAGCTTTTAAATCTTGATTTGACATGATATATAAAAAGTTTTAAGGCAAAGTTGCACAGTCAATTATATACGAGCAGTTAGTGTGCATTTGGCTAAAATTGGCAAATTTTTTTCGTTTTTCTTCATTTTTTTAAATGATAAGTATGTCTATGGTAAGTAATACAAAATCATATTGAAAATTTCTTAAAGCATATCAAATGTGAAAAAGGAAAAACAGAAAACTTATCAATTATGAAGTATCTTATCTCGTATTTTTTCTATAATCTATTTTAAATTTCCTTCGGCTATATTTTTTTCAGTTCTTCTATAAAAAAGAAACTAAAAAAAGGATACAAAAAATATATATGTAAAAAAAACTTAAAATTATAAAATACATAATACCCCAAGTTTAAATAAGACAAAAGTCACATATATAAATACTTCAGACTAAGATTATATAGCTTGGTTTCAATTTTCTTCGTGATTCATTTCTTTTATCTCATATAAAATTTCCAGTAATGTTTTCCTTCATGAATAATGAGTAATGTTTTGAAAACGTTTACAAACTGCAGAACTAAAGTATACTATACAAATGGTATTGCACAACTTGATCTGCAATGGTAGATTCTTGTTTATATACAGGTCGCTGCGTAGATTGGATAGAAATGTAGTCATCAGGGTGGGCAGCCGATTGGCCCGCAGTTCAGATTGGCAATGCAGCGTAGATCTTTTATGTGCATTCACGAAGATGACGATGACTGTAAACATGGAAGTGCAAAATATAATGTCATATTATCTGTGCCTTTGTTTGGCAGATAATACTCATTACAGGAGTGCACATTTATAATCATAATGTATGTGTACATGCAACAAATTTATCGGTGCCTAAATATTTGAACCTCCACCATGCAATAATTTCTAAATACGTATTCTTTTTATATTGTCAATGTAGATTCAATTGTATCAAAATAAATTTTATTTGTTTCATGTCAGCCTATGTTCATATTTATGCTTCTCTACTTTCAGCCTATAACTTTTGCAGAAACATAATCTAAAATGATTTAACAAGGGACTATATTATTAGTACCTTCCACGAGCAGCTGGTGAACGACTTCGATACCTCGATGTACCAGTGCCTTTGTTGGTATAATAATCAGCAGTGGTCTCTCCGGTATTATAAACATCTTGTGTATATCCTTCTCGAGTAACATATCCACCAGTACGGTTGATATAGGCTTCTCCATAGTAGTCTCTACCTCTACTTCCACCACCCTTGCCTGCATAATAACCTCCATAATCTGTATACATATTGTTTCCTCTATAATTGAACGCGATGGAGGCAGCAGACCCATAACCCCTACTAGCACCACCTCTGTTTCCTCTGAATCCTCCCATACCACCCCTTCCTCCACCCCGACCTCTACCTCGTGAAATTTCTACCCTTAATTTAGCACCCATAATTTCTGTGCCATTCATACTGCTGCAAGCAAGTTCTGCTTCATTCATGTTTAGGAATTCGATAAAAGCAAAACCTGGTGGATTGAAAGCAATCCAAACTTTGTTCAGCTTGCCATATTTTTCAAACTCTGTC
Organism: Megachile rotundata; assembly: GCF_050947335.1. NCBI lineage: Eukaryota > Metazoa > Arthropoda > Insecta > Hymenoptera > Megachilidae > Megachile > Megachile rotundata. Next base: position 13,056,229 of record NC_134989.1, on the reverse strand, counting down.
TGAAGGTCTTCCTTCTTGATACTTTCGTTTAATCCACCCACATAAACACGCGTGTATCCTTCTGGTGTCATTTTGGTCTAAAAATTAAAATTAAAAATTATACAAAAGACATTTTCATTTTTGAAAGAAGGATAATAAAAAAAAGTGCCAAACTTGCATACTTCGGGTATCTAAGATGTTAGTATGGCATTGTTATATGTTCCAAGGTATATGTATGATGCAAGCATGAACGTGCAATTTGAAATGTTTATATTTTAGATGATTTTGTGTGTAATGTTTCTATCAGAAATGTTTATTGCAATAAAACAATTCCACTTTGTTTACGATATTCGTTCTATTGTTTGATACAAAATCATATTTTTAGGTGAAATGGCATTAAGTGCAGATCAAATGATTCTTACATTTTCAGACATGATGTTTTTTTACTTAAAAGAACCTTTGTACTGTAGTTTTGTAACACAGTGCAGACAGAATCCATTTTTATAATACTTTGGGACATATAAAATGATGTTTTACTGATATTTCAGGTGCCTGAAGGGGTACAATTTTGGCCCTCTTTTACCACCTTCCTTTTCCCTTTGTACAAACAAAATCGAACAAGCACCAAAATTTACTACGATGTGTGCTGTAATTTCACTTTTTCTTACAACAAACTGCTAAAAATTAGTAGCACAGAAGAATATTCGCAACAATTTATTTGCAAAATTGTGAAATAAATTTTGGTTACTACAACATCAAGTATATGTGGCGCGCCAATTGTCTTCCAGAATACTTATTAACTTCACTACGCTGTACTTACTTAATTCTGTTTTGATTTCTCTGATAACTTTCAGTTTTCGCGTGAATTTCTTGGAAAATGGAATAGAAAAAGAATATTCACTACGCTGTTAGTACGACACAATCAATAGGCGAGAATCAACCGGGGTTCACAGTGCACAGAAACTGCATTCCATGTCTTGGCGTCTCCAACCCAGACGCCAAATGCATGTACAGTCTGTTCACGAAGAGATCTATCGATGTGGAAAAAAACCATCGTGTACAGTCAAGAACATTATAGCTTCAACACCTTTATCACTAGGAAACTAGGTATATATCTAGAAATCACTGAAGCGGCGAGGGAGCATAATCTACTATAATAAAAATTGATAGCAGTTCAACTACAGTGGTTCTCTTAATCATCAATATTCTATAACAAAGCCCACAATTTAATTTGTATACCAAGGGCCCAAAAAGCTCTAGACAAGGCAATGAACCTCCTTTACTTTCATGTTAGCCTGCTACATTATTTTCAGTTCAAAATACACACCGTTCGATGGCGTTGATCTATATCCACCTACTTTGCTTTTATGTTACGCTGTGACATCATTTTTAGTTCGGCATACACACCGCAAGATGGTATATTATTGCTCATTTTACTCTTCAGAAAGGTTTTCAGAATTAGTAGCATACTAATTACGTACAACTAATTGTAAGTCTTTTGAGTCTTATTCTTACGTGTTTTAAAATCGAACTTTTTCGCGCGCATTTGAGAAGAAAAAACCACTCGTGACATCTTGCAGCAAGTAGCGATACTAAGGAAAAAAATTAAACAGTTTTAAACCCACGGAATATATTGCAAATAATATAAAATCAATATTAATAAATATTTAATGAATATATATGGTATATTAATCAATAAAATCATTGTGAATTACATTTTTACGGAAATTGAACAAGTGGCTCCATCTCTCCGGCGAACAGGGTGAACTACACCGTTTTGAAACTGTAGCTTCGTTAGTTCCGCGCGCGGTCGCTAGGCGGCGCCACGTGCGCCTCTTCAGTTCAATTCACTTGCGGGTTTCTGTCATGTGTTTCGCCACCTAGCGGTAGAATTGGGAACTAATTAAACTAGTGTTTCAAAAGTGTGTAGTTCACCCCATTCGCCGGAGAGATGGCGCCACGCGTATCTTTTCAGTTCAATTCACTTGCGAGTTTCTGTCATCTGTTTCGCCACCTAGCGGTAGAATATAGAACTAATGAAAGTAGTGTTTCAAAAATGTGTAGTTCAGCCCGTTCGCCGGAGAGATGGCGCCATTTGTTCATTTTTTTTTTTAATTTAATTAATACTGATTTTATCGATTAATACGTTATATATTTATTATATATTGATTGTATACTGTTTATAATATAATTTGAGGGTCCAAAATGCTTTGGCCTCTTAAATTACTTTTAATTTCACAAGTTACTTTGAAACATATTGTCCTGTATTGACTGCAGTATATTCTGATTGAATTTTATGTTGAATTACAATTTTTACATACCTCACTTCTTATTTTAAATTTGAAGGAAATTAAGTATCTTCAGTGAATAAAAATAAAATGTGAACCCGTCTGACAATGAACGTCCAACAATCTAATCTACTTGAATGACAAATAAACTTACTCCTTGTAATAAAATTAATTATTATATTAATGAATGTATGTAACAGATGAATAGAATAGACGAATGTATAAAGAAATTAAAGACGAAACAGAATAGTCTTGAGTATAAAGTAATTAAAGGTGAAAAAACACGTAGGTTAATAAAGTTTGAAATAAAAATGGCGGACAAGGGAAATCGTGGTCGAAGGCACGAACCGGAAGCGTAGAATTGGAACGGGTGTGTATTTCCTTGTTTTATTTCTCTGAACATTAGGACAAAATTGTAATCAATCGCTTATCCGTTTACCGTAAATCCAATAATGTTTGTAATAATGAATTAGCGTTATATTAAATGTACCGATGAGAGATTTAATAATCACACTTTCTCCCTGTCTCTCTCCTCCATTCTCTCATTCGCGCACGCTTTCATACTTTCTCTCTCTATCACTCATTCTCACCACCTTTTCTCTCTTTCTCCTTCTAATTAACATTAATCTGCGAAGGATCGAGGATGCCAGGATTCTCGCGGAACTTCCCGGTTCGTCCTCTCGTTTCTTCAACGCGACACCCGATGGAGCAGAAAACAAACGAAGCTGGAAAATTCGAATCCGTTCTAGCACGCGCATCATCGATCATTTTGGAAGCAATTATAAAATCACTAGATTATCCCTATGCCGCTTTAACTCGTTATCTCCTAACTTTATTCGAATAAATGGTTAATATTAATAGTTAATATTGATTCTCTAACAAGCGTTCCTCTTTGCTCTACCGTTTAAGAAGTAAGCGTCAAAGACAATTAATTACCGAGTGCTATTTCTCGTACAATAATTTCGGGGCTTAAGAAATTATAATCCGGGAATTCGAGAGACTTTCAAATTAGACTGTACAGGGGCTGCTCTAATTCGAGAGAAGACAATTGAAAATATCGATGATCCGTTTCGTTGAACGTACTAAATTTCGCGAACCGTGCTTGAACCATCGTACATTCGAATTCTCACGTTTTTCCAAATATTTCGACTCTTAAATTTTCTGACTTCAGGTACGTCTTTAATTGATCAAATTTTCATATCTCCTCCATTGGGTGTCCGTCAATTCCGTCGTTTCGCTCTCCGTTACTCTCATTTTCTCTCTCTCTCTCGCTCTGTGCTCTCTTCATCGCAACGCTCAAGAAGTAAAAACACGAATGTCGCGCGGAATCGTCATCGCAAAATTGCACGTGAATAATTCCTCTAAAATACGCGTGACGGTAATCATATTAACAATAACAATGATAATAATTAATGATGACAGTAATAATAATGACAATAATATCAATAAGAATAGTAGTGAACGTTTATAATCTATTAAATATTAGTTTTTTTTTCCATTTTTTTCACTTTTTTTTTCTTTAGTCGGAAGGGACGTCGCTCAGATTTGTTTTTTTATTTTTTTCATTTTTTTTTTATTTATTTTCGAGGCACAGTTGGATCGCACGTCCGCTAGAATCGTTTTTTTTTTGTCTTCGTCCACCGAAAAAACGGCGGCCTCCCACTTCCTCTTTTCTCTCGTCTTCTGCCGTGTGTTTTCTCGTTCGCAATTCTTTCTTCTCCCTCGTTTTTTTTTCTCCTTTCATTTTGTTACTCTCGCGTTACTCTCTTCCGCATCGTGTTTGCTATTATTTTTTTCTTGATTTTGTTTAAGCTCGAAAGGGTTTGTTCTTCGTTCGAACAGCGTTCACAGTGCGTTCTTGACCCGCGTCTACGTTAACCAAAATTTACATCTTCGGCAAAACATACTTCATTTATAATTTTTATTTATAACTTGCAGAACGTTCAAACAGTATTTGAAAAACATTCGATGCGACACTTTAAGAATTTGGCGCGAAGTTTCAAATAGTTGGCGGGAAATTTAAACATTTCATAAGAGTACGCCATATTGAAAAGAAGAAAAGTTCCAATAAAGAGTATGTAATTTAAACATTAAAATATTACATTAAAACTATTTTTATGTGAAAAACGGTAATATTAAAACTGTCAGCGAATAAAGCAAATATTTAAGTAAATACAAAAGTGTATACTTGAACGTAACATTAAAGTTAACTTCAAATAATTAACAAATAAATCGAAGATAAATTGTAAGAGATCTTTATAATCTCGAAGATGTTTATTTCAGTTTTGGTGTAAATTTTGAGAAGCGTAGACGGGGTTTTAACCATTCGACGCGTACGATCGCAGAATGAAACGAGAAAAGTAAAGAGGATCGAAAGAAAGTTGCCCTTTCGTGCTCTTATTTGTCTCTTCAGCAACGAACAAGATATGTAAAGTGTATCGACGCCGGTTAAGGAACGAGATCGAGACGCATCGTTCGATGAGAATAAAACGTGTCCACTTGAGAATTCTAAAATTTGTCCTGTTGTTGTATCATCGAGTAGAAGCGACGTACGCGTCGAGGTCGTCGATCCGATCGATCGATCATCTCGTGCAAAATCAACCGAGCTGTACCTCAAGATATACAATTATATATGCACTGATACACGCGCACGCATGCACAGTGGACACACGCACACGCTAAAATACAATGAATTTAATTTCACATGCTTACGTAGGTGGAGTCGCAAAAATGTATGGAATCGATAAAAAACTGTTCGATCACGGACACGAAGTAGCGTAGAGACGAAAGGAGAGGTCGAAATAGCCGAACACCGTGTTTTCGGTCGCGTTTCTATCGAATCGCGAACTTTCATCGGTTTCGTACGTTCGCGTGGGGCATTACGCTCTTTGCTTTTTATCGTGGGTTTTCGGCGTTGATCGGACTCGCCATTAAAAATATAGTTCGTTGAAATTTTCGTATTGGTTCTACGTGAATTTACTTGGTAAAATGGTCATTCGAAATTTCCAATTTTTGAATTTGATAATTTGCACATTTCCAAATTCTTAAATTGTAATATCTTTCAACATTTTCTGATACACCATGTTCTAAGAATTGATTTTGTATTAATGAGATATAAATTAATGAAATTATGTAATTAATAATAATTAGTGAAATGAATAAGCTTAATTAAATTATAGAACGTATATACTTGACAGAACTATATTTTTCATGGCAGTCTGTGTATCGTGTAATTACACTTCAAATCGCGCATCGGAAACCGGAAACGCTCGGGAGGAACTTGATTCTTCGTCATCAACGCCTGTATAGTACTCTCCCGAAGAATTTGGCTGATTCGGGATCGCTATGTGTACGTTGTATGGGCTTATTTCCAATTGTGACTCGCCGCACGTCTCACTCGCGTTATATCGCACGATACATGACTCTAGATCGCATGGTACACGATTCAGTCGCGTTATTCCGCATTCACTGCTCTTATTCTACATCGCGACGTACCTCGTTTTATTTCGCATCGCGATGAACCTCGTTTTATTTCGCATCGCATTCCTTCGCGTTACTTCGCATCGCATGCGGTTCACAATAAATTTTATATTATGGTAAACAATCGCAAGGGCTTTACAATTTATTTCACATTGTGACAATCGCGTTATTTCGCACTGTAACGATTCACTCGCGTTATATTGCATAATGTGATCGATAATCCTTTTACATAGCATATCGCGTTAACCCATAGCGTTATTTTGAATTACACGTTGTTTCATCGAATTCTGTCGCTTCGTACTTCACTCGCGTTATATTGCATAATGTGCCAATAATCATTTTATACCTCATATTGTGTTAATCCATAACGCTACTTCGAATTACACGTTGTTTCATCGAATTTCGTCGCTTCGTACTTCACTCGCGTTATATTGCATAATGTGCTAACAATCTTGTTATACCTCATATTGTATTAACCCATAACAATGTTTTGAATTACACGTCGTTCCATCAAATTTTGCCGCATCGTACTTCACTCGCGTTATATTGCATAATGTGATCGATAATCCTTTTATATAGCATATTGCGTTAACCCATAGCGCTACTTCGAATTACACGTCGTTCCATCGAATTTTACCGCTTCGTACTTCACTCGCGTTATATTGCATAATGTGCTAATAATCTTATTATACCTCACATTGTGTTAACCCATAGCGCTACTTCGAATTACACGTCGTTCCATCGAATTTTGCCGCATCGTACTTCACTCGCGTTATATTGCATAATGTGCAATAATCTCGTTATACCGCATATTACGTTTACCCAAAGACCTATTTCACATTACACGTCGTTCCATCGAATTATATCGCCTCGTGCTTCCCTCGCGTTATATTGCATAATCTGGAAATCTTGTTATACTAAATATGGCAGAGCCCATAGTTACTTTTTCCCTTATTTCGCCTCACCTCCAATTTACTCGCGTTATATCGCACGAAGCGCACCAACCCTCGCGTTATTTCGCATGGTGCGATCAGTCACAGATGAAAATAAGTATGTATGTGTAAGTGTGTATACCGCAAAGGTGCCACTGAAAATCGCCGCTAATAAAATTGGCGTGACTTGTCGAGTATCACGCAGAAGACGCTAATTGTTCACCCGACTAGCTTTAATTACACGCTAAGGTGATTAACCGCTTAGCTGTTGATTGAACATGGTAATTCGGTTGTCACGGCGCGGTGCCGCTTTTTGTGCGCGCGTACCATCTCGATTCATTTCCTGTTGTCGGTCATCGCGCGAAAAACCGTTCTCTCGATTCGAAAACGGGCTCTTTTCGATTCTCGTCGATTTACGCGATTAACACTTTGACCGTTCCGCGTCGAAATCGTAGAAAACTCTGCTAGAATTATACTCGCGGCAAAATTTTAGCTAGATTACTCTTTCTAGTGGACAGACTTTTAAACATCGATAGAATTATCCGCGACTGGTTAACATCGTTTCCATTAAAATAGACGACGGATTTTCGCGAGAATTCACGCGTCACGCAAAATGTTAATTCAGCGACATTCACTCGGTAGCGATATTCAAATCGAGTTTGAACTGCACGTAGTTGGATTCGAATTTGGAATTTCGCGAGGATTTTCCCTCCAATTAACATAGTGATGACCTCGTAACACGTTCTCTCGCTTATTTCCTTGAGTTCGTACCCACACGCAATTCCTTAATTGGCAAATTGGAAGAATGAGAAAATGGGGAATGACTAGATTCGAAAATTGGTAAATTTGTCAATTAGAAAATTCGGGTGTAGAAAGTTGGAAAATTAGGAAGTCTCTAACCTTACAAATTTCAAATGTCTACCTTCCTAAATTCCCAAACCGCTAAACGTGAAAATTTCGCCCGAGTGAAGGGGGACTCTGAACAACGTTACTAGAAATTTAACCGTGAAATCGGTCCCACCCTCCCTTCGATCCAGGGAAGCAACGAAACCAAGGAAGAAGCAAGAGAGACAACATCCGAATCAAAAGTGAACCGTTTTCTCGTTCGATCGATAAGCTTCTCGCCAATTCGCAACGTAACAGTAGAAAATCGTAGGAAACGTCGGAATCGGTGCATACGTATACGGCAGAACAAGTTAAGTTTAGTCAAGCAAAGAAGATTCTGTTGAATAGGGGAAAGTAAAAGATTTATACGTTTATCATGCGATCGCTCGAAATATATATCAATCGAATATAAAGACGAACGTTGCTCTATCTATTCGTTCAAATCGTTGGAACGATATCGAAGAAAAAAGCTAACCACGAAAATGCCTGCTCTTTTCATCCCTTCGGATTTACGAATACTCTCGTCGCGATTTTTCGCTACTTGGTTGAAGCAGATCTTGCTGAAAGTAGCTTCTGAACAAAATCGCGATACAGTTTTTTGATCCCACAATCAGTGTGTTTCGTTGAACTAGATTTTATCGATGGAGTTTCGGAAATTTTAATCCTTCAAAGTTTGAAAGATTTCCGAAAAGTGGAAGAAGTGTTTCAACAAAGGTGAACAACGGATAACAAGCACACCAAGTGTATAAAATGGCTTAAACTCTCTTTTCTTTATGGCCAACAAACTTAAGTAACACGGTACTAAAACTTATGGAACAGCAACGAAATTAGGCAAGTTGGCGTAACTAGGATTTCTCTCTGGTTTAGTACCTTTCTTTTATTTAATGATAATATTCGTTGAATCAACTCGATTTGAGAGGTTTAATCGAAATTTTTATTCGATAATAAGTAAGGTTTACGAGATACAATTTTGTATTAAAATTTCATGAGATTCATTTCTAATAAGTGAAGGTTCATGCAAGATACAAATTGCTGTTAAAATTTCATGAGACTCAATTGTAATGAGTGAAGGTTTATATTAGATTCAATTTTGGGTTAAAATTTCATGAGATTCAATTCTAATAAGTGAAGGTTTATACAAGATACAAATTGCTGTTAAAATTTCAAGAGATTCAATTATAATGAGTGAAGCTTTACACGAGTAGTAATTCCACGCGTAGTAATTCCATGCGTGGTGACTCCAACGTGTTGTATTCCATGCGTAGTAATTCCACGCGTGGTGACTCCAACGCGTAGTAATTCCACGCGTGGTGACTTCAACGCGTAGTAATTCCATGCGTGGTGACTCCAACGCGTAGTAATTCCACGCTTGGTAATTCCAACGCGCAGTAATTCCACGCGTAGTGACTCCAACGCGTAGTAATTCCACGCGTGGTGACTCCAACGCGTAGTAATTCCACGCGTGGTGACTCCAACGCGTAGTAATTCCACGCGCAGTAATTCCACGCGTGGTGACTCCAACGCGTAGTAATTCCACGCGTGGTGCCTCCAACGCGTAGTAATTCCACGCGTGGTGACTCCAACGCGTAGTAATTCCACGCGTGGTGATTTCAACGAGTAGTAATTCCACGCGTGGTGACTCCAACGCGTAGTAATTCCACGCGTGGTGACTTCAACGCGTAGTAATTCCATGCGTGGTGACTCCAACGCGTAGTAATTCCACGCTTGGTAATTCCAACGCGCAGTAATTCCACGCGTGGTGATTCCAACGCGTAGTAATTCCACGCGTGGTGCCTCCAACGCGTAGTAATTCCACGCGTGGTGACTCCAACGCGTAGTAATTCCACGCGCAGTAATTCCACGCGTGGTGACTCCAACGCGTAGTAATTCCACGCGTGGTGCCTCCAACGCGTAGTAATTCCACGCGTGATGACTCCAACGCGTAGTAATTCCACGCGTGGTGATTTCAACGAGTAGTAATTCCACGCGTGGTGACTCCAACGCGTAGTAATTCCATGCGTGGTGACTCCAACGCGTAGTAATTCCATGCGTGGTGACTCCAATGCGTAGTAATTCCACGCGTGGTGATTCCAACGCGTAGTAATTCCATGCGTGGTGACTCCAACGCGTAGTAATTCCACGCGTGGTGACTTCAACGCGTAGTAATTCCATGCGTGGTGACTCCAACGCGTAGTAATTCCACGCTTGGTGACTCCAACGTGTAGTAATTCCACGCGTAGTAATTCCATGCGTGGTGACTCTAACGCGTAGTAATTCTACGCGTGGTGACTCCAACGCGTAGTAATTCCACGCTTGGTGACTCCAACGCGTAGTAATTCCACGCGTGGTGACTCCAACGCGTAGTAATTCCACGCGTAGTAATTCCATGCGTGGTGACTCCAACGCGTAGTAATTCCAACGCGCAGTAATTCCACGCGTGGTGACTCCAACGCGTAGTAATTCCACGCGTAATAATTCCACGCGTGGTGACTCCAGCGCGTACTAATTCAATTTTGTGTTAAAATTTCATGAGATTCAATTTTACGTGGTTGAAATTAAGGAAGATTCAATTTTGCGCGGTTAAAATTACATGAGACCCAATTTTGCATCGTTAAAGCTATACGAGATTCATTTCGGTGTGGTCAAAATTTCAGAAGATTCAATTTGAAGTTAATGCAATTTAATTTAACAAGTGTCAAGAAAAAACTAGTTTAAAATTCGAGTTTCATATCATAGGTTACACTGTCGCTACTATAACAATGTATTATAACATTTCGATCGATATCGACATCTTTGCAGCCTACATTTGAATAATTCCCGAATTCGAAACACGACCTAATTACGCCAACGGCAATATCGGTAACGAGAGTAACGACTAGATAAATTTTCGGTAGACTTGTACGGAATGTGAGAGAACAACCTCGTAGACTGTAGATTAATTAACGGCATTATACTAAACGTTACAAGCTACAAGAGACACTAACAAGTAAAGAGACAATGGAAACAAACTTTCAGCAAAATCCGACGTGGCCAAGCGAGACCCTTCCCATTTCCAACATCCTGTATTTTATTCTCACGCTGTTTTGTTCGATAAAAACATTTGGAGAGAAAGAATATTTCTCTCGTTGTAAACGCACCCCAAGGTTCTCCCGCTTCGACATCGCCGAGGTACCATTATCACCTTACCCGACCCACTTTAACGTTCGTAAACTCGTATTTATAAATGTGTATAATAAAGATCGTTTACGTGCTATTAACTCTTTTTTCTCGTTTTCTATTTTTTGGCTCGTTACATTATGTTTCCATCATATTTTTCGTATCCTGTGTCTAATTTCGATACACTCGTACGTCCATTCAGAATGTTCTTTAGTATCGTAGGAAAAAAAGAGATCGTGGATCTTACAATAATTCTTTATAGTACTCTCTCTCTCATTCTCTCTCTTGCACTCTTAATCTCTCTTATTTGTTACTTTTTTTGTCTGTTTTCTTTAAATCTCTTTCTTTCAACAATTCGTGTTCTCCCTAGACTGCTTTCGCTCGGCAATAATAATAATTGTAATAATAATAATAATAATCAATAATCAATAATCAATAATAATAATAATAATATTAATAGTAGTCGTAACGTGTAATGATAATCGTGTAATAACAATGATAATAAATCAATAATCGTATTTTTTGTTATTTTCTGTTTTATACAACAATCACACGTAGAAGCGACGAAGTTAGAGTAGTAGAAATAACTATTCCTTAAGTTTTTTTAATTTATGTTTATATTTATATTTATAATATAGTATCTGCAATATATTAAATCGTTTCATCATCTTCGCCATCGTTTATCATCGTCGCCTTCCACTCCTTTCTCGCTATTCTTGTGTATCAATATACATACGCGGTAGGTTTGTGGGACGCGCGCGCGCGCATCTGCACGCACCTACACGCGCGTTCCCAAGCGACCACGGTCGCGAGAACCGAACGATTTCGTACTGAAATTAACGCAACACCCTCCTCGGATACTAGATTCAACAGATTCTTCCTATCTGTTACCAGTATCCAATTACGCTCGCGTGACGCTCCAGTATCGCAAGGTTACTTCGAGATTACGCTCGTGGGATATCGGTTTACGATTTCACTAATGGGTTAGTATCAAGATTATGCACTGGATACTAGTATCGTGAGATATCGGTATACGATTTCACTAATGGGATAGTATCAAGATTATGCACTGGATACTAGTATCGTGGGATATCGGTATACGAATTCGCTAATGGGATAATATCGCAAGATTATGCCATTTGGATACTAGTATCGTGACGCTTGTGGGATACTGGTATACGATTTCATTAATGGGATAGTATCGTGAGGTTACGCCACTGGGATATTAGTATCGTGACGCTTGTGGGATACTGGTATGTGATTTCACTAATGGGATAGTATCGCAAGGTTATGCCACTGGGATAGTAGTATCGTGACGTTCATGGAAAGATTACTCTGGATACTAGTAAGGTATTCTCATAGGGTAGTATCACAAGATCACGCTGGTGAGCACTGATACTGCGAGATTATGTTCGTGGTACGCTGGTATTCATGGGATACTAGTCATAGGATAAGACAGTGGGATAGTATTATGAGATTATACTAGTGGAGGTACTGGTACAGCAAGATCACTCCTTTGGGATACTAGTATCACTAGATGAGATACTAGTATCGCTAGATGATGTTCATGAGAAATACCAGTATCTCAAGGTTATTCTTACAGGATACTAGTATCACAAGATCACAATCCTAAGATACTAGAATCACATGGTTATTCTCATACAGTGCCATGACCACAAGACACAATTCTGTGATACTTAGATGATGTTCATACAATACTAGTATCGCAAAATCACACTAATGAAATGCCAGTATCGCAAGGTTATTAATATAGGATACTAGTATCACAAGATCACAATCCTAAGATACTAGAATCACAAGATTATTCTCATACAGTGCCATGACCACAAGATACAATCCTGTGATACTTAGATGATGTTCATACAATACTAGTATCGCAAGATCACACTAATGAAATACCAGTATCGCAAGGTTATTCTTACAGGATACTAGTATCACAAGATCACAATCCTAAGATACTAGAATCACAAAATTATTCTCATGCAATGCCATTACCACAAGACACAATTCTGTGATACTTAGATGATGCTGATAGTATCATAGTATACTAATATCGATTACACTAATGCCATACCAGTATCACAAGTATACGTCAGTAGGATACTAGCACCACATTATGTTCCATAAGCCCTAGTATCCCAATACCAGCATCCCCATAATCTCCACCAGTGAAATCCGTGCAAATACCCTCCCTCGATACTAGAAGATACTAAATCGTGACGCAAGAACGTAAAATCGCAACCCGTTCACTTCCAAATGCAATCGAAACTCTAACACGCAGAAGTAGAAAGTGAGTTAGACACTAAACACTATCTATAAAATGGAGGAGGACGAAAGAAGAAAATGGTTCTCGCCGACATTTCATAACCGCGTGGCACGCGATTCGAGTAACGCCGGAAACGCGCGTGTGTCCTCTTCGCGCGACTGCACGCGCGCGCACCCCTATACATATTATAACATATATATAAATAAAAATGTTCCTTCAATAATCTCGCGGATGGAGACGCTCCTTTCTTTCGCACCTTTCTTCCTTTCTTGTCCCCACCGCCGAACGTGCATTGGTATCTCTTCTAGATAATCTTGTTCATTTTATAATCGATTTATACTCTCGTAAAGTCGTATCTAGTAATTAATAGAGGATGTACGAACGTGTAGAAAGATCCATCGTGCTTCCTTCTCCATTTTAGCGAACGAAGATTCAACAAAGTCTTCGATAACTTGTCGAATATTCTTCTTCGTTCCTCTTTGCTGGCAAACCTTGCGTCTTCAGACTTCTCCTTAAGATTTTCGCGCGGAGGCGGTCTGCTCTTAGGGACTCGACTCGCAATCCTGCTAGCCGCGAAATTGCCTTACGACAATGAGGTAACAACGTTTAAACATCGCTCTTCTCTCCCTCGACTATCGCGCGTATTTTAGTTCTGTGTGTGTACATGAGCGAATGAAAATAGTATTGGATAGTTAGGTTACCTTCAGACGACGGTTAAAACTGGGTTGTAAAGCTGATCATATATCAAAATATAGGAAACTAGATTTCAAGTTAATGTTTTTAATATTCATAATTTGCAGATTCTCAAGTATAATTAAGTTTCAAAGTCTAAATATACACAAATCTTCTTAACTTTGTCCCCTTCCAAATTGTGCAAGTGACCAAAAATTGAAATCTCCAGATCCCTGAATTTCTAAATCTAACTCCTCAAATCCTTAAGTCTAAATCTTCTAACCACCTAAGATCAATACTTCAAATTCCCAAAATTTTTAAATTCTCAAATGCCCAAACCCGTAACTCAAATCAAAAGTGGAGCCTGAAGAAACAATACAGCCTCTCCGGCACGTTCACAGTCTGAAGGTATCAAACCACACATGTTAACATAATACAATATTTAATTCAAAGTAACTGCAAGGTACATTAATACCATTTTCCTTCGCCATACGTATTACAATCTCCACGAGTGAACATAATTCAGTTCCCTCATTTAACCTCAAAATGAATTTTCAAAACCAGTGAATCTGTTACTTAATCAAATTTTGGAATGTATACGCTTTTATCAAACGAATTTCTTCGGAACGATAATTAACGTGTATGTGTGTGTTCGATCGCACGCGCAGATCTACATGGGATTCGTCTTAGCGGGAGACGAGAACGAAAATTAGAAGAAGAAAGTTACAATGGAAGATTGTTCTGTACAGCGACTATCGTTACGAGCTAAATACGTGGTTGCCGACGTGCCGGCGCCATCTTTCTCGACATTCCATTTTCCTCTCTTCCGTGCACCTTTACTTCCGCTCCTTTCTTCATGGTTACAACGCTCACTTCGTCGATGTCCAGCATCGAGTCGATCGGAACACATATCTTCATCTCGGTACTTTTTTCAGATCCTACCTCGACCTTTACTGATCTTTCAAAAATTCTGTTCTTCTCTTAGTTACGGGACTCTCTTAGATTCAGGAAGCAAAAGCTTGTCTAGGTTTTCATCTTCAGACGTTTTCTTCATTCCAGGTCAAATGTCTTAATCTCTCTCGATACAACTTTTCGTTTACCTTCAACATTTTGCTACATTTGATGATACATGAAGAAAAAAGCTTGTGTAGTATTTCTTCATCTTCATACTTTTTCTTTATTCCACGCAAGGTTGAATGTCTAGTCTCCCTCGATACAATTTTTCGTTTACCTTCAACATTTTGCTACATTTCATAATACATGAAGAAAAGCTTGTGTAGTATTTCTTCATCTTCATACTTTTTCTTCATTCCACTCAGGGTCGAATGTTTAATCTCCCTCGATACAATTTTCCTGTTACCTTCAACATTTTGCTACATTTCATAATACATGAAGAAAAGCTTGTGTAGTATTTCTTCATCTTCATACGTTTCCTTCGTTCCACTCAAAGTCGAATGTTTTAATAGTCTCCTTCAATACAATTTTTATATTATCTTCAACATACTGTTACATTTGGTAATTCACGAAGAAACAAAACCTTGTGCATGTATTCTTCATCTTCAGACTTAAATGTTTCAACAGCCTCCTCGATGCAATGCTTTCATCGTCTTCAACATGTGCTGTATTTCATAACTCATGAAGAAGAAATAATACGTTGTCCAGATTTTCATCTGCATTTTCAACTTGACCTTTCAGCATCTTCCCTTGACTCAACTTTCTTGCTACTTTGCTATTACTTCATAATTCATGAAGAAACAGAAACTTGTCCATCTTACATGATTTTCATGATTCATGAAGAAGAAGCTTCGTTTCAGGTTCGTTTCTCAGTTACGATCAATAATCTTCCCGTTATATTCTTAATCGTCGAAGAACAGAAGTCGAGGTGTTTTGAAGGTCGTATCTCTTCACCGGAAGTCCTCTCGTCGATGCTGCGTCACCGATCGGTGTATCGCGGTAAGTACTCTGAGCAGGTACCATTTAGCGAGTTAATCGCCGGCTTAATTCCAGCATTCTCGCGGCATTCCTTCCTCCATTTTGTCGCGCTTATAATACTAAGTGTGTACTCGTCGCGATAAACAAATAAATAGATACACGCCTGCATTATGTATTTATCCATTTATCCGACACGGGAGGTTGTAGTCTCGGCTTGTTAGCCTCGAATGTAACGCGTGTACGATGTGTGTATATACGTGTACCTGTGTGTGTTTGTGTTTGTTTGTGTATTGTTGCACGGTTCGTTCGTTCCACGTGTCGAGGTGACGAGCGTCCACCGACACATCGGCCTTTCTTCTTCGTCGTGTTCTTCTGCTTCTACATCCTCCCTCGTTTCTTTTCTCTTCTTCAACGATCGATTTACTTGTGGTTGAAGGAGAACGGCGATGGACCTGTCACCGCGCTTCGGTGGAAATGCACGTTTTGCCATTTGTTATCTCTCTTGTGCCACACGCGGCTCTCCTCGCTCTGGTGAGTGTGCGCTACGCCTTGTCTGCAACATTCGATCACATTTTTTTAACGTATCTATAACTCATAGGTATAACATGGGAATAGGTATCTAAGGGAACTTTAGTGGCTGAAGTTCAATTGTTAGTAAGGTTGAAGATAGCTGAAGCGTTGTAATTTGGGAATTTGGAGAGCTTGGAATTTGGAGAATTCAGGTTGTTGCAATCATTGACCCAGTAAATGTCGTCGTAAAACAAGGGATATTGGACCGAATATGATCAGACATAAAATACTTGCTCCACAGGGTTGTATTTCCTCCAAACTTTGGAGGTCGTTCAAATTTTCCTTGTATAGATCAAATTCTTAGCATCAAGTATATTTCACAATTTCCTTGAAATATCTGCTACATAGTTTTGTTCTTAAAACGTGGAACATGAGACATGTCTGATCATACACACCCTGCATCACTCACATATGATGTTCTTACATTCTTGAACATATGCATACATGTTCAAGATGAACATATATACATCACATGTATATGTGCATATGTGATATGTACGTGCATACGTATGTGTATGTGCATGTCACATATGTATACATGGATACATGTGTGTATGTATGTGTATACATGTGCATATGCATGTGTATGTGTACATGTAAGTGAATTATATGTATGTGCACGTACATATATGTGTATATACATATCACATATACTCATATACATATGTGTATATATGTGTATATGTACATGTATGTTGAAGGTGCATGTGCATATGTTGAACATTACACATGTCACACATACGTGTCTAAAAATGTATATATGATGTATCATGAATATTATAATAATGCAATATGTAATGTTTGTATGTCCCTCATTTTTCAAAAAGAAAAGAAGAAACTTACTTGTCCATGTACTGCGTCAACCTGACGTACGCGATGCACGCTGCATCCTCTCCCAAAAGGTGCACATGAGGATTCAGGATCGTCGTGTTGACGGCTTTGCAGTTCTTCCCCAGGACTGCTTATGGTTTTTTTGTGAAAAGTAAGATACTCGTTATTCGTGGGTCTGCGAAAGCTTTCTTTCTCCAAGGCAACGATAAATACAAAAGGAAGAGAAAAATGGTAGCGAGAGAATACTGTTCAAGTATTGGTTCTCCTAGGATTTAACAGGCATAGAAAGGAAAAAAGATAAAGCTGTATGGTATCATTTTCGCGCCGGAACAAACGGGAACGTGTCTTTGACGGTCTGCGCCTACACTCTTTAATATGCAAATTCGTTTACGAGCAACTTCGTGCATTATTAAAATTTGAAAATTTGAACGAAAGTGCAATAAGAAGCGTATCGATGTTAGGGTTGAGAGAGTTGTATTGATGTAACTAGATGTGGACTGTAGCTTCTGTTAATACATGTGGATAGGTTACATATGGTAATACTATACATATATGGTTGCTATTGTTAAGCGAAAATGATATTGAAAATTTTGAAATTTTTAACTACTCAAGTTTTTGAGTTATCAATTCTTAAATTTGTCAGCTCCTAATTTACCAATTGTCAAAGTATAGTATTCACAAATTATTAAATTAGGCTCCCTAAATTTTCAATTCCCCAGATTCCAGATTTTCTGCACTTACAATATTACACATTCGAAATTTTCAATATTCCAAATTCCCTAGATCCAAGTTCCCTAAATTCCACCATCCTCCCTAAATTTCACCGGATTCCCACTTACTCAAAATTGTAATTCCCCAAATTTTTAATTCTCCACTTCTGAAATTTCCAAAACCCCAAATTCTCGAATTTCCAAAAACCACATGGTCACTATAAGTTGATAGTGAATTAATATTCCTAGGATGGTTGCTTCTATCTGATACTACTAAAATGTCCCTAGAACAGTTACTATGTGACTCCACCCTTCTAGTTACACCAATGTTCGTAACAAAAAGAATGCGTAAACAGGGATAACAAAAATTGCGTTGATTTCAATTGATTACCGCGTCCAAGTGAACGATAATTCTCTCTCGAAGAAAATAGGGAAAAAATCGAGAAGAGAAGAATCGAATTCACTAGGAGACGGTAGCGACATGCAGCCGAGCAATGAAACTAAAAATGATCGAACGTAGGCACAACGGTGCGGGCGTTTACGATTAAACGGTGATGCAAATGAGTCATAATTACCATTATCAAAGTAAAATTTGTGGAAATCCATTCCCTCGACTAAATTACCTAGAGCCTCTGGCTCGAACGCGGTCAGATGTGGATCACAGATTTTCCTGGAAACGCAAATGTCATTAGAAAACGTCTGCATGTTACATTTTTCACGGGGCTTTATTAGCATTCAATCAAAATTTATATTCATGGCGTGAAACTCCATCAAAATTTTGCCTTCTTCGGCGACCGAAATTATTATGCTGATTGAACAAACGTGTTTTTCTATTTTTCGTTATATTTTGAAATTGCACTCGATCGGGTTACTTAATTATTTCATGAGTTTTGTGAACAATTTATTCGGGTTTCGTGGTCGAAGTGGGTTGATCATAATTTATGTTTCAAGGTTTTAATCATTATTTTTGCTTGAAAAGGTTTAGCGGATTTTATGCTTGACAAGATTTTGTCATTATTTTGGTTTGAGAGTTCGATCATTGTTCATGGTTGCATAAATTCAGTCATAATTTATGTTAAAAAAAAATTGCATCATAATTTATGCTCAAAAAAATTCCATCATAATTTATGTTCAAAAAAATATAATCATAATTTATGTTCAAAAAATATAATCATAATTTATGTTCAAAAAATATGATCATAATTTATGTTCAAAAAATATAATCATAATTTATGTTCAAAAAATATGATCATAATTTATGTTCAAAAAATATAATCATAATTTATGTTCAAAAAATATGATCATAATTTATGTTCAAAAAATATAATCATAATTTATGTTAAAAAAAAATTTCATCAAGATTTATGTTCAACAAAAATATAATCATAATTTATGTTCAAAGAACAAAATCATAATTTATGTTTAAAAAAGAATTCAATGATAATTTATGTTTGAAAAAAATTAAATCATAATTTATGTTCGCACAAAATCAATCATAACACATGTTCAAAAAAATATAGTCTTATTTTATGTTTAAAAAAGAATTCCTTCATAATTTACAGTTTAAAAAAAATCAGTAATAATATACATTTGAAGAAAATCAAGTCAAGATGAAATTATCGATGAACTTAAAAAATATATCTTTTTTCTTGAACTAACATATGTACACAATTAATTAAAGAGCGCGCAAACAGAATGTTAAAACAGAATTAAAACCTTAATATGCATAAATGATGATAAAAATGAAACGTGACCGATGTTGCTCATTTGGAACATATTTACATACAATTTCAGAATAATCAACATAATAACTTCATCACCGTTGTTTTATCAAGTAGATTGTGTAACAACGAAGTGTGTACACTTTATTGGTACATTCTGCATACGTAAATGCATATATCGATTAATATTTATATACATTCATTATAATATTTAATATATCAGCGTCGAACGCAAACTTTGTAAATAAATGATTCTTGTTTATCAAACAATTAACTGTTTCAGTAACGAAGGTGTAAATGTTAGAAAAATCTTTTTGGTAAAAATAAAAAAGTTGTACAGAATTTTTTTTTTAATATTAAATAATGATAAAATGATTATTGTTAAATTGGTTCAATTTTGTATTAATATTGTGTGCAATTTGGGTTCAATAATTTCAGTTATTTAATAGAAAAATAGCTACAACTTTTCGAGGTGGGTTGAAGTTTCGTCTTGCACGAAGCTAAACAAAATGGCGGACACGAGTTCACTTCAAAGAGGTTTTTAAGAAGTTAGTTATTGTTAAGTTATCAAGTTGTCTAGTTATCTAGTTGTCTAGTTGTCAAATTGTCAAATTGTCAATTATTATCACGTTATTAAGTTATTAATCATTGTCGAACTGTTAAACTGTTAATTACTGCTGAACTCTTAGCATGTTAACCTTGCACCATTTTGTCGAGTCACGTGACGTACTCGTACTTCAGCTGCGATCAATTTTACTCGAATTTTTAATATTCTTCATCTTGACGTTCAAGACCTTCTACAATTTTTATAATTAACGTTGGTATAATATCAAACTGACATAAAATTTTAACTTTCTCAGTCTACTTTAATACTGTAGCCATAATTAGTGAGTTCTGTCTGACGCACTCGACAAATAAATCATAGTGCAAGATATCGCGTCACTTTATACAAAAGTGATATTAAGTCACGTTTAACAATTGCTTAACACTGTAAATATTATTTAAGCATCGTTTACTATCATAAACACTAATAAATATCGTTAAGTCACCAATAAAAAAAACCAATAACGTGTCACTTACGTGTACGCCTCGAAATCGCCAGTATTGATGCTTTCGATCAGCTGTTCGGTCATCTTGATGATCTCCTGACGGCGTGCTGGAATCGTCAACAGATTATCGATCAGTGGAAACCGCCCGATCGGCACGCCCGATCAACACAACCGATCCGGGCTCATACCGACACATCGTATGGTACAACAGTCACATGCACGAATCATTATTCTCTTTATCGTTTTATCAACTTCTACATCCTACGCCAAAAAATTATCCTTCACCGATGCACGTACTACGCGCGTACGACGAGCCGGTTAATTCCTCCAATCCTGTTCGAGCGCCAACTCGTCGGACGCGCACGGTACTTTCATTGGAGTCGTTTCAAAAGTCAAAAATCCCGTTACCTGCGAAACCCAATTGTCCTTCGATTTAATTTCGACGCTTTTTGGACTCCAATGATCCTCGAATGATTTATCTTTTGAGGGCGAAAGGGAGATGGGCCTTTCGTGATTTGTTGTCATTCTTTTTACTATTTCTTTTTTTACTTCAATTTTGTGGTACTTTATGGTACTTTATTGTACTTTGTAGGGGTGTTTTGGTGATTTCGGTGTGTTTGAATAAATTTTGCTTGATGGGTTGTATAAATGTCGGTGATGGGCTGATTGAGGGCAAGTTGAGCTCGCGGGCACTTGAGGGCACTTTACAGGCGTTGAAGAGCCTTAGAGATCAATTTTTGAGATTTCCAATTTTGGAAACTGGTGAAAATTAAATTTTGAGATTTTAGAGACACAAAATCTTGAAACTTGAAAATTTAAGAGAAATTCAGAAATGTAAGAACTTACAAATTTAGAAGTACAGAAATTGTCTAAAATAAAATTTGAATATTTTAGTATCATAATGAATACCTAAAAATTTAAATTTACAACCCAAGCATCAAATTAAAAAATTATTAAATTTGAAAATGAAAAACCACAATTTGCTCCAAGTCGCCCATCACCTTTCACGAACGACCCATGCTCCTCCGAAGCTGTTACATCCTCGAAATCGTTCGAGGAGTAAATCTGTGTTGGTAAATTTTCAGTTTCCACTTGACGAGCACCGATTACAATCGCGAGAAATGAAAGGACGTTGGCCAGCGGAAAAAAACGATATCGGTGCGATTCGTTCAAATGGAAACGATCGAGCGTGTCTGGTCGTTGCACGCGTCGCGCGAATCGGCTCGTTTCCTCTCCGATACGCTCGACGCAGCTCGAGACTGGGGAATTTCGAAGGCCCTTTGCAGATCCTTCATTGGTCGGCGAACGGAATCGATATCCGTGGTGAAAAGAAAAGAAAAAAGGTTTCTCGTTGTTCACGTGGTAAAACGCTGAAACAAAAGTCGCCGCCGATCGCTAGAAGCTTCTTCAAAATCGAGTAATTTACCAATAAACGCAGTGTCCTCTTTCCCAAGTCTCCTCTGTGTTAACCCTTTGCGAATACCCGTAGACGTGTGCCGCAGCGGTCGAATAGCACGTATTCCCAACGCGATATCGCGTGAGCGGACTTCCGCACGCGATATCGTTAAAATTTCTCGCAAAGGGTTACAACTCGTTTCTCTTCTACCCATCCACGAAACGCAACTGCGGTTGCGATTTCCGTCTCAAAAATTCCAATTCCAAAAATTTTCACCCTTTCTCTAAGTCGATAAAAAAAGAATAAATAAAGGAATGATAGATGGATCGTGATCTTCTCTGAATCCTCGATTGATCTTCGACCAATCACGCGACCACCACCGTTGTCACAGGGTTGCTTAACTATCCTACTGCGCACCACAGCGAGCGAAAAACAACAAATTTACATTACTCTATCTCGGTTCTACGCGCCATATTTTCCAGTACATTTCATCGATGTCGTTTAGAAAGAGAGTGATAGAGAGAGAGAGATAGAAAGAGAGACAGAGAAAGTGTCATGTGTATGAGATAGAGAGAGAGAGAGACAGAGAGAGAGAGACAGAGAGATATTCTTCCGTTACCTGAGCACTGGGAGTTCGTCGAGAGCTGGCTGCAGGTCTTGATAGGACACACGATTCTTATTTCTACAAGCAATATATATAGAATATATACATACACATAGTTAAGATATCGGTACCCTTAAACGCTTTTTGTTTTTTTTTCTTTTATGATTTTTTGCTATGAAATCGCTTCAGCGCAGGCAGCAGGACTTTTCAGCGTGATTCAAGCGGTCTCGCGGAAGATTAAGATCCGCGGCTTTTGGTTACTTTAATTAACGCGTTCGCTGCGGAGAAAGGGATTTTGGGATGTAAACAATTTTGGGAGATAGAATACTTCGAGACATGAATTTAGAAATGAATTTAGGGATGTAGGTATTTAGAGAGCCTGCGATGTGGACATCTAGGTACTTTAAGATCCAGTGTCCCCTTTTGTACAAATTGTGTAATTGAAATTGACTTATTGTCACTAGATATTAATATTCATTAGCTATGATTAATGTGATCAATATTAATCAAGTAATCAATGCTAGTCAACAATGTCAACATCACATCACTTGACTAAAGTTGGGCATCTGAAGTTAGCTAATAATGTTCACATCATATCATTTGACTAATGATGTTCAATTGAAGTTAGCTAGTAATGTCAACATCATGTCATTTGACTAATGGTGTTCAATTGAAGTTAGCTAATAATGTCCACATCATACCATTTGACTAATGATGTTCAATTGAAGTTAGCTAGTAATGTCAACATCATACCATTTGGCTAATGATGTTCAATTGAAGTTAGCTAGTAATGTCAACATCATGTCATTTGACTAATGGTGTTCAATTGAAGTTAGCTAGTAATGTCCACATCATACCATTTGACTAATGATGTTCAATTGAAGTTAGCTAGTAATGTCAACATCATACCATTTGGCTAATGATGTTCAATTGAAGTTAGCTAGTAATGTCAACATCATGTCATTTGACTAATGGTGTTCAATTGAAGTTAGCTAGTAATGTCCACATCATACCATTTGACTAATGATGTTCAATTGAAGTTAGCTAGTAATGTCAACATCATACCATTTGACTAATGATGCTCAACTGAAGTTAGCTAATAATGTTCACATCATACCATTTGGCTAATGGTGTTCAACTGAAGTTAGCTAATAATGTGAATATCATACAACCTGTCTAATGGTATTCAACTGAAGTTAGCTAATAATATGAACATCACACAGCCTGTCTAATGGTGTTCAACTGAAGTTAGCTAATAATGTGAACATCATACAACCTGTCTAATAATGTTCAACTGAAGTTAGCTAATAATATGAACATCACACAGCCTGTCTAATGGTGTTCAACTGAAGTTAGCTAATAATGTGAACATCATACAACCTGTCTAATAATGTTCAACTGAAGTTAGCTAATAATGTGAACATCACACAACCTGTCTAATGGTGTTCAACTGAAGTTAGCTAATAATGTGAACATCATACGATCTGTCTAATGGTATTCAACTGAAGTTAGCTAATAATATGAGCATCACACAACCTGTCTAATGGTGTTCAACTAAAGTTACCTAATAACATGAACACCATACAACCAGTCTAATAGTGTTCAACTAAAGTTACCTAATAATATGAGCATCACACAACCTGTCTAATAGTGTTCAACTAAAGTTACCTAATAATATGAACATCACATAACTTGTCTAACGATACTCAACTGATGTTAACAAACATTGTTGACATGACACTACTTGATTAATAATATTCAACACACTATTTGACCAATGGTATTCAACGTTGCCTAACAATATTAACTAACATTAATTAAGACATGTCCACATGGAAAACAGCAAACGCGTTAAAAGATCGATGATCCAAAGCAAAGGAAAGGAATCGTGGAAAGGTTCTTTGAACGGAAAATGTCGCGGAGCTTAATCCACACGCAAGAGGATTAACCGTCTTCTCCGGTCTCGTCTCCGTGCTTAGCACGTCTTTACTCTTCCTCGTGTTCCCCTCCTGCCGAAGAACGCGTCACTTTCCGCAGCTTATCTCAACGATTTTCCATTTCATTCGTTTCTTACACTTTTCTTCCTTCAAACTCGTTACGTTGCAGTTTCTCTTTTTACGTCGATCGGATTGCTTGGAGTTTCAAGTAACGAAGACGAATTGCTGAATTTAGATGGGAATTTTAGACTTTGCAAATTTACGGATTTAGACGCTCTGGAATGCAGGGATTTAGGGATTTGGAGACGAGGATTTGGGGATTTGGTTAATTGGAAATTCAATGCGGGATTTGGGAATGTGTGGAGATAGGAATGGCGGGTTTGGTTTTTGGGATTTGGGGTTTTTGAGGTTTGGGGATTTGGGAGATGGGAAGATGGGGAGATGGGGATTTGGAGAGGTGGGGATTTGGGGAGATGGGTATTTGGGGAGATGGGGATTTGGGGAATTTGGGAATTTGGGAGCTTGGAATTGGGAAACTTGGGATTTGGGGCGCTTGGGATTTAGGGCGCTTGGGATTTAGGGCGCTTGGGATTTGGGGAATTTGGGAATTTGGGAGCTTGGGATTTGGGGCGATTGGGATTTGGGGCGTTTGGGATTTAGGGCGTTTGGGATTTGGGGAATTTGGGAATTTGGGAGCTTGGGATTTGGGGCGCTTGGGATTTGGGGCGCTTGGGATTTGGGGAGCTTGGGATTTGGGGCGCTTGGGATTTGGGGAGATGGGGATTTGGGGAATTTGGGAATTTGGGAGCTTGGGATTTGGAGCGCTTGGGATTTGGGGCGCTTGGGATTTAGGGCGCTTGGGATTTGGGGAATTTGGGAATTTGGGAGCTTGGGATTTGGAGCGCTTGGGATTTGGGGCGCTTGGGATTTGGGGCGCTTGGGATTTGGGGAGATGGGGATTTGGGGCGCTTGGGATTTGGGGAGCTTGGGATTTGGGGCGCTTGGGATTTGGGGAGATGGGGATTTGGGGCGCTTGGGATTTGGGGAGATGGGGATTTGGGGAATTTGGGAATTTGGGAGCTTGGAATTGGGAAACTTGGGATTTGGGAATATGGGAATTTGGAATTTGGAAAATGGGGGGATGGAGATATGGGGATGTTTAGATTTGGATATTTGGGAAAATGGGGATTTGGGAGATGGGGAAATAGAGATATCGGGATATAGAGATTTGGATATTTGGAAAATTTGGATTTGGGAGATGGGTACATGGCGACATGGATATATAGGGATTTATATATTTGGAAAATAAATAGTTGAGAAATCAACAGGGATTCAGATATTAAGAAATTTGGGAATATTATAAATTGAGGATCAATTTGATTGCTTGAAATAAATTTGTAAAACTTTAAGAACTAGGAACTTCAAGCAGGGTTCTCCATATTCCAAAACCAAATGTCCCAATGTTGAACACTAACGTCGTTCGAAGACTCGAGGCGATTTCAGCAGTCGAAAAGATGGTAGTCCACACATGAATATCGTACACACATGTGAACAAACGACAGTGTGAAATCATGGTCACAATAGGGTGCTCGTTACAGTCGTTCGAGTGATTTCTTCCTTAAACCGTGTTCGATCTAAATTGCGCTCAACAAATCATTGTCTACCAGCGTGCTAGCGTTAATTATCGTTAACTACGAAGCCTGTCCAACGATCGTTTCCTTTTTTCACACAACACAACGTATATTGGGTTTTCATTAGTTTATTGGTACGTTCACAAGTTTTGCGCCTACACATGGATTACAACGTGGATGTTGTAGCGTTCAGCGTGGACGATATAGCCTAATCGAATGTTCCTACGTCTTACAAAATACCATTTCGATGAATTATATTTTTGATTTATCAGTGGAGGATAAATTTTTAGTTTGAGCTGATTGAACTGATTTTTGAAATCTAATTCAACTGATTGTCGTCAATTTATCGACTAAACTGTAATTTTTTGATTTTGGGGAAATTGCAATATATTAAACAGGGCGAAATAAGGCGACGTTGAGGAGTAATGGCCATTTTTGAACAGACTTTTGAAACTTTCTTGGATACTGAAATTCTTAGGTCAAAAATTTTCTATTTTGTAAATTCCCTAGATTCCAGTACCACAAGTTCAAAAATCCCTAGATCATAAAATTACTAGGTTCCGAAATGCCTAGATGTTGGAATTGACAAATATCGAACTTCTTAGATCACAAATTTCTTACTTGGTGAATTCCCTAGATTACAGAAGTCTAAGCTTCAAAATCCCTAGATCACAAAATTTTTACATTCTCAAGTTCTTAAATCCTAAAATTGAGAGATATCGAAATTTCTAGGACCCGAATCCCTCACATCCCGAAATTTTCTAGTTCGCAAATTCCCTAGATTCCCCAAACCTTAAGTTCCGAAATTCCTAGATTCCCAAATCTTTCAAATTTCAAATCCGTAGATCTCGAAATCGCAAGATTCCCAAATTCGCAAATCCCCCAGATCTAAAATTCTCTAAATCTCCAAATCCCTAAATCTCCAAATTTCCAAATCTCTAAATCTCTAAATCTCTAAATCTCCAAATCTCTAAATCTCCAAATCTCTAAATCTCTAAATCTCTAAATCTCCAAATCTCTAAATCTCCAAATTTGCAAGTCCCCAGATTTCCTAATCCTCAAAAGGATAAATCCCTAGATTCCCCATAAAACCCCAAATCCTCAGATCCCTCAATCTCCAAATCCCCAGATCATGAAGTTCCCAAATTCGAAAATCCCCCAATCAAAAATGGCCACCTTTCAACATCCACATCATCGCTTGATCGCCATATCGATCAATTTCGCTATATCGCCAACAGAAATGATATTTTAACGAAGTCTGCGCACTAAACGATGCGATACAATAGTACGGGACGAACAACGGGGAGAAAAAAGTTCCGACTAGTGTTCGTTCGATTTCCTCCATTTTACTTGACATCCTCCGGTGCGCGATTGTGCGTGTCACCGCGCGTGTTTTCTCGAAATTGAACATAAAAAAAAAAAACAAGTGGAACGTAAATGGGTTCGTGCGAGTCTCGAGATCCTAGAATCCCGATAGTATTCTATAGTTGTACGATGACTAAAGTGCCGTGGAACTTCTCATTGTTGTTGTTCTTGTTGCGTACTCGTGGACGAGCTGCTTGTCTGACCAACAACGATACTTACTACTTGCGCGTCGCCGTCAGGCAAAATTAAAATTTGTACTACTTGCAAAAATTGTCCTCTGCCATACGATGTTATGTACAGTCTAAAAGTTAACTCATTTTTCCTTTTATTTGTATGTACAGAATTCTTGAGATAGAATTCGGTGTAGTTTGAGCGGTAAATTTTTGTGTTCGAAAGTTAGTGCGTTAATAATTTGTGTGACCATAATTTGTTTGACTATAATAGTTGTAACTGTTGCTAATAATAATTGCTTCTGTTATGCTTCTTTCATCGTGTGGCAGAGAGATCTACTAAAAAATAAAAAATTCCAGGGATCAACGCCAGAAAAAATGGCGCCCTGGAAGGAGCAATCGCCAAAAGGCAAAACGATGTACATGCTCTGCCGCGTCGCTCGACGAGCCTCCTCAAAATTATTTAATTCCAAAAATTTGCAAACCCTCAAAATTGTGCCTAAAGTGACGTACAAAATCGTAAAATCCTAAATTTGCAAAATTCTAAATTTCTCTCCAAAACATCCGATTTCCTTCAAAACCGAGGAGAACCTTTTGCTCAAAATTTCCTTCAAAACCGAGGAAAACCTTTCGCTTAAAATCGTGAACAGAAAAGTGCAAATGTACTTGGAACTAAAAAAAGAAAAAAATGGGCATCGTCGAGCGTCGCCCGCGTTGTAAATTCACGACAAGCAACACCGTTTAAGCTTCGAGCAGGCATCCTCGTCCTTTGCGCTCGTGTTTTTCCCTGCGGCCTTACCGTCCTTGGTTCTCTTCTTACCGTCTTCCGGTTCGCTGCACTCAACCGGACCGAGCTGCACGTATCCGGCGCCGATGGTCCGGCGTATGTCCGGCTCTGATATTTTCGTTCGTTTTATCATGCAATTGATAATCGACGCGACATGCCAGCCACGAGTGCAATCGGAACATGCATAAACACACACATGGGCACAGGGTCATCCAACATTGATTTTCCAAAATTAAAACACAACGAACGGGCTTTCCTCTCTGGTTCATGCGGGATATTACATACTCGTACTTATCACTTTTATACGTTACTTTGCATTTTTTTATAATTTCATATTTATCATCTTTTTTGTAATTTTAAGTGTTGAGTTTTTTTTTGAGGATCGTAGTTGAGGATCATAATAAGATACGTAATTTTAGTTATTCGAAGGATGCTATAAAATAGTGTTGTTGTATAATGAAACGATGCAATGATTTTTATTAACTGCATTCTTATTAATTAATTCTTTTTTTGCAAACTTTTTATGGTTTATATATTTTGTGTAAATGAAATGTGTTATCATAGTTTTGAACAAAGTAAAAATTTGTTATATTACGAGTTTAATTTATGAAGATAATTAGTGATGAATGTAAGAATTGTCACCCTGGCAATTTTTAGGATGCTGTATAATTTTGTCTAATTTAATTTGTTTTATTATATTCTTGTTCACACTGAACCTTTATTATATTTTTTATTTACGACGATGTTAGGTAAAATACAATTATTTTGTTCGATATGTAATGTTGCTTTAAGAATGCAATATTAAATTGTTATCCTAGTAAGGGTAGTCCCATAATTCTATCAAATTGAATTTGTATTATACTACTCAAATAAAAAAATGATTATATTATACATTTAATGTACGAAGACATTATTTAAAAATAAATTCAATACTATTTAATGTAACCACAATATTAAATTACTACCCCTGTAACTTTTAAGGGTAACTTTCTCCAGCAACTTTACCCAAATAAAATAGTATCATTGTCTAAATAAAAAAGTTACGAATAGACAATACGTAATTGCGTTTCATATGCAGTGTTTAGCACAAAAATTATGTTAAATTGCCCTAGTAATTTCGAATGCACCCCATTTTCCCGCAAACTACTTTAACAGCAGCGCACGTTAGCGTAAAAATCCATTTGCGAAATGGGCGGTTGATTTATGGGCCCGATCGCGATAAATGCACTTTTGTCTATTATGCGAATCAATCAAGCCCGACAATGCAAGCGTACAATGAAACGCATTAACGAAGATTATTCGCGAACGACGCGATCGAACGGCGATAAAAAAAGACGCGCGCAATCTGCGTACATGAAATTAATCATTTAAATTATCGAAAAACCGGGACCTCGTTACGGTTTATTTATCGCGGTGGAAATGCATCGTTTGTATCGCGTACAATTTTCCTGAAACCGTGGGACAACCACGGGTTTTCCGATATTACGAAAACGATCCAATTTCATCGACACCCGCGACAAATATTAATGAAAAAATAAAAGTTCCTAGCACACCTGTTATTCGATACGCTGCATCCTCAACAGGTTACGATGCATAAAATACGAACGTTTTTTGCAGATTTTTATTTGATCTACCTACGGTTTTGATATTTTTCATTGTTGCGTTAACAGTGACGCGATTAATTCGTAATCGACCAATCAGTAAATTTACCTAGGGATATTTACACGATCTTGTTACATGATTCCATGATATCCATGATATTCCATGGTAAGTTAAAGTTTCATTTTTAATTCGGACTTGATTAGATGTTGATTTTAGAGGAGGTTTAGTTAGGAACTGATTTTAGTGGATAGTTGTTTTGATCACCAATTAAATTTTATGTGTATATGGGAGACATAATTATACTCAAATGCAGATGTCTACATGTAAGAAACATAATTGTGTGTATATGTAATTGTGGAGGTATAGGGAACATAATCATATGTATATGTGATTGTGTACATATGAGGAGCATAATCATATGTACATGTGATTGTGTACATATGAGGAGCATAATCATATGTACATGTGATTGAGTACATATGGGGAACACAATCATATGCACATCTAATAGTCTACATATGTGGAACATAATCATATGTACATGTGATTGAGTACATATGGGGAACACAATCATATGCACATCTAATCGTGTACATATGTGGAACATAATCATATGTACATGTGATTGAGTACATATGGGGAACACAATCATATGCACATCTAATCGTGTACATATGTGGAACATAATCATATGTACATGAGATTGAGTACATATGGGGAACACAATCATATGTGTATGTAATTGTGGACATATAAGGAACACAATCATATATGCACGTAGTTGATTAAAGTGTTGTTCTGACACCATATTTCAAACTGACAGAGAATTAGTACATATGTACATAATACTAAAGAAAGAAGGAAATACGAAGCGGGTAGCAAGGTGCAGTATTATTGATTATTATGAAACCAGAGAAGAAAGCACAGGTGTTAAGATACGTATCCACCAAAGGAATGGTTCATTTTCATTTTAACACTAAACCTAGCAAGGCTCCTTCCTCCAGTCGATGACACAAAATGGCCGCTGCCTTAGAGAGTTAACCTACAATTTTCTACTCGGTTGTCTTATTCATAATTAATTAATTACTGCTACAATGTTAAGATACATGAAGGTTAAAATATTCAACACATTTTGTGTCACAATTGTGTAACCTATAATGTGAAATTTGTAATTCGAAATGTAAAATACGACTGTATAAAATAGTCTGGTTTGTCACTCTTGAAGTGTGCGTCACAAGTTGAGAATTTGAAGTCAGACAACTTTGTCTCCAAAAGCAATAAATTGTCAGATAATGCTACGTCTAGTTAGTGTATTAAAAGGACTAACAAAATTTATGTTGTTTGAACCGTGAGTGCGTCAGTATTTCGAAGTATGTCAAGGTTAACATAAGAAGCGAATTTTTGTAGTTATCGTTGTCCAATTGTAAATTTCTGAAGTTAACATTGATTATAAATTTTTAGAATTAACATTGTCTGATTGCAAATTTTTAGAGTTAACATTATCCAATTGCAAATTTTTCGAGTTATTGTTCTCTGCTTGCAAATTTCTGAAGTTAACTTTGTCTGATTACAAATTTTTAGAATTAACATTGTCTGATTGCAAATTTTTCGAGTTAACATTATCCAATTGCAAATTTTTCGAGTTATTGTTCTCTGCTTGCGAATTTCTGAAGTTAACATTGTCTGATTACAAATTTTTAGAATTAACGTTGTCAGATTGCAAATTTTTCGAGTTAACATTATCCAACTGCAAATTTTGCGAGTTATTGTTCTCTGCTTGCGAATTTCTGAAGTTAATATTGTCTGATTATAAATTTGTATAAATTAACGTTATCCGATTGTAAATTTTTATAAATTAACGTTGTCCAATAGTAATCTCTCGAAGTGGAATATATTACAGAGTAAATTTGTTAGTTCCTTTGGCGGAATACGTAACTTTACAGGTTGTAAAATGAATACAGACCGTTGCTCGCGGAGTCGTAGCGTCGCGACGATGCCGTGGGCGTCGCCGCGTTGTTACCGATGTAGACGGCCGCCGGTGACGAGGGCGATGCGCCAGTCTGGCTGTTTTGGCTGTTGCTGCTGCTACCACTGCTGCTACCGCTTCCTGCACTGCCAGCTAGTCATGCAACCAACCAACCAAAAGAGGAGCTACTGTCAGCCTCTTGGAACTTTGGAACCGCATCCTCCCGGTCGCTTCTGGGTCTCTTTTTATTTCTACCGCCATGATTCTATCGTTGCACTCTCCTTTTTATCTAATTCTTTTCTCAATCGTTTCTATCCTTAATTTCTATTCTTCTATTCCTTACTTTACGTTTATGTTACATTTAAGTGCATTGCACTGCAATTCTTTTCCCTACGTTATATTCTATTTCATTTTTGTGCATTGCAATTTCTTTTCTCTACATTTCATTTCTTTTCTGTGTTACATTTCATTTGTGTACCTTACGATACACTTCATTTTTTTTATACTGTATTATATTTCATTTATGTTTGTTACGTTATACTTCATTTCAAGTTTGTATATTATATTACATTTTATTTTTTTTCTTTATGTTACCTTATATTTCACTATGTTACTACATTTCATTTTATTTTTCTACATCATATTATATTACGTTTCATTTTAGTTCATCACGTTCAACTGCGTTTCATTTCAACATCTCTGTCACGTTTGATCGAAAAGAAAGGAAATGTTTCAAAAGTATTTGTTTTTTTACATTTTCTATATAACTGCCAATTTTTATAATTGCCAGTTGCACTGATTATTGGACACTCATATTACGTAAGAATTTAACTACTTGCAGTGGACTCTTGTTATATTGCCAAGCATTATATTTTGTCATATCGCTTTGTATATCTAGTTTATAGTTAGGTTTCATTTTCTACGTATAATATGTTCTACACGTAGCGTTTCCCATGAGTTGTCATTTCTCCCCTTATTTGCTAAACTTCCCACGCGTTGTATTTCCAATAGCTCGTATTCCCCACACCACATATTTGCTGTGCGTTGTATTTCCTACGCGTTATATTTCCCCTACTCATTTCCAAACATTGCACACCCAATTACTAAATCTCGCAACCACATAACCATATCTTCTAACCGTACTGAATCTTTCAATTCCCACTCCCCCATTCCCATAAGTCCTATTGCAACGTGTAATATAACAAGAGTCCACCACAAACACATCAGTTTACAATAATAAAATCAATATCCCGGACTCTATCACGTACCGATGTCAACCGAGTTGTCCCAAAAGAAGCCCCACCGTGAACACTTCGTTGCATTTCGGCAAATAAGAACAATAATGACAGTAACAACTGCTGAACGCAAGTAGCGCTATCTCACTCTCGAGACGTTTGCCTGTCACTGTTTTTGGCCTAATTGGTGTGCGACCGCGAGAGCCAATACACCGTCGAAAATACGTGTGAGTCGTCCACTTTTCTATTCCGACCAATTGTAGCTCTTCTAAACACGTCAACTCACGCGCCAACTCGTGGGTTGACATCGGTACTCTTCGCAACCCTGAACCTGGCGCGTAGCGGCTGACCCAGGTTTAAGACGCACCCCACCTTGAACAGTCCTAATGTGACCTGACGTTCGAGGTGAAACCGACTGTCTTAAGTTGTCTTTAACTATCGCCGAAGCAATACCACCGAAAATACGCGTGTCATTTTTCTATTCCGACCAATTGGAGCTGCAGCTCTTGTGAACACCTGGGTCAGCCTTTTCACGCGCCAACTGGTGGGTCGACATCTGTAGACGAGACGCGTCATCACGAATTAATCATGTCCATTTCTCGAGACGTTCGTTTGTGATAGTACCTTGGTACTGTGGTTCATGGGTTGATGGTAATGAGTGTCAAATATTAATTTACCCAGATATAAATATCGGTGTTACCCTAAATAACGACTAATACGTTATTTACCCAAATAACGAGAGTGCAACGAAGATCACGTCGGTGATAATATGTCGAACCAAAAGAAAAGAAGAAACAGAATCATTGGAAGCGAAATTTGGCAAAATGCAGGCGGTTACGAGGTGCTCGTCAGGAACGAGCTTCGACAGAGGGAACAACACAGTGTGAAGGCTAAATCGATAATATATGCGACAGATCGATCTAGATCAGACAGTACTGGGTTGCTATCGAACGACATTCGAAAGAAGAAGTCTTCCTCGAATCTCGCGATGCAGGGAGGGTTGTGAATAATTTGTGCTGACAATGAGTGACATACGGATGTGATCGGAGGGTCAAAAAGCTTTTAGTAAAAACAAATAAAAGATACGTGAAAATCTATGGCCGCGAAGCGTGAACTCGTTGCAAGGTGAATGGATTCGTTTTGAAGTTGCTGATGTAGCCAGAGTAAAATCTTAGAAGATAAAAATATGATCCAAGTCATGCTTCGACTCTAAAAAAGGGACTCACCGATTTCTGCCTAGCGACTCGCTCTTCTTTCTTGCCTTTTTTTATTTGCAATCCAGAAAATCAGTCTGGTACGCAAACTTGGAAAGTTTTTAGTCGTTTGTTTGTATTTTATTCGGGGTTGGATACGGTGAGAAACCCCGTAAAATGGTTGCTTGATTGTTTAGTTTACCACGAGGAGGTGGGTAGCAAAGGGACGCAGAGGGTGTTTTTATTTTTTTGCAAACTTTTGCAGTGCGAAGTTTTTTCGATTTGGAGATTTATGAATTTGGAAAGGTGGGTGTTTAGAGATTTGTGTGATCAGAGGTTTGGAAATATAGAGATTTGGCTAAATCCATAATTGAATTGAATTGAATCGTCCCGAATTCAGTCGCGGCGAATTGAATCGTCCCGAATTGAATCGTCCCGAATTCAATCGCGTCGAATTGAATCGTCCCGAATTCAATCGCGGCGAATTGAATCGTTCCGAATTCAATTGTCCCGAATTCAATCGCGTCGAATTGAATCGTCCCGAATTCAATCGCGGCGAATTCAATCGTCCCGAATTCAATCGCGCCGAATTCAATCGTTCCGAATTCAATCGTCCCGAATTCAATCGCGGCGAATTGAATCGTCCCGAATTCAATCGTCCCGAATTCAATCGCGCCGAATTCAATCGTTCCGAATTCAATCGTCCCGAATTCAATCGCGGCGAATTTAATCGTCTCGAATTTAATCGTCCCGAATTCAATCGCGCCGAATTGAATCGTTCCGAATTCAATCGTCCCGAATTCAATCGCGTCGAATTGGATCGTCCCGAATTCAATCGCGTCGAATTGAATCGTCCCGAATTCAATCGCGTCGAATTCAATCGTTCCGAATTAAATCGTCCCGAATTGAATCGTTCCGAATTGAATCGTCCCGAATTCAATCGTGTCGAATTGAATCGTCCGAATCCCTAAATTTCCACATTTCCAAATATACAAATCTCCAAATTTCCAAAGTAAGAAACTCTCAAATCCCCAAATCCCCAAATTCTTGAACCCCCAACTCCCTAAATTTGCAAGTCCCCAAATTCACAAAATTTGCAACTACCTAAATCATGAGAAGAATCCATCTTCGGATTCTCTCAAGAAAGTCATACGTATATAATTTACCAACATATCTTTAATGGGGTTAAATTTTTTTCCATTAAAAGATAAATGTCTCCCACGACTTCTTCATCACGGAAGACCCCCTAAAACTTACCCTTCGTTAAAGGAAGCCTACGTACGAACCCAAATTCTTCGATTACATTCAATATAATCAAAAATTAATGATTATATCGAAATTGGTTGTGTGAAACGAGTTTATTAGACGAGTTCAATAGGACAGGCTTCGTAGATTTGTCTATTTTTCTTTAATACTTTCCAATGCTTCGTATATGATTGTTTGCTTCAGAGAACAGCTTGCTAAATCAGAAATATTGTATCGATTATCAGTAACGATAGAGTGCGAAATTCGGAAAACCTTGTGAAAACTCGATTCGGTGATCGAGTTCAAATTCGAGAATATATGTTCGATGCTGGCGTAGGCGGAAGTGACAAAAACACCGTGGTTCTAATTTCTTCGATGTTGAGATGAAAGAACGGTAGATATTATAAATTTTTTTGATATACTGATTTGAAGTGAATTTGTGTTGAATTGAAACGCTTCAAATTTGACCAACTTGAATTGACTTGAATGATATGCAATTAGAGTGTGTCAAACTAAATAGCGACGAATTGAATGATATTGATCTGATTCGAAGTGAATTGAATGGCATCGTATTGAATAACTCTGAACTGAATAGTAGTGAATTAAATTTAGGTTGAATTGAATTGCGTCGAATTGAATTGTATTGAATTGAATTATAGTAAATTGAATAGCTCTGAGTTAAATTGTATCGATTTGACTCGTATTGAATTGAATAGTACCGACTTGAATCGAGTTGAATTGAATTGTAATTAAATTGAGTAGCGCCAAATTGAATTGTATCGAATTGACTCGATTTGAATTGAAAAAGCGCCGAATTGAATAACCCCGAATTGAATTATATTAACTTGAATAGCTCCGAGTTAAATTGTATCGATTTGACTCGTATTGAATTGAATAGTGCTGACTTGAATCGAGTTGAATTGAATTGTACTTAAATTGAATAGCACCGAATTGAATCGTATTAAATTGAATTATACTAACTTGAATAGCTCCGAGTTAAATTGTATCGATTTGACTCGTATTGAATTGAATAGTGCCGACTTGAATCGAGATGAATTGAATTGTAATTAAATTGAATAGCGT
Source organism: Megachile rotundata (assembly GCF_050947335.1). Classification (NCBI taxonomy): domain Eukaryota; kingdom Metazoa; phylum Arthropoda; class Insecta; order Hymenoptera; family Megachilidae; genus Megachile; species Megachile rotundata. The sequence goes on along the minus strand of NC_134989.1, from coordinate 13,019,523 downwards.
CAAATTGAATTGTATCGAATTGACTCGATTTGAATTGAATAATGCCGACTTGAATCGAGATGAATTGAATTGTAATTAAATTAAATAGCGTCAAATTGAATTGTATCGAATATATCCCACGTGGAATTGAATCGCGTCGAATTGAATCGTCCCGAATTCAATCGTATTAAATTGAATAGCGTCGAATGGAATCGCTCCGAATTGATTCGCGCCGAATCGGATCGTACCGAATTGAATCGCGTCAAATTGAATTGTCCCGAATTGAATCACCCCGAATTCAATCGTCCCGAATTCAATCGTTCCGAACTCAATCGTCCCGAATTCAATCGCGCCCAATTCAATCGTTCCGAATTCAATCGTCCTGAATTCAATCGCGCCGAATTGAATCGTCCCGAATTCAATCGCGCCGAATTGAATCGTTCCGAATTCAATCACGCCGAATTGAATCGTCCCGAATTCAATCGTTCCGAATTCAATCGTCCTGAATTCAATCGCGCCGAATTGAATCGTCCCGAATTCAATCGCGCCGAATTGAATCGTTCCGAATTCAATCACGCCGAATTGAATCGTCCCGAATTCAATCGTTCCGAATTCAATCGTCCCGAATTCAATCGCGCCGAATTGAATCGTTCCGAATTCAATCGCACCGAATTGAATCGCCCCGAATTCAATCGTCCTGAATTCAATCGCGCCGAATTGAATCGTCCCGAATTCAATCGCACCGAATTCAATCGCACCGAATTCAATCGTCCCGAATTCAATCGTCCCGAATTCAATCGCGCCGAATTGAATCGCGCCGAATTGAATCGTTCAGAATTCAATCGCGCCGAATTGAATCGTCTCGAATTCAATCGCACCGAATTCAATCGTCCCGAATTCAATCGTCCCGAATTGAATGGCACCGAATTCAATCGCACCGAATTCAATCGTCCCGAATTCAATCGCGCCGAATTGAATCGTCCCGAATTGAATCGCGCCGAATTGAATCGTCTCGAATTCAATCGTCCCGAATTCAATCGTCCCGAATTGAATGGCACCGAATTAATTTGCCCCGAATTGAATCTCCCCAAATTGAATCACCCCGAATTGAATCTCCCCAAATTGAATCGTCCCAAATTAATTTCCCCCAAACTCAATCACCCCAAACCAAACCACACCAAACTCAATCCCGCCAAATTCAATCACACCAAATCCAAATCAATTTCAATTCTCTCAAAACTTGACTCCTCCAAATAAATTCAAACAAATCTCCAATAAATTCAAAAAAAATTGAAAATCCATAATAATAATAAATGACTCTACCGTGCTTTCCTCTCATCAGACCGCAACCACCTGATTTACCTTGTGCTCCCTGTAAGAGTACCGCGGCTAATCCAAGCGGGTTCCCATGAACCTGGTTTTGTGCCTGCTTGTTCGTCTGGCCCGCTGCCCCGACTACCCTGGAGAACGCGGACACAGCTGCAGGGCTGTTCGGAGGTGTGCCCTGGGAGGCGGGGCCTTTGTCGAAGAGATTTCGAATGGATCGATTAGAAGATTCAGCCAAGAACAGGCAAAAATCAACACTGTTGTCCAAACGCAAAACAGAACACGTCACCAGATGAACATTCAGCTAGACCGAGTCGTAATTGGGTCCATCAGGGATTAATTAGCGTTAATCAATCAACATTGAGAGAATCTGGGATGAATCGGGATTCGATCAAAGCGGGGTATAGCTTTTTTCAACAGCGTTCTTTTATCGAAGATAACGTGTTGTAATTCGATACATCGATTCTCGTGTTAGAAGACGTCGAATCGCTTCTGTCAATGGTTACTTCACTTTCTAAATTACCTACAAAGTCAGTTACTGAGAGTCTACGTAGACCAAGTCTTAGTTCAGTCCATTCAGGATTAGTTACGTGTTAGAAGATACTATGCGCCAGGAGTTTGCGAAGACTAGCCTAGGTTCCTAGGATTATGGCGACTAAGTTCTAGGATTTTCAACGATTTGGACCTGGTCGTAATTTGGTCCATGGCGGCTGGTTTCGTTAAGGTTTAGCACGGTTGGCGCAACTGGGGTCTTTCTAGGTGTACTCATGTCTGATATGTGAAGATGTTTTTCAAATATTTAGATTCTTCAGCGCTCTCACTTCTAAGGTCGCAATTTTGGAACTTGTAAATTTACAAATTTTTGAATTTATAAAATTTCAAATTTACTAGTCTTATAGTTTGCAAACTCGTATTATCAAATTCACTAGTTTATTAAATGCAGAATTTATAAATTTCAATTTCTTCAAATATCAGGGACAATAATTCTCAAACTCATGAATTCTTATATCCTAAAATTCTTAGATTCCGAAATTCCAAATCTCCTAGATTCCAAATCTTCCAAATTCCAAATTCCCCAGATTCCAAATTCCCCAAATTTCCAATTCCCCAAATTCCAAATCTCCTAGATTTCAAATCTTCCAAATTCCAAATTCCCCAGATTCCAAAGTCCCCAAATTTCCAATTCCCCAAATTCCAAATTCCCCAGATTCCAAATTCCCCGAATTCCCACTTCACCCAATTCCAAATTCCCCAAATTCCAAATTCCCCAGATTCCAAATTCCCCAAATTCCAAATTCCCCAAATTCCAAATTCCCTTAATTCCAAATTCCCCGAATTCCCACTTCCCCCAATTCCAAATTCCCCCAATTCCAAATTCCCCTAATTCCAAATTCCCTGAATTCCCACTTCCCCCAATTCCAAATTCCCCTAATTCCAAATTCCCCGAATTCCCACTTCCCCCAATTCCAAATTTCCCAAATTCCAAATTTCCCAAATTCCAAATTTCCCAAATTCCAAATTCCCCCAATTCCAAATTCCCCAAATTCCAAATTCCCCAAATTCCGAATTCCCCAAATTCCAAATTCCCCAAATTCCAAATTCCCTAGATCCCAATTCCCCAGATCCCAATTCCCCAGATTCCAAAATCCCCCAGATTCCAAATCCCCCAGATTCCAAATCTCCCAAATTCCAAATCCCCCAAATTCCAAATCCCCCAAACTCCAAATCCCCCAAAATCCCAAATTTCTCAAATTCCAAATTCCCCAAATTCCCAAATATCCAAATCCCAAAATTCCTCTAAAATTTCCCAATTTGCAAACCTCATGTTCCCAGACCCCAGTTACGCCAACTCACCCCATCAGTACGCAACAATGTCCCTCACGCAACACTTTCAAACATTTCACCGGCAATACAACACGAAAATCGACTGAACACTTTGGCAGACAAAAACGAAGCCAGCACACGAATTACATAAAAGAAACGGACAAAAAGAGACGCAAGTACGTTTGCACGAGGCGAGTTCCGTCGCCTTTCGTTTCAGCCTCATCTGCGAGCGTCGACACGCGGTTCGAGAGGATCGAGCGGAAGTCACACGCTGAACGACCTTTGCCGAGTAGCACGAGAATAGTTGTGCACAATCGCGATAGATTTTCGTACGTGCGTCGACATAGACACGGTTTGGAGACTGAAATAGATACGAAAGGCTGGCTGACGATCGTGACCCAACGTCGTCGAAAGCGCTTGTTAACGAAACGCGCGAACTTGGATATCGATCGAATCTTTACTCGAAGAATTATCGAGATTTCATAGCTTTCGAAATTCGAAGAAATCGAGCGAAACTTACTTCTGTTTCTTTTCTGAAGATTTATAAATAAACTCTTTGTTTTATAGTTTTGAAATTGTTGGACGAATGAAATATTAGTCGCGAGGAAATGTAGTAGTTCGGATTTTTAGAAAGATTTTCAGAACTTGAAATATAGTGACGGAGGTAAAAGTTTCGACCGGTTGTTTCGTTTCCACCGAGTTGTGGAGTTGCAAGACACACGACCTTTAACTGGGTTATTTATGAATCTTTGAAGACAGCTTATATAAGTTGAACATGTAGTTTCATAATACGTGGACACTGATATTTCATGTCTTAACACTGGAAATTGCTATGGGGTCGCGATAACTGCGCGCGGACCAACGTACAGTTATCGCGGGTGGTACATGAATCTATGCACTCGACTGAGAATCATCGAACTACGATTTATGACGACACTGATACATTCACTACAACTTAGTCGATTCATCAATTTTCTACAGATTTTTATTTTTTTATTAACTGAAATTTTTTAATTTTAGACCTTTTAAATTATATTTAAATATGAACTTTATGGACAAAAAGATGATATTGTCACTTGTTTATATTCCGTTACTTCTGCACATCCACATCCAGATCTTCTAAGTAATCACAAAATAATAAGAATGTGTTCTTCACAAGTCACAAGATTTCCAAATGAACATGAATGTCCACGTATTATAAAACACCATCAACCGCACACACCGTAATAACCTCCTGGCGCAATTACCACCATAGAAAGCTAACTCGTGGCTCACCGTAATTGTCAGGCTGCTTCGAGGAGCAAGGTAAGCCAGCGGTGGCCGACATTTCATTCGTTCCTTTTCTCTGTGAATCGCATTTACTCCTCTCGAGACGCTCGCGACGAAACGTGGAAAGGGACGACCGAACCCCGCGGATAGGGAGGGAAAAAGAGGATCGACTCGGTTTTATTGCGACTTCGCGGAACGGCCGGCTTCGAGGACGGCCGAACGAACGCGGACTGCTGCCAATCTATTTTCAAGCGATGCCAACCGGCCAGGTATTTCCGTTGACAGCGCGCCACGCAACGAGATCGAAGCTTCATCTCGATTATATCGCTACTCTTCGTTCTTCTAACTACAGTCGGAATTTTGGTGTTCCTGTTCTTTCTAAGAGGATACAAGATGATATAAGGGCGATAAATGGCAATTGGTTTTTTGTGGACTCAGTTGGTGGACTTAGGGGTCAGTGGACTCCATATGTGAAGATTAGGCTACTTGTTAGAGATGTGAGTACATGTGTGATTATTAGGCTACTTGTTGGAGATGTAAGTACACGTGTGATCATTAGGTTACTTGTTGAAGATGTGAGTATACATGTGATCATTAAGCTACTCGTTGAAGAAGTGACTCCACATATGAACATTAAGCTACTTATTGAAGATGTGACTCCACATATGATCATTAGACTACTTCATTAGGTAGTGTATGACACTACCAAAGTTCCTAAACAAAGTCTTTTTGAAACTGTTGTTGACTTACACTAAGATACAGAATTTGTACCTTGTAATTCATGTGTGATCATTAGACTACTTGTTGGAGATGTGACTCCACATGTGATCGTTAGGTTAGTCGTTAGAGATGTGACTCCACATGTGATCATTAGGTTAGTCATTAGAGATGTGACTCTACATGTGATCATGAGGCTATTCGTTAGAGATGTGACTCCACATGTGATCATGAGGCTACTAGTTGGAGATGTGACTCCACATGTGATCATTAGGTTAGTCGTTAGAGATGTGACTCCACATATGATCATTAAGCTACTAGTTAGAGATGTGACTCCACATGTGATCATTAAGGTACTCGTTAGAGATGTGACTCCACATATGATCATTAAGCTACTAGTTAGAGATGTGACTCCACATATGATCATTAAGCTACTAGTTAGAGATGTGACTCCACATATGATCATTAAGCTACTAGTTAGAGATGTGACTCCAGATGTGATCATTAGGTTAGTCGTTAGAAATGTGACTCAACATATGATCATTAGGCTACTAGTTGGAGATGGGACTACACATGTAATCATTAGGTTAGTCGTTAGAGATGTGACTCCACATGTGATCATTAGGGTACTTGTTAGAGATGTGACTCCACATATGATCATTAGGCTACTAGTTAGAGATGTGACTCCAGATGTGAACATTAGGCTACTCGTTGCACATGTGACTCTAACTATCAAGGTTAGAGTATTGACCCTTTTGTGTTTGACTTTAATATCTCTACTATACTATTATCAATGTATACTGTTATCCTACATGCATGTATCCTCACATATGTGTGAGCTCTCCCATATGCGAAACTCTCAAGTGAACTCTTCAATTCCGACTGTAGTGGAAGTCGACACTAATTGATGCCAGAACTCCAAACTATCAAAACCAGCTAAGAAACTAATCGATGACTAGATTTCGAAACGACAGATGAATGGTAACTACCGTCTATGTACCATCTACAATCCATCTATATCTAACGGAAGAACCAAGCAAGGCTACTTGAAAGGCTACTAACATCAGTATATTTTACTTATCGTTTACGAAACTTCCGGATGTAGACCTCATCGAAGAATTCAATTCGGTACAAAAAAATACAGCCAACAGGTCGATAACATGTATATATATTATTTACTCTCCCTATACAGCGTTACAACAATCTCTATGAACAATCTAATCAAGATTAATCTAATATTTACCAAATAAAGGCTCTTAATCGTTTCGACTGTCTCATCACACGATCGTCTCTAATTTTTCTACTCGCCTCGAGCAGTGGATCCACTAGCGGTTTGATCTGACGTCTTCGTTCGCTATTTCGCCGTCGGTCGCTGCTTCCGGCGGTGGAACTCGATCGACGCCATTTTTAATTCGAGCACAGTTAGCGAACAAGTACGGGGAACAAAAATTTGGGACTCGAACTGGCGATTCTTCGTTATTTAGGCTTACAGTTGGTTTAAGGCTTGATTCTAGTTTTTGTAGAGCAGGGTCTAACGTTGGCACCGGTTTGCTAGTTCTTGATTTTGGGAGATTTTTGCAGAGGGCTCTGGTTTAGTGCGTTTTTGGGGGAGTGCATTGTTTGGTTGTGCGTTTTTTAGATTTGATTTTAGGTAGCTAAATTTTTGGGTTACTGGATTCTTAGATTTTTAGATTTGCAGATTTTTAGGTTTTTAGGTTATTAGGTTTCTGGATTTCTGGGTTTTTGGATTTTTGGATTTCTAGGTTTTTGGATTTTTAGATTTTTGGATTTCTAGGTTTTTGGATTTTTAGATTTCCAAAATTCCAAATTTCTAAATTTCCAAGTTTCCAAATTTCCAAAATTCCAAATTTTCAAATTTCCAAAATTCCAAATTTCTAAATTTCCAAATTTCCAAAATTCCAAATTTCTAAATTTCCAAATTTCCAAATATCCAAATCTCTAAATTTCCAAATTTCCAAATTTCCAAAATTCCAAAATTCCAAATTTCCAAATTTCCAAATCTCCAAATTTCTAAATTTCCAAATCTCCAAATTTCTAAATTTCCAAATTTCCAAAATTCCAAATTTCCAAATTTCTAAATTTCCAAATTCCCAAATTCCCAAATTCCCAAATTCCCAAATTTCCAAATATCCAAATCTCCAAATTTCCAAATTTCTAAACATCTGGAGTTCCAGCTTTTCAAATTTCTAAATTTCTAGTTTCCTAGGTTCCTAGATTTTCTGATTTCTATATTCCTACACTCCTAAATTAGTAAACTACTAAATTACTAACTTACTAACTTCCTATATTTCAATATTTCTGAATTTTCAAATTTATAAGTATAGAAACTGAAAAATTTGGCAACTTGGGTTTTGGGAATTTAAGAGTTGGAGATTTTGACATTAAGGAATTTGACAAATTCAAGATTTTAATACTTTGATCTTGAGGATTTGGGGAGTAGTTGTAGAGGTTTGATCTGGACATTCTTATTTTAGGGACTTTGAGGTTAAAAAGTTTGACAACTTGAAATTACCAAATTCTAAGTTCACAAGCTATCACCAGGAAACTTGAAACTTCAAAAGTTTAGAAATTACATTCGGAAACTTGAAAATTAAGAAAATTAGAGAATTAAGAAAATTAAGAAAAAATATTAAAAATCTCAAATCTATTTTTGAACTTCTAAATATTCCTTGAACCTCAACCCCTCCAAAGATTTCGCCAAAATCACTAGAATTTCTCGGTGCTCAACTAAAATCGACTCATAGCGTGTCAAAAACGCCCATTAATGTCCGAAACCGTCCAGCAATGTCCGAAACGTCCATTAATGGTCCGAAAACGTCCATCAATGTCCGAAAACGTTCGGTAATGGTCCGAAAACGTCCACTAATGGCGAAAAACGTCCATTAATGGTCCGAAAACGTCCACCGATGTTCGAAAACGTGCAGTAATGGCCGAAAAGGACGCAGCACGCGGTCGCGGTCGTAGGAGGGGACACGATCGACCCCACAACGCAACGGGATGCGGGTTTTATTAATAATAGATGCACGCAATGTCCTGATATTAGTTCGTGGAACGAGAGGAAGCTGGAGAGACGGTAAATCCGTAGTACGAGTTAGCGGAAGCTGGAACAGACAGGGTGCAAAAGCTCGAAGCTCGTCAATGAGCCCCTCGTGGACTTGGCTTCTCTGATTCGTGGACTTCTTCGTGTTCTCTCTCGCCTTTCAGGGAAAAACCTTGTGAAACGAGGTTAGTGAGCTTCTTATCGACGTCTCGACACGTTAATGCGTTTCTTTCTCGGTTTTTTTCCAATCAAACTTTAGGTAGTAGGGTTAAGAACTTTGGTGGCCGCCATTTTGGAATCTTGAAGGTTTATTTTAATCGTAGATGTATGAAATTCAGAGCGGTTAAGTTGTATCACTGTCGATTGCAATTTGTTTTTAGTTTTATGGTTAAGAACTTTGGTGGCCGCCATTTTGGGATCTTGAAGGTTTATTTTAATCGTAGATGTATGAAATTCAGAGCGGTCAAGTTGTATCACTGTCGATTGCAATTTGTTTTTAGTTTTATGGTTAAGAACTTTGGTGGCCGCCATTTTGGGATCTTGAAGGTTTATTTTAATCGCAGATTTATGAAATTGAGAGCGGTTAAGTTGTATCACTGTCGATTGCAATTTGTTTTTAGTTCTATGGTTAAGAACTTTGGTGGCCGCCATTTTGGGATCTTGAAGGTTCATTTCAATTATAGATATATAAAATTAACAGTGGTTAAGTTGTATCGTTGTTAACTGCAATTTAATTGTCATGTTTATAATTCTATGTGGATAAGTCGCGTTATATTGCATCTTCTGTAACTGTAACTGTGATATATTGTGTAATGAGCGAGTAGTCACTAGTCATTGAAGAGGAAATAATTTTTACAATGTTATCAAGGTTTTGAACTTCACCGAGAGCTCTCATTGTGCTTACATGTGTTTCAATTTTGTTTATACGCGATTATTAATTATTATTTAGTACATGTTGGTCTTTAAAATAAAATATACTCTTTAATTTTGATTGGAAAAATAAAGAGAGATCGTGAGATGTATTAAATATACATATATTCACAGTGTAGTCTATGGTTAGTATTTATCAGGCCTCCATTTTGAGGCCTCCATCTTGAGACCGCCATTTTGGCGGGAATTCAACGTGGATTCAAACTGACGATTGTATCGTTCAAGCTTATTTTAATGTTCAGACAATTTTGAAAGGCGAGAGAGACACTGAAAGAAGCGTTGGATATTCGGTTTCAGTATTTAGTTGAATTTATAGATTTAAGTTAGAAAAATTTCGATCAACACCAAAGCGTAGATGTGTTTGAGGTTGTTGCATAAATGTTAATGAATGATCTTGAAGCGTAGAATTGCCATGATCGACTGACATAAAATATTATGTCATCAAATCGTGTCAAGTATTCTACATATCGAAATCTGATATGCAACAACCTAATTCAAAGTTGGGAAGATTAATATTAATAATGAATTATAAAATCTTCATTTGCAATTTAAAAAATATTAATGATTCAGTGATAAATTTTCCCAACTATGAAATTAATTAATGTAGAACACGTAAAACATAGACAAAAGAAGAAATAATACAGTGAAGAACAACACAAACTAGCATTTGACAACAATATAGGATATTGTTGCAAAGTTTAGAGGTATGAGAAAAGAAAAAGAGACAACGAAAATATGTGAAGAAACGGTTCATGAATTCCAACTCACGAATGAGGGCTTGTTTCCACTTGTAATCAGTAGCATATGACTGTTAATTGTGAACAATTCATGGTAATGTAACGGAGACGCGAATTTGGCAATATAACGCGAGTTTTGAAATTTGGGAAATTAGGAATTTTTATTTTGAGGATTTTGGAATTTAGGGATTTGGAGATTTAAAGATTTTGAGATTCAGAGATTTTGGGATTTAGGAATTTAATAATATAGGATCTTTTGAATTTAGGGACTTAGAGATTTGGAGATTTGAGAATTCAGCGATCTGAACACATAGGAATTGTTGAAGTTAAAGATCTGAAAATTTAGGGACTTATAAATTTGAAAAATATTAAAATCAATAAATTTATACCTTTATGAATTTTGAAAATCAGAACACTTCAATAAAGTATAAACACAGCATTTATGCAATATACAAGAAAGTATCTATGCATCCGCAATAAATCGCAAGTGGAAACAAGCCCCGAGAGAAGCCACACATGTGCGAATATCGTGGGACGTTTACACGTAACACACGTGGAATACGTAAATCTAGACGCAGTTAATGTACATGTATGTATTAGACATGAAAATTGTCCGAGGAGCCTCGAAACGTTTCGTTTGTCGGCATTCGGTGTGCAGGTTTTTACCTTCCGGTTCTTTGGCGATGACCGTGCTGCTCCGGTCGACGCCGCCCTTCTTATCCTCTGTACAACAATACACACATACATCACGTATACGAATATGCGACATTTTTGATTCGTTTACGTAAAACAAACAAAAAAATCATCGATAAAACGCCTATTTACAGGTCTAGAGAATAGCAAATGCGCTGTAACCCGAGGCAAGCTTCCGTTTCTCTAGCCATTTTGCAAAAGCCAATCAGAAAGCAACTTAATACGTTCTCGAGTAATGCATTTTTTTTTTTATTAAGCAGATCTTTGTGGTATTAGAAATATACGGGATTTTGCGATAAGGTGATAGCGAATGGGATTACAAATTTAAGTTAAGTAAATGAATTTTTAATTTATAATAATTTTCTACTTAAATGAAAGTGTATTTCTAAGATGTTAAATATTGGTATTTATAAATTTTATAGGTATTTACCTTAGAATTAAAATATAAGTATAAGGTGTTTTATAATTAGTGTAAGATTCTGAGATGGTGGCTGACAAGATTCTGAATAAGATTTCCCTTTGCAGAAATGGGGTATGAAGCTTCGTTTTTGAATTATTAAGGAAAAACGCGGACCAATCAGAGCGCGAGGATTACGCATGCGCAAACGCGAGGGCGACAGTTTCGAGTCTAGCGGCGCATGGTAATTCGATGCGTGGTAATTCCACGTGTAGTAATTCAACGCGTGGTAATTCGACGCGTGGTAATTCGACGCGTAGTAATTCCACGCGTGGTAATTCGACGCGTGGTAATTCGATGCGTGGTAATTCGACACGTGGTAATTCGACGCGTGGTAATTCGACGCGTAGTAATTCTACGCGTGGTAATTCGACGCGTGGTAATTCAATGCGTGGTAATTCCACGTGTAGTAATTCCACGCGTGGTAATTCGACGCGTGGTAATTCGACGCGTGGTAATTCGACACGTGGTAATTCGACGCGTGGTAATTCGACGCGTAGTAATTCTACGCGTGGTAATTCGACGCGTGGTAATTCAATGCGTGGTAATTCCACGTGTAGTAATTCCACGCGTGGTAATTCGACGCGTGGTAATTCGACGCGTAGTAATTCCACGCGTGGTAATTCAACGCGTGGTAATTCGATGCGTGGTAATTCGACACGTGGTAATTCGACGCGTGGTAATTCGACGCGTAGTAATTCCACGCGTGGTAATTCGACGCGTGGTAATTCGATGCGTGGTAATTCCACGTGTAGTAATTCCACGCGTGGTAATTCGACGCGTGGTAATTCGACGCGTAGTAATTCCACGCGTGATAATTCGATGCGTGGTAATTCCTACGCATGCGCAAACATGAGAGCGACAGCTTCGAGTCTAGCAGCTGCGCGCGCACTCGCGGTCTGATTGGTCCGTGTTTTTCCTTAATAATTCAAAAACGAAGCTTCAAACCCTATTTCTGCAAAGGGAAATCTTATTCAGAATCACGTTAGCTACCATCTCAGAAACTTACACTAGTATATATTACAATTCACATCCTGCATATATCCTTTTTCTTTAAAATTGAATTGCAAAAATTATAGTTATTTATTTAAAAAAAATACTAGTGTCACAACTGACTACGTACACCATAAATATTACTCAAAATTGAAACTATAATTAACTTTCTATACCAAAATATAAAAGTGAACCTTTGTCTGACCACACTCTGTCTTATACTACTTTTTCCCGAACATAAAACCCTCTCGATATATCGCACAGAAGTGTAAAAAATCCATAAAATGTGTTGTTAAAGACGTGAACAAAAACTATTTGATATCGGAGTTGCTTTTACAATTTCTACTACGTTACCGGGATATAATAACCGTGTTCTTTTTCTGAACCATACATGAGTCAATATGTGTTTTTTTTTTATTACTCTTCCTGCCAATATAGAAGAATATCGTCGATCTACTTTCATGTTGGCGCAGTATGAAAAATCTGGGTCACTCGGTGCATCGTACAAATTGAAATATTCTATATTTTTTTTTGTCCTTGTAAATATTGTAAAATTGCGGAAAATCATGCTTCGACAGAACAAAAGGTTACGGAAATTTTATTATACTTGATGAAATTGTCTCTTTGTGCGACTCCTTTGAATTTGAACGTGGTTAATTTTCTTTTATTTATCACAAAGGATGCGTGAATTTCAACCCTTCTTTTAAAATAGAATTTTTCAGTTTAAAAGAGGGGAAGATTTTATTATACTCTACGTAAAATTTCAGTGAAAAATTCGATAAATAAAAATATTTAATAGGTCAACATTTCCTCCCCCTTAAATTAAAACATAATACACGAAAATTAATTTTTCAAAATGTTTATCTTTTTCATTTATAAAATGAGTCAATATTTGAACCCAATAAAATTTCCACGCCCTCAAAATTTAATTAAAATTTGCAACCCCTAAGTTTGAATTAAAACGATAAATAGAAATTATTAAAATTATTCTTTTTGTTAAATGAAACAAGCCAATATTTAAACTGAGAGAAAATTTTGATAAAACATGTAGCAGTACAAAATTTATGGATGAAGCTTATGTATAATATAAACTTCATGATATAAAATTTTATATTAAACAAATTTTATCTCTGAAAAATTTTACTCATCTGTAAAATCCTACAAATTACACGATAAATATTCCAACAATATAAACAAAAAATTACACTGTTAATTTGTCAAAAGATTAAAAAGTAAAAATTTTATTTTACAGCCAGAAAAGACATAAGGGTTGAAAGAAGGGAAAGTGAAGAAAATAAATCGACTCGGAATAAACGAGTATCCTTTGCAAAATCACAAGTCGCTTTTAATCCTCATTCTAGAGAATGATTCGGTGTCGGTCGCAAAAACTCATTAATGGACTCATTAACGGATGAAAGTTGCGCAACGTCAACACTATTCGCGCTCAACTTTACGCGCTACTGCAAAATTTATCCGATAACCAATTAAATTCTTCTCCCGTTCCAATCGACAAAGTACTCGTTGCTTTCTGAACGACTTCGAAATACACGACGCGATGTCGTTTTAATTCGACGCGAATTAGCTCCACTCCGTGGCCGTAATTAACCCCTAGGCGAGAGACACTGACGAGTTCTATTTAATTTACAACTTCTTTATTTTTATTTCTTTTTAACGTGTTTAGTCATTGCGGCTTTAGCTTTATTTATATTGACATTTTCTAGCTTATTTGTTAATTGATATGTGAAATAAATGGAGGTTTTGTGAAGGGGTGGATGGTGAAATTTTTAATATTTTTTAGGTTATGGGGTTTTATAGGGAGTTTTTATGGGGTTTGTTTAGTTTATTTTTCAGGTTTAGAGGTGGAAATTGTTTGGGGGTTGAAAGAATATTAATTATTTCAGTAGGGTATTGTAAGGAAGAGTGGAGTCTCGTTATATGGCCCAAAGGGTGCAGAATGTTTTAGCTCCATAAAATTTTGAAATTTGAAATTAAAATTTAGGAGTTTGGGAATTTAGGATGCCTCCAATGTTCGCATAAATCGCAGGGAAGAGTGGAGTCTCGTTATATGGCCCAAAGGGTGCAGAATGTTTTAGCTCCATAAAATTTTGAAATTTGGAATTAAAATTTAGGAGTTTGGGAATTTAGGATGCCTCCAATATTCGCATAAATCGCAGGGAAGAGTGGAGTCTCGTTATATGGCCCAAAGGGTGCAGAATGTTTTAGCTCCATAAAATTTTAAAATTTGGAATTAAAATTTAGGAGTTTGGGAATTTGGGATGCCTCCAATGTTCGCATAAATCGCAGGGAAGAGTGGAGTCTCGTTATATGGCCCAAAGGGTGCAGAATGTTCTAGCTCCATAAAATTTTGAAATTTGGAATTAAAATTTAGGAGTTTGGGAATTTAGGATGCCTCCAATATTCGCATAAATCGCAGGGAAGAGTGGAGTCTCGCTATATGGCCCAAAAGGTGCAGAATGTTTTAGCTCCATAAAATTTTGAAATTTGGAATTAAAATTTAGGAGTTTGGGAATGTAGGATGGCTCCAATTTTCAAGACACCATGGAGTGCAGCTAATTCACGAAGCAGAAACATTGCTATCGATTAATATCGATATTAAGCTATCGTCGTAGTACATGAAAGTGACTTATACTCGCATAATTTTATTATTGAAACTTTTCTTACATAAACTTCAAACTTAACCTAAACTTCTCATTCTTAAAATAATTCTCAAATTCTATTCTCCAAATCTAAATTTTAACCCCAATAAAATTCACTAAATTTCACTTTAAATTAGATTAGGTTTGAAGTTTAAACCTAGCAAATATAAACAAAAATAAGAAAAAAACTAACAAAGATAAATTCCAATAATAAAATTATACTTCAGTCACTTAATCTCTTAAGATCTCAACATACCAATAAAATATCGACAATCAATAGCAACATCCCCATCACAAGAGTAAAATTAGCCGTAAAAATTATATTCTAGCTTAATTATTTAGCCGTCCTAAACTAACGAAATCTAATATAGAAAAAGTGAGAAGGAGAGAGAAGTATATAGGCAGAGAAGGATAGAATCATAGCAGTATCGGACGTATTTTTATTCGTTTTATTCGTAGTTGGGTCTTTCGGACGAGTAATAATATCGGTTCAAGGTATTCTTGAAAAGAGAACGAAAAATAGGTAAGGGCAAATGGAGTCGTGCGAAGAAAAAGGTTTCAAGTCATTCTTGTCGGAGAATCGAAACGAATAAAGATTGGTGAAGCGAGTTTGAACGGGGGAACCCTTTGCTTTTTTGCGACGAACGATTGGTACCTTTCTTCCTTTTTTTATTTCGATGATCGCATTGTTGAAGTCTATGGAAAAATTGATTGTATTTCATAACTGGATTTTATCACCGCTTCTTTATATCTTGTTCGATAACTTCTTTGGGTGCAGTTTTTTAAGGTGTTTCTTTTTTTATAAATTTGTACATTTATACTTTATTTAAATTTGTGTAAGTATTTCAAATGTTCAAATTTCTATATTCCCAAATTCTCAAATTTCACTAGATACCTAAATATTGCAAATTTCCTAAATTTCTGAATTTTCCTGGATATCCAAGTCTCCCTAGATTCCCAAATTTCTCAATTGCCATAAATTTTCAATTTTCCCTAGATACTCAAATTTCCCAAGATTATAAATTGCAAAATTTCCCTAGATTTTAAAATATGTAAATTCTCCTAGATTTCCACATTTCTCTAGATTTTCACATTTTCCTAGATTTACAGTTTTCTTAATTTATCTAGATTCCCACATTTCCCTAGATTTCCAAATTTCTTTCAATTTCCAAATTTCCCTATATCCCTAAACTTTTCTAGACTTGAAAATTCCCCTAGATTTCCAAATTTCTTAATTTCTTACAATTCTAAATTTCCCTAGATTTCCCAATTTCTTAATTTTATTAAATTTACATATTTCCCTATATCCCCAAATTTCTCTAGACTTGAAAATTCCCCTAGATTTCAAAATTTCTTGATTCCCCACATTTCTAAATTCCCCTAAATTTCCTTAGATTTCCCAATTTCTTAATTTTGTTAAATTTACAGATTTCCCTACATTCCCAAATTTCCATAAATTTACTAATTCTCCTAGATTTCAAAATTTCATTATTTCCCACATTTCTAAATTCCCCTAAATTTCCTTAGATTTCTCAATTTCTTAATTTTCTTAAATTTACAAATTTCCCTAGATTCCCAAATTTCCATAAAGTTACTAATTCTCCTAGATTTCAAAATTTCATTATTTCTCACATTTCTAAATTCCCCTAAATTTCCTTAGATTTCCCAATTTCTTAATTTTCTTAAATTTACAGATTTCCCTACATTCCCAAATTTCCATAAATTTACTAATTCTCCTAGATTTCAAAATTTCTTGATTTCCCACATTTCTAAATTCCCCTAAACTTCCCTAGATTTCCAAATTTGTCAATTTCTGAGTTGCAAACTTTCCCTAGATTCCCAAATTTTTTAACGTTTCTAAAAAGTTCCTAAATACCACAAAAAACCACCCTCCTAGTTCTCAATCGTTCGAAGTCAAAATTCAAGAAGCTTCCCCGCCAAAATTTCGCCACCCCATCGATTCTCAACCGAAAATAATCGAGCATCCCGTCGAACAAAATTGCATACTCCCAAACAGATCTGTGGTGCAGAGGTGCACTTGTGCAAGTCGAAGATCCGAGATCGATCTTCTTCGTCATAGAGTGAGGGAAACGCGCGTGCATATCGAACGATCGATACAATCTGATCTTCTAAAGGCTGTTTTACAGTGGAGAAGTTCGAAGTCGTCTGTTCGAGATCGACAAATTCCAAGGATCGTGCTCGAACGATCAAACAGTCCTTTTTGTTCTTTCCCTTGGAAAAAGGAGAGTCAGAAGAATAACACACACACGCACACACTGACAGAAAAGGGTTGTGCAGAAAGGGACTTTCTTCTCGGTTCTTCTCGAAGACGAACGAGCTTTCGTTTCCTGAAACTTTTTTCAAGATAAACGAGTGAAATTCTAGAGAACACGTTTATTCCTTTTTTTTTACCCCTTTCGAACAGAGTTATGCGCGTATCCACAGGATTCTTAACGATCGTTTTATATCGTTTTTTTTTTTTTATAAGTTTTATGGTGGTAGTTTCGTAGAGATGTTAAGTTTGCTTTTTAGAACTCGACCGGCGTTCGAGAAAGCTTCGTGTTATTGCACAGGCGGGGGATGCAACAGGCAACGATTAGGCTAAATTCAAGCTTGTGTTGGGACATTTAGGGAAAATTTGAGAAGTTGTGCTTTGGGGGTTTTGCCTGAAAAGGCAGGTAGGGGAGCAAATTATTTTGGGCTGTGGATTTTTTATAGAGGGAGTGGGGAATTTTTATTTACTTATCAAATTCTCAGATTCTTGAATTATTAGATAACTAAATTTCGATTTCCCTGAATTCCCACTTCCCCCAATTCCAAACTCCCCAAATTCTAAATTCCCCTAATTCCAAATTCCCTAAATTCCAAATTCCCCAAATTCCAAATTCCCCGAATTCCAAATTCCCCAAATTCCAAATTCCCCGAATTCCAAATTCCCCGAATTCTAAATTCCCCCAATTCCAAATTCCCTAAATTCCAAATTCCCCAAATTCCAAATTGCCCCAATTCCAAATTCCCCCAATTCCAAATTCCCCCAATTCCAAAGTCCCCCAATTCCAAATTCCCCGAATTCCAAATTCCCCGAATTCCAAATTCCCCGAATTCCAAATTCCCCAAATTCCAAATTGCCCCAATTCCAAATTCCCCCAATTTCAAATTCCCCCAATTCCAAATTCCCCAAATTCCAAATTCCCCAAATTCCAAATTCCCCGAATTCTCACTTCCCCCAATTCTCACTTCCCCCAATTCTCACTTCCCCCAATTCTCACTTCCCCCAATTCCAAATTCCCCGAATTCCCACTTCCCCCAATTCCAAACTCCCCAAATTCTAAATTCCCCCAATTCCAAATTCCCTAAATTCCAAATTCCCTAAATTCCAAATTCCCCGAATTCCAAATTCCCCGAATTCCAAATTCCCCGAATTCCAAATTCCCCGAATTCCAAATTCCCCGAATTCCAAATTCCCCAAATTCCAAATTGCCCCAATTCCAAATTCCCCCAATTTCAAATTCCCCCAATTCCAAATTCCCCGAATTCCAAATTCCCCGAATTCCAAATTCCCCGAATTCCAAATTCCCCGAATTCCAAATTCCCTAAATTCCAAATTGCCTAAATTCCAAATTGCCCCAATTCCAAATTGCCCCAATTCCAAATTGCCCCAATTCCAAATTCCCCCAATATCAAATTCCCCCAATTCCAAATTCCCCAAATTCCCAATTCCCCAAATTCCAAATTCCCCAAATTCCCCAAATTCCAAATTCCGCAAATTCCAAATTCCCCAAATTCCAAATTCCTCAAATTCCAAATTCCCCCAATTCCAAATTCCCCGAATTCCCACTTCCACCAATTCCAAATTCCCCCAATTCCAAATTCCCCAAATTTCAAATTCCCCCAATTCCAAATTCCCCGAATTCCCACTTCCCCCAATTCCAAATTCTCCAAATTTCCACTTCCCCAAATTCCCATTTCCCCAATTCCCACTTCCCCCAATTCCCACTTGCTCCAATTCCAAATTCCCCAAATTCCCACTTCCCCCAATTCCCACTTGCTCCAATTCCAAATTCCCCAAATTCCCACTTCCTCCAATTCCAAATTTCCCAAATTCCCACTTCCCCAAATTTCCACTCTCCCCAATCCAACTCTCCTTCCTCCTCTCCCTCCCTCTCGACTCCTCTCCCCTTCCAACTCCCAAATTCCCAAATTCCCAAACTCCCACCTTCCCAAACCCCCAAACACCCAAACCACTTCATCCACACCCTCTCCCATCAACTTCAACCCCAGCACAACTTCCCACACAACAATCCAGGACATAAAGCCATGCATAACGGTGCGTAAGATGGCGAAGTAATGAAACAAAGATGTATCAGTCGCAGGCAATCGAAGGTGTTCATAAATCCATAACACCGTGGAGTGACGATGAACAGTGTATCGTTGTGACGGGACACGTGAAATCGTGGACCTAAATCTTGTCACGTGTGATGAAAGAAAAAGAAAGACACAGAAGACCATACACAGAGAGAGAGAAAAAACAGAGAGAAACAAAAGATAGTTCGAGGAGAGATCGTGAAGATACTCGAAAGTCTCGGTGCAGAATAATCTGAGTGATCGATCGTGTGGTGAACGGGGTGGTAAGAGAAAAAAGAATAAAATATAAGAAAGAGAAAAAACGAAACGTTACCCCATCGACGGTGTCTGGTTTTGTACCGACTTACGTCCACCATGATGGCGTGTGTGATGATTTGCTGCATTCTCTACGACGATGAGTCTCTTGTGTCGGTCTTGAACTCTAATATGGACGATGCTTCTAACGTGGCTAAACTAATCTACCAACGCTAAGTACTAACTCGGTCGTTGATTCTGAAGCGGTAGAGATGCCCGCGAATGGTTGCTCTTTATGAGAATCACTCGTTTCTTTTTTATTTAATTTTTTACTTCATCTTATTATTCAAGTTCTTTTCTGTTTTTTGTTATATACTATTTCGTCTGTAATAAAGGTTTATAGTATCAATGTTCTATGAAGGCAGCCATATTGCAACTAGATCAAGGTTTGGTTAGGTTAGGTTACTTTTTTAGATTTAATTTTTAGAACAAGTTTACTATTATTATAATAATAATTATTTAACTACAAATTTACTTATTTTTTAGGACATTTTTGGGTAAAAATAGCAAAGCAGTAATTATTAAAATTTCTTATATTATTATGATAGGTTTAGATAGGTTTTAATTGTATACAAGGTAGTGGTTAACGTTATATATTTTTATTGTTAGCTTCAAATCATATTATGAATGTGAGTTAGGCGTTTTTAAATGAAACTTGACAAAAGAAACATCAATACTGTATTTTTCTTTAATTCATCTCCGCAGTCCGCCATGTTGTCCGCTGTCCGCGTCACAAAATGGCCGGCGGCGTCACAAAATGGCTGACAGCGTCACAAAATGGCTGCCAGCGTCACAAAATGGCTGCCATACGAGTTCAAGTTTAAAAGCAATACCATAATTAAATGCATGATATCTGAGCCAATATTTTTATTGATTGATTATCAAACAGTTCCAGAAAGTAATATTAATATACTATATACGAAATAAAATTAATATCATACTTTACAATAAATAATATTAATACAATCCTGTATAAGTATTAATATTATACTCCCTAAACGAGTGTTTCTCATTTCAGCAGAAGCTTCTAAACGATAGAACTGCCATCGAGGGTTCACCTAAAAGAACTAACAAAAAAAAGTGGCCGAGTAAACAGAAAAGAAGCAAAAGCGGTATAATCAATCGACACTTCGATACTTTGGATTTCGTCCGAAGATTTAATCGTTTCCATAATTAAGCATCGTTGATCGAAGTAAATTCAGGGATTCGCGATTTCGATTCACCCTGGCAGCCCTTAACTTTCCCAGGTAACCTGAACAGTAATTTCGCCACTCCATTATCCGAACTCTCGCAACCAGCGACTTTCTCATTGTACATCGCTAATTGCATACCGGATACAGCGATCGCGTGTGCATTAGAAACGGTGGTGGTTGTTTGTACATTTCGTTCGGCGTTCTTTTCTTTTTTTTTTGCCAATCGAATGTCCAGAAAATGCTAATTTCCAATCTTTAGAAATGATTTTTGTTGAATGATTATAAAAGATGGTGATTTTTTTTTGAAACTGTACAATGAATTTTAGATGAAGTTTTTTAAAATTGAACGTAAAGCATGTTCGGATTTTATTGAATCTAGAATTTGTAGATTGAAAATTCTTTCAAAATAAATGTTCCCAATTAAGACTGTCAATTGAAGTGATTATAAAAGATTGTCATTTTTTTTTGAAATTGTACAATGAATTTTAGATGAAGTTTCTTTAGAATTGAAGGTAAAGTATGTTTGAATTTTATTGAATCTGAAATTGTTCATTAAAAATTCTTACAAAATAAATGTTCCCAATTAAGACTGTTCATTGAAATGATTATAAAAGATGGTGATTTTTCTTTTGAAATTCTACAATGAATTTTCGATGAAGTTTCTCTAGAATTCAAGCTAAAGTTCGAATTTTATTGGAATTGGAATTTTGATGACCAAAAATTTTTCGAAAATAAATTTGTCTAATAAAGAATATTAATTATTGCATTTGTAAAGGACAATAATTTGTTCGTAATCATATAACAAATTTTCAGAAAAATTTCCTTAAAATTAAGGGATGCTCGAATTTATTTAGAATTAGAATTCCCATTGAAAATTCTTATAAATATATGCATAGAACTAACAATTTTTCAGATTGAAAATTTTTGGAAAACAAATTCTTCCAATTGAAAATTCACACAGTAAAAATTTTTCCCATTAAAAGTTCTTGGAATAAGAATTTTTCCAATAATTAATTTTTAAATTTTTTCTGTGGTGTATTAAAAAAAAATATATATTCCTTTAACGTATAATAAAATAAAAATAATAGCACACCAAAATAAATATTCCAATTTGCAATGAATATCTTCCTGAGATAATCGTGTCTCATCGAACACCGTCCGTTTCTACTTAACCTACGGTCTGACCTAATTAAAGTCTACACTACTGAAATCACACGCGTGCATTAAAACGTTCCGATCGTTCGTGACTGAAACTGCGGTAACTATCGTTCGAGGTAATCGTATCTAGGGAACCGTGGGTTCTAGTGAAAACTCTAGTGTAACGTTTCCAAGCGAGTTAACCATTCTCGAAAGCGTTCGATAAAAGCGTCGAGCGAACGTCCGACGAATACCGTCGCGAAATTACTCTTGAAATAATCAGAGACAAAAAACTGGACTATTGTCACCATTTTAGTGTCACAGGGATACGCGTACACCGACGCGTTACGATTGCGTGTTATGGATTTGTGAGCATCGTGATTCAACGCAAAACTCTGTCGCGCAAAACTCTTTTTAGCGCTTTAATGAGATGTGTGATGTTCGATGACGTGGACGTGTGGACATATGGAGCGTGTGATGTGGGAGATGTGTCAATCTAGGTTTTTGTAAATATTTATGCAAATATTAATTAGTAAATATTAGTAAATAATATTACAGTAAATATTAATAGAATATAGGTTTGCGTGAATATTAATAAAATATGGGTTTATGCAAATATTTAATTTAGGTTAAGAGAAGCTAGCTGCTGCGAGGATTAACACCTTAGCTATCGTTTATTGTATTATTATTGATGGATATTTAGTGAGCTTAAATTTTAATGGGTATTGTACTATGAATTAATGATTGTTAATTATGGTATCAGTAACTATTATTGATTAGCTTGGGAGTGTTAATAGTAATGGTCTGAGAGCCGCGATAATAATAGGAGTTTGATAATTAGAATTTTGATGAGAAACTGTGTGAGGGTAAAATTTGAAAACTTGAGAATTTTAGAATGTACCAATTCTTCTAAAACTCCTTTCCACCATAAAAATGAGAAATTCTTAAATTTTCAAATATGCATCTCTCTAAAGCAATAAATTAATATTTATTATACTGATAGCTCAATATTCATAAAATATTCTGATAGATAAGGTGTTAATTACCTCAAAGAAAATATTATAAATAAAAATAAAACATTTGCCCAGAAAATTGACTTTAAAATCCTTCTACTATTATTTTGGCGTAACGATTTCGAAGGGCGTGTAAAACAACAACAGGTAGGAGAATTTGCGATTCGTTCCTGAATCGAATTGTTTCAACGGGCCACGGTATTGCCATTTTGTGCTCGAGTGTACTTGTGTCTGGCTCGAGAATCAATCCACTCGGTGATAAAGCGTCTGAATCTTGAAAGCGAATGAAACCCATTGTGTCTGCTAGTGTTTTCGGTGTAACGTCACAAGGAGACTTGGTTGCATGCATGCCTGGGATCCTCGGATTGCACTTTCTTTTCGGTTATCCTCGCACGTTATAATATTTTCTTCACAGACTCGATAAAATTTACTTTCGATCAGGTCGGTGTGTGTCAAACATTTTTTAGGATCTTCAAATTTTTCTGGGTAATTTAAATTTTATTTTAGTTTGAGAGTAATTGCAATTTTTTTTTAGTTTGAGAGTAATTTTGGTTTTGGTTGTATTTGAGAGTAATTTCAATTTTATTTTAGTTTCAGAGTAATTTTAAGTATTTCAGAGTGATTTCAATTTTATTTCAAGTTGAGAGTAATTTCGATTTCGATGTGAGAGTAATTTCAATTAAATTTCAATTTCAAAGTGATTTTAATTATATTTGAGCTTCAAAGTAATTTCAATTACATTTTAATTTGAAAGTAATTTCAATTATATTTCATTTTCAAAGTAATTTCAATTTTATTTCAAGTTGAGAGTAATTTCGATTTCGATGTGAGAGTAATTTTAATTAAATTTCAATTTCGAAGTGATTTCAATTATATTTGAGCTTCAAAGTAATTTCAATTACATTTTAATTTGAAAGTAATTTCAATTATATTTCATTTTCAAAGTAATTTCAATTTTTTTTCATTTGATATCGATGTGAGAGTAATTTCAATTATATTTGTACTTCAAGGTAGTTTCAATTGCATTTCAATTTCAGAGTAATTTCAATTTTTTTTCATTTGATATCGATGTAAGAGTAATTTCAATTATATTTGAACTTCAAAGTAATTTAAATTTTCTTTTCCATTTGATATCGATGTGAGAGTAATTTCAATTATATTTGAACTTCAAAGTAATTTCAATTTTCTTTTCCATTTGATATCGATGTGAGAGTAATTTCAATTATATTTTAACTTCAAAGTAATTTCAATTTTCTTTTCCATTTGATATCGATGTGAGAGTAATTTCAATTATATTTGTACTTCAAAGTAATTTCAATTGCATTTCAATTTCAAACTAATTTCACTACTATTTCAATTTTTAAGCTCATCAAAGATAAACCTCCAAATTCAATGAAAATTAAATGAAAAAATTAATGAACACGACGCTTTCAAAGTATGAAATTCTACGAATACAAATTCCTGGTATACTCTACCTGATATACTAATTAATAATTAAAAAGCTTTACGTCGAACTGCACCGACAAAGTACCATAAAAATGTAATTCCTGAAAGTGCAATCCTCGAGGAATGTCACCGACATTTCCTCTGGCAAATGATGTATATGCGCATGATAAACGACAAATGTATATATATATATTGTCAATATACATTCAATGTATATTAGAGAATAGAGCACTTGAAAGCTGACCAACGTTTGAATGACAACAACGTTCAGAAACACATTGAACAAAAATGTGAAACATTGAACTCTGATCCTACTAGGACAAATGTACATTCGCATAGATGTACAGTTAATATTGCAAAATGAAAGAAGCGGTCGAAGATTTATGAAGCCTCGCATGAAGGTTATACGTGTTACAATTATAGTATGTTTTCTTGCATAATTCGACATGAACAGATGAAAAGATAATCTAGATACTCTAGCTTCCTTGATAATCTAGACAGAATTTAGAATAGATCATCAGAGTTGATTAGTAAATGAATTATTTTGAGGGGTAGAGAGTCTGACATCTATGGGGAGAAAGATTTTTACGGCAGAGTTCCAATGGAGAATTTAATGGGTGACGAGACGAGTAAAGCTCTACGTTCTATAAGAAGACAACGATGTTTTTATTTGTTCTTTTGCAGAGGCTCGTTCGATTTTTGTTTTATAGGTCTATGAAATGTTAGTTGGCTGTATGGGAGATACTGAACTTTCGATATTTGAGAAATTTGGGGGTTTAGAAATTTGGGGGTTGAGAAATTGGAGGGTTTGGAAATTGAAGGGTTTAGGAATTTCAAGATTTAAAAATTTGGAGGGTTAGGAATTTAGGGGTTTAGAAGTTTGAGGATTTAGAAATTTGGGGGTTTAGGAATTTCAAAATTTAGAAATTTGGAGGGTTAGGAATTTGGGGGTTTAGAAATTTCAAGATTTAGAAATTTGGAGGGTTAGGAATTTAGGGGTTTAGAAATTTCAAGATTTAGAAATTTGGAGGGTTAGGAATTTAGGGGTTTAGAAATTTCAAGATTTAGAAATTTGGAGGGTTAGGAATTTGGGGGTTTAGAAGTTTGAGGGTTTAGAAATTTTGTGGGTTTGGAAATTGAAGGGTTTAGGAATTTCAAGATTTAGAAATTTAGAGGGTTAGGAGTTTAGGGGTTTAGAAGTTTGAGGATTTAGAAATTTGGGGGTTTAGGAATTTCAAGATTTAGAAATTTGGAGGGTGAGGAATTTAGGGGTTTAGAAGTTTGAGGGTTTAGGAATTTCAAGATTTAGAAATTTGGAGGGTTAGGAGTTTAGGGGTTTAGAAGTTTGAGGGTTTAGAAATTTTGTGGGTTTGGAAATTGAAGGGTTTAGGAATTTCAAGATTTAGAAATTTAGAGGGTTAGGAGTTTAGGGGTTTAGAAGTTTGAGGATTTAGAAATTTGGGGGTTTAGGAATTTCAAGATTTAGAAATTTGGAGGGTAAGGAGTTTAGGGGTTTAGAAGTTTGAGGGTTTAGGAATTTCAAGATTTAGAAATTTGGAGGGTTAGGAGTTTAGGGGTTTAGAAGTTTGAGGGTTTAGAAATTTTGTGGGTTTGGAAATTGAAGGGTTTAGGAATTTCAAGATTTAGAAGTTTGGAGGGTTAGGAATTTAGGGGTTTAAAAGTTTGAGGATTTAGGAATTTAGAGGTTTAGGGATTTGGCAATTTAGGAATTTGGCAATGTAGGAACTTTAGAATTTAGTAATTCATCATTATAAAAATTTGAGAATTCATAAATTTAAAGATAAAGAAAGTGCTTTAGGAACAGTATTTCAAAATTCCTAGATATAAAGTAAATTCCAAAATTTGTTCCAAATTCCCAAATTCCTCATTCAGAAAGTTAAGTATTCCCTCTACCACAAATATACGTCTCCCCATAATTCCACCCCACATCGACACACTCCCCTATACCTCCACATCTAAAAAATGTGAACATCGAGAATGACCCACGATCGAACCTCTGCGATACAGGTTTACCAACATACGCGTACCGTAAATCGGGACACAGATGTACGCAAATATAAAGGTGGATCGTGGCTGGAGAGAGAGCGATAGGTTGAAGGGGGTAAAGCAACGAGGGGGATACTTAACTACTCGAGCTATTGTCCAACGATCGATTTGCACGTGAGCAAGAGTATTATCTCTCTAATAATAGGCCGATATGCGCGCGCAAATCTCTGCTCGTGATTTCGTTACATCGCATAAAGGAAACCACGGACTGTTTACCGGATCCCCAATCATCCTCCATAAACGTTCGTTAACCGGACAAAAAAAGGGACAATCTTTATCGATCGTCCGGGCTACTGTTTTACCCTTCGTTGCATTATTTTGTATTTATTCTACATATGCAAATACTTTAGCAAATTATTAAATAATTAATATAGTCGCTCTTTGCATTTATTGTACTGATAATTTTGATGTTAAGTTAATGAACACGTGAACTGTGTATTTTCATGTTGCTGAAATTGGAAAATTAGGGAAATTGAATATTCATTTGAATTTGCAATAATTCTTTTTTGGAACAGTTAATTTTTTTATGTACTGTTTTTGGTGTGTTTTATTCTTTGCGACGTTAATTGCAATATTTGCTGTATTTTATTTTTTACAGTTCATGACAATGAAGGTATTTTGTACTTCAATGACTGGAATATCGGAGATGCTTGAAATATTTTATAACACTTGAAATGTTTGAAATATCTGAAACATTTTGAAGTGTTTACTGTTGTCCAAATATTTATAAAAATTTTGCAATGTTACTTTTAATAAATTTTTAACCTAGAAAGCACTTGTATATTATTTTTCAATAAGGACTGTTTTGGACTCTTTAATAATTATCACCCTTGATCAAATATTTTGATGTAAAATTGAAGTGGTAATGCAACGAAGGGTTGGAGGAGTATTCTCATTTATCTGGACAGAAAAAGCTGACATTTTCTTTAGAGTCAAAAAATATATTTTTTAAAATTCGAAGCAGGGTGCACCAATGAAATGTGTACACTCTGTTACATAATTGAATAAATGAAAAATAAGAAAATTTAAATTGACTACATTTGAACATAGAGGCATCCAAAATGGCCGCCATCAACCTCCTCATATACATATACATATATGTACATATTACTGTCTCTAAATATATAATATATAATAATAAATATATACTATTATTTTTATGATTAATTAGCACTGAAAGCTTGTTCACCAATATTTCATTAACCTCCTAAAATATAAATTTTGCAAATGAGAATACTCTTCGAAAATATTTTTCGTTCACTCCTGATATCCTGTATCCCATAAAAGATCATTAAATATGTATCAGGGAACTGTAGAAGATTAAATATATAACCGAGAAAAGATTATTAAACCAAAAATTCTTGAAAGAGTGTATAAGAAGGTAAGAGCACTTCAGAGCAAAGAAAAGTTACTTAAAATACAGTTATTAATAAATAGTCTACGATATAAAAATCGTAAGATGCTTTCAGCTACGATAGAAATTCAAATTCGAGTAATAATAATCGTGTTGCATCTCCGTTCGGAGAAGGTGATTCCGCTTCGAATCCGGACGGCAACGGGACTGAAATTCAATTTATAGCCGCGCAAGTGGCGGGTAAATTCACATTCAATCCATTAGTAGATCTCGCTGTGAAAATTAACCGTCTCAGTTTGGGTGTCGAACAATTAACGAGCCTACCAGCTCGACGATTCGTCGTGTGCGCACGTAACGCCGGTACAATCGACAGGCGTGTCCAACTGTAATCGATATTTTCTATAACGATTTATTATTCCCTCATTCTCCGTTTTGGTACCAAACTTTCTCGCTCAGTTCCAAATTTTTTTACAACATTTATACTTTTCAATATTGTTATTTTCTAATTTTGCAATTTTTCATGTTTCAAATTTAAGGATTTTTCAATTTTCAATCACTCAAGTTTTCAAGGTTTCAAGTTTTCAAGTTTTCAAGTTTTCAAGTTTTCAAGTTTTCAAGTTTTCAAATATTCAAATTTATTAATTTTCGATTTTACTGATTTTCAAATTTTCGCTTCAACACAGTTAGTAATTTTCAAATTTCATAATGCAGCAAAAATTCGAGGAAGATGCGTCACATTCATACTCCAAGTGCGTCATATTTGAATTCCGAGTGCGTCACATTCGACCACCGAGTGCGTCACATTCGAATTCCAAGTGCGTCGCATTAGAATTTTCAGTGCGTCACATTTGAATTCCGAGTGCGTCACATTCGAATTCTAAGTGAGCTGCGTTAGAACTTCTAGCGCGTCACACTTGAATTTTTAGTGCGTCACGTTAGAACTCCGAGTGCGTCACATACGAATTCCAAGTGCGTCGCGTTGGAACTTCTAGTGCGTCAAACTTGAACTGCGAGTGCGTCACATTTGAATTCCGAGTGCGTCACGTTGGAACTTCGAGTGCGTCACATTGGAAGTCCGAGTGCATCACATTCGAATTTCAAGTGCGTCACGTTAGAACTTTCAGTGCGTCACGTTAGAATTTTCAGTGCGTCACATATGAATTCCGAGTGCGTCACATTCGAATTCCAAGTGCGTCACGTTAGAACTTCAAGTGCGTCACACTTGAAATTCTAGTGCGTCACGTTAGAACTCCGAGTGCGTCACATACGAATTCCAAGTGCGTCGCGTTGGAACTTCTAGTGCGTCAAACTTGAACTGCGAGTGCGTCACATTTGAATTCCGAGTGCGTCACGTTGGAACTTCGAGTGCGTCACATTGGAAGTCCGAGTGCATCACATTCGAATTTCAAGTGCGTCACGTTAGAACTTTCAGTGCGTCACGTTAGAATTTTCAGTGCGTCACATATGAATTCCGAGTGCGTCACATTCGAATTCCAAGTGCGTCACGTTAGAACTTCAAGTGCGTCACACTTGAAATTCTAGTGCGTCACGTTAGAACTTCGAGTGCGTCACATTCGAATTCCAAGTGCGTCACATTAGAATTTCCAGTGCGTCACATTTGAGCTCCAAGTGCGTCACATTTGAACTCCAAGTGCGTCACATTTGAACTCCAAGTGCGTCACATTTGAACTCCAAGTGTCTCACGTTAAAACTTTCAGTGCGTCACGCTTGAACTGCGAGTGCGTCACATATGACACATCGAAATATCACTTAGCCCCAAAACGACCAAATCCACCAACACTTCTCAAACACCTCCCATTCAACACAGTCCCCATCGACCGCCCCACGTTACGCACACGACGAATCCACCACAACCCCATAAACCCCCCATACAATCCAACGCCAGGCCCGAAAAGATCGGTGATTCGTGGATAAGAAAAAACTTGACATAAACTTGGGGTGCAATTCCCGAACGATCCTCGAGTGCACCAAGGTCAAACGTGTCAAGTACCGAGGATAAACGCGTCATATACCGAGAACAAACGCGTAAAATACCGCGAGGACAACACGCAGAAACAAAGGGAGTCTATAAGAAGAAGTATAGTGAGAGACAGGATGGGTGGTCCTACCTTTAACGTCATCGTCCTCGATCGTTGTGCTGCTGTCGGTCGACTCCTTCACCTGAGAACCATCGCCCTTCTTCGTGATGATGCTCCGACCTGGAGCACGCAGAGCGTTTCAGTAAATCGACATTGAGACGGGGACAGAGAGTGCGTTTAGTGATAGAGTTTCTTTTCGTTCTTGACTAAGAGAGAAGAGTGAGTGTGGCAGAACGAGGAGGCTGCTTTGGTTAGAGCTCGGGTGGCAGATGCTGTCCACGGGCCCAGGGGTCACTTACGATAGTCGATGTCCTTTGGTGTCCTTTGTGGAGTCTCGTACTTGGATGTTCTAGTGGGGTCTGGGTAGATTTGCGGTTAGGTTAGGTTAGGTTTGCGAGGTTTATTTGGATAGGGTGGGTTCACAAATGGAGATGTGTGAGGGATTCGACTTAGGTGCCATGTGGGATCTTCTGAAGCATCGTTTGATGAGAGTACTGTGTGAAGTTGGAAATTTGGGAGTGGGCTGATTTTGGAAAATTTGGAGTAGATTTGAAAATTTCTAAATTTTCACCTTTAAAAATTTCTAAATTCACAGTCTTGAAAATTTCCAAGATTCCACCCTTGAAAATTTCCAAGGTTCCACCCTTGAAAATTTTCAAGATTCCATCCTTGAAAATTCCCACATTTCCAGCTTTCAAAATTCCCAAAATTCCACCCTCGAAAATTTCTAAATTTCCACCCTTGAAAAATTCCAAGATTCCACCCTTGAAAATTCCTACATTTCCACCTTTCAAAATTCCCAAAATTCCACCCTCGCAAATTCCCATATTTCCACCTTTCAAAATTCCCAAGATTCCACCCCTGAAAATTCCCACATTTCCACCTTTCAAAATTCCCAAAATTTCACCCTTGAAAATTTCTAAGTTTCCAAAATTCCACCCTTGAAAATTCCCACATTTCCACCTTTCAAAATTTCTAAATTTTCAAGTTCCCAATTTCCAAATTTCACAATTCTCATATTTCCAACTTTGCAAATTTCTAAACTTCTAAATTTCCAAATTGACAAATTACCAACTCTGAAAATGCAAAATTTCAAAATCCCATAAAAATCCCATCATAAACAGAGTGGTTAAATTTTATCCCTATATTATTCCTAAGGAACTCCACAGTATAACCTCTATATGGTCAAAGGATGCTCATAGGAATTACACATACATGTACATAAAAGGGGAAATCAACAGGGGACCACCTGGTTCTGCATAAATCCCCGTAGACAGCACCGGTTCAGAAAGATCAGAACGAGTAGAACACACAATTGCACAAGGTGATTAGGAGGAATTTAGGATCGATTAGGATCTCGATATCGATGATAAACTTTGATAGTTTTAGAAAGAAGGCACGTAGCGATCGAGATAACACGTGCAATCTCATCAAAAGTGTTCGATCATTTCCATAAACTTTTTTAAATCTTTGAAAAATTCTGAATCCTCCAAATTTCCACCCTTGAAAATTTCCAAATTTCCACCTTTCAAAATTCCCAAAATTCCACCCTTGAGAATTTCCAAATTTCCACCTTTCAAAATTCCCAAAATTCCACCCTTGAAAATTTCCAAATTTCCACCTTTCAAAATTCCCAAAATTCCACCCTTGAAAATTTCCAAATTTCCACCTTTCAAAATTCCCAAAATTCCATCCTTGAAAATTTCCACTTTTCCACCCTTGAAAATTTCTAAATTTCCACCCTTGAAAATTTCTAAATTCCCATATTTCCATCTTCTAAAATTCCCAAAATACCACCCTTGAAAATTTCTAAATTTCCAAATTTCTACCCTTGAAAATCTCCAAATATCCAACCTTGAAAGTTTCCAAAATTCCACCCTTGAAAATCTCTAAATTATACCCCCGTAAATCTCCAAATTTCCACCCTTGAAAATTTCTAAATTTCCCAAAATTCCACCCTCAAATTTTCCAAAATCCCAAATCCCTAAATTGCACCCCGAAAAACTGCAAACCCCTCAAATTACCAGATACCTAAATTCGTAAATTCCCAATTTGTGCACATGTATCTCGATCACTTCCACAAACTCCCTCAGATTCTCCAGTTAAAATTTGAGAACGTGATTACATCGATCAGCAATCAATTTTTAACCAGACGAATCCTGTAGCGAACAACAGCGCCGTTCCAGAAACCCGAATAAAAGAATAGACGTTGAGATCTGCACAGAGATGGCAGGACGTTAAATCAGAGTAGCATAGAGTTAGGCTAGTATCTAGACAAAAGAATGCTCGAAGAGGAACGCAAACCACAGAGAAGATAGAAAAGAATTGATCGAAAGAGAGAGAGAGAGAGATAGAAACAGGGAGTAGGAAAGACAGAGAAAGATCAGAAGAGGACAAAAGGAATCGAACATTCGAGTGAATCTGTTCTGCATGCGAGACAATAGTGATCAATCAATTTGAGCAACTCTGCCGATGCTCTCAAGATGACGTATCGGTGCCAGGGGAAAAAAAGAAAGCAACAATTCTCCTCTGTCTTTTACCTTCTGACAGCAACTCTCGAGAGCTCGGCTTCGTTCTGCGCCAGCGAAGCGACGTTTCGAAAATAAATATGTAAAAAAGAAGAAGAAGTTGCATGCTGAGCCGCGTGCGATTTTTGCGTGTCATTCGGCAACGAAAAATCGTGTGCGAGTGTGCACGGAGCGAATCCGCGATCGTGGAGGCCTGGTTTTATCTGGATTTTCTGTTCTCTTCTTTTAAGGTTTATTGTTATCGTTATCGTTATGCCGCCGGGGAAATGGCCGACGGCAGTAAAACGCTATCGTTCAGAGTCCCTTCGCAATTTCTATTTCCTGTTTCTGCTTTTTATATGCTCGTAGGTTTTGTGGACGAGGGGGCTGCTAAACCTCGTAATACCGGACTTTGGGAATTCACTTGCTTTTATTGAAACTTCAAGTTTTTTAAGGTTTTAAGTTATTAAGTTATAAAATCAATTTTCAGATAAATTTGTGAAATGTAACTAAACACAACCTCATGTAACCGTAATCTTAACCAAAATGAAACTTCTACACCTATCACTATAATACATAAAACTAACCATAATAATATACAGGGTGTGTCACAACTAGTGTAATTATTGCAAGTAGGTGGTAGGGTTTGTGATTCTGAACAACTTTTCTCTTTACAAAAATTTTTTTTGAAGCTTCGTTTTAAAGTTATTAATGAAAAACACCAGCCACTCAGAGCCGCCATTGCGCCTGCGCGCGAGATTCCCGACAGCCACTGAGTCGCCCTCGCGTCTGCGCATGCGTAATCCCCGCGCGCTGATTGGTCCCGTGTTTTTGCTTAATAATTCAAAAACGAAGCTTCGAATCCAATTTCTGCAAAGAGAAAAGTTGTTCAGAATCGCGAACCCAATCACCTACTGCTCAGAGTTATAGTTTTGGAACATTTTGTATAACTAACTTCATAATCTTTACCAAAATAAAAACCATCACCAGGCAAAACCTCTAATTATCTTCTCTATACAATTATATACCAAGAATTCTTGAATTAATATAAATTCTGAACTGCATGTATTCCTAGTGTAAATATCCCAGTTCGGTATTACGAGGATTAAGATACCTCGCGAAGTTGTAAATCCCCCCACATTGAAATCCCAAAGACCCGAACAATACTAGAATTCCTCGATTGTGCGAGGAATATCGAATTACATGGGGTTTCTATGCCCCGATAGAATTATTATTGTCGCGGTGCAAGCATTAAAGCATCTGAATCGTCTACGCGAGCTCGCATAATTTACCGAGGAAAAGTGGGAAGCGGAGAGAGAAGGAAAGACGTCGGTGTAAATACACCGAATTCATCCCTCAACGTGTAATATCCGTGTACTTTTCGAGGGTTGAATTCGCGTTACGGAAACGCTGGCTTTTATGTGACCCGCGTATTCTTATCTACTGCCAGCAACCAACCAACCTCCGAGGCTATTCTGTGAAACCAGTGATTTCTCGGGGGTTGCACCCTCAGAATATGTACGGATAAATTGTCTTTGGTCGGGGATTCTCAATGGCTTGGAATTTGGCTGGGATTCTGATGTGGGGCATTTGTCATGTGGGGTCAAGTAACACGTTGAAAATTTTCGAGATTTTATATACTGAAGTTCTTGGATTTTGATATAAACGAAAGTCGAAGTTCTTGGATTTTAATATAAGCGAAAGTTGAAGTTCTTAGATTTTGATATAAGTGAAAGTTGTAGTTCTTGCGTTTTGATATATGCGAAAGTTGAAGTTCTTAGATTTTGATATAAGTGAAAGTTGAAGTCCTTGCATTTTGATATAAGTGAAAGTTGAAGTCCTTGCATTTTGATATAAATAAAAGTTGAAGTTCTTAGATTTTGATATAAATGAAAGTTGAAGTTCTTGCATTTTGATATAAATAAAAGTTAAAGTTCTTGCATTTTGATATACGCGAAAGTTGTATTCAATTTTGAGAATTTTCCAATTTACAAACCTCACAATTCTTTCTAATTTTTGAAATAGTATTTGGGAAAATTTCAATACGAAGGGACCCCAAGAAGAACGTGGAAAAGGATTTAGGATACCGATGTTCAGTGTGAACAATTTTTAACGTATGTACTACGCGTCTATGTTTGCGAGAAAAGCAAGCGATTAGGCGTGAAACGAAATAAAGAAGCGAAGCGGAAAGCGTAGCCATGCCAAATGCGACGCGGAAATGCGATCGTTCGTTCGGAAGATTTTTCTCTCGCGCTTCATTCTGTGCTGTTTTTACTTTCTGCTTTTTGGTTTCGGAAGTTGTCGAATATTTTGCTCCTCGGATTTTAAATTTCTACTTTTGACTTCTCGAAAATTTATTCAAGAATGCAAATTTACGTAGAAAGCTTTTTTACTTCAACGTTTATGAATTTCAAACTTTCAAACACGCAAACTTTTTAGACTTTTATGTTTGTAACATATGTAATTATTTAAATTTGTAAGACTAGATACTCAAACACATCTGAATTTATAAATTTTAATGTTATGCACAATAATAAATAAGATGTGCTATAAGAAATCTGAATCAATCAGCTTTAATGTCATCAGCATTCAAAATTCGCGCCACTGTCACTCAACCCTGCGCATGCGCAGAGCCTAGGTTGATATTCTATATAAATTCCTTCATATATCTTTCTCTAAATATTTTCAAAAAACCTTCAAATAGATCAAATCATTTCATACAAAAATCATATCAATAAATGAACTAATTCAAAATTAATTAAAAGTGTAATAAAAGAGAGAGGTAGGCGGAGCATCAATAGTAGGCGTGGCTTCCCGCCAATGTAAAGGCCCATTCTAATTAGGCAAGCAAGCCTAATGTGAACGTAGCCCAACAGAACTCTGCTCGATCGAAGCTTCCGACGAACGTATCGATAGTTGTTCGATTTCGACAGTGTGATAAATCTAAAACGGTGTCGCGTGTGTGTTCGTGTGACGGTGTAGCAAGCGTTGCTGCTTATCGGTTAGATACATCTTCTTTCAGGTTAAGAGAGCGTCGAAAGATTGAGAAAATGGAGGGTGCCCTTGCACCTCCGACCCACTTCGCGTAACCTTGTCAAAAAATTAAATAATCAGTAGTTGAGTGTCGTAGGCTGAAAGAAACAGGTTGAGAAAGAGAAAGAAAGAGAAAAGGACGAGATAGAATCGTATATGTTGGAGGAGAGTCCAAGAGAGAGAGAGATAGAAGGAGAGAGAGTGTGATAGAGAGAGATGGAGAGAACAAAATCGATTTGGCTCGCGTTCTCTTCGCTGGAATACCTAACCGAATTCGCAACGCGAAATTCATGAATTCCCCGCGGACGAGGAATTCATGAATCTGATTTTTTTTTCTATTTCCAACGTTTGAAATTTATCGGTTTTGTCTGAATATACTGGGTGTTGCGACGAGTTGGTCGAATTTTACAAGCGAGAGCGAGAGAAATTTGAAAGGATTATCTGGGTAGTAATAATAGTAAATCCTGAATTCCCTATATACAACTATAGTCAAATTTCGATATCCCTAGATCTCAATATCAGTAGATCTCAATTTTCACAGTTCTCAACTCTTTTAAATCCCAATTTCCCTAGATCATAATT
The DNA here is from genome assembly GCF_050947335.1 of Megachile rotundata. NCBI lineage: Eukaryota > Metazoa > Arthropoda > Insecta > Hymenoptera > Megachilidae > Megachile > Megachile rotundata. The sequence goes on along the minus strand of NC_134989.1, from coordinate 12,983,790 downwards.
TTCTAGGGCTCCATATTCCATGGATTCAAGTTTCTCTAGATCCCTATATCCCTAGATTCCTTCGTCCTCAACTTCCTTAGATCCCCACATCCCTAGATTCTAGTTTTCACAATTCCTAATTTTCTTATTTCCCAGTGCACCTATTTCCCTAAATTCCTAATTTCTTAGAACCGAATTTCCCACATCCCAATTTTCATCGCATTAAATTTCCCTAGATTCTTATTTCCATCGCCCCCAATTTCCCTAGATTCTAATTTCCATTGCTCCAAATTTTCCTCGATTCTTATTTCCATCGCCTTGAATTTCCCTAGATTTTAATTTCCATCGCTCCAAATTTCCCTGGATTCTAATTTCCATCGCCCCAAAATTCCCTAGACTCCAATTTCCATCGACTCAAATTTCCCTAGATTCTAATTTCCATCGCCTTGAATTTCCCTAGATTTTAATTTCCATCGACCCAAATTTCCCTAAATTCTAATTTCCATTGCCTTGAATTTCCCTAGATTTTAATTTCTATCGCTCCAAATTTCCCTGGATTCTAATTTTCATCGCCCCAAAATTCCCTAGACCCTAATTTCCATCGACTCAAATTTCCCTAGATTCTAATTTCCATCGCCTTGAATTTCCCTAGATTTTAATTTCCATCGCTCCAAATTTCCCTGGATTCTAATTATCATCGCCCCAAACTTCCCTAGACTCCAATTTTCATCGTCCCGGATTTTCCTAGATTCTAATTCTCATCGCCTCAAATTTCCCTAGATTGTAATCGTCATCATCCCAAATTTCCTAGACCCCAATTTTCATCGTCCTGAATTTCCCTAGATTCCAATCTTCATCGCCTCAAATTTCCCCACATTCTACTTGTCATCATAAAAATTCCCTAGACTCCAATTTCTCTAAATTCGAACGACCTAAAATTTCAACAATATCAAATTCCATCTCTAAATTGTCCCTAGATCCGTATATCTCTAAACTATCTCAATATCTCTTTCTTTTCCCAACATCCCAATATTCCTAATGTCCCTAGATTGAAGATATTAAATAAAATTCTCTCCACAATTATGAACACGAAAGAGAAGACGAGCCACGAGTTCTCCCCTCTCGCAAAATAATAATGAAATAACAAGATCCTCGAAACGAACGTCTCAAAGGGTCATCTTGTTCTCGTCTGGCAAAGGAAAGGACGATTATTCTGTTCGGCTTCGATCTGTGAAGAAAAAGAGAGAAAGAGAAAGAAAGAGAGAAAAGGTAAAAGGTGTTCGTGACAAGTCGAAAGATATTTTGGCGTGTTCTTAAAGCGTACTCTGATAGAAGCAATTTGTCGTTTCGATTACGGTTCACGCGGAAACGTATAATCGATTCTCCCAGCCGTTGAAACGCGTCCCGAGACGCTCGGAAAGCGATGGAGATTATATTGGTATCGTGAAAATGAAAATCATGAATATCCGAGAAAGATTTCAGAGACGAACGTGGGAACGATTTGATGGCTGATAAGCGGAACGAAATTTTTGCGTGACTTCGGAACGAATTACGACCACGGGATTAACCGTGGAATTTTCCTCGGTCCAGGGAAATTAGAATTTTACTGGGGAATAATTCCTGCCAAGCTGAATTTCTCTACTAAAATTATTTCGTCGTTTTAAACGATATTTATTGATATAACCTACTTAAACCAATTAGAGTACAAAGATACATTGATATCTCGTTATCTATCAACTCTGTGACAAAAATGGTCATTATCGAATTTGTAGCTTAGGAAATTCTCTACAAAAAAGGTCCTACAAGATTTTTTATAGGATTAACCATTATGCTGCAAGATGGCTCACAAGCTCCACTCGAATATAGCAAACCTTGTTAGATGGACCGAAATCTTGTAACTCACTTTACACAGAAATGGCCAATCCTATGAGGAAAAGTTATATGACATTTCTTGTAGGAAATTTCCTAATCTATAACTTTTGTAATGACCATATTTATCGTAGGAGTAATAAATAACGAGATATTCGCGAATAACTCGGGATATTTAAAGTTTAAAACGACAAATTAGAGATTAATAGAAAAATATAGCTGGTGGGAATTATTTTGCAGACGGGTCACTTGTCCAATTTCCCTGGATTATTAAACGGTGTACCGTGAGGATCGCTGAACGTCGAAAAGATTAATTAATTACGCGGAGATCGAGGGAAGGTAACGTTCTCACGATATCACGGCGGAGAAAAAAAGAGGCAAGAAGAAAAGACATTACAGAGCCGGGGAAGAAGAGAGTCGTAAAGAATAAAGAGAGAAAGAAATAAAAGATGGTCGTAACTCGAAGATCCAGAGCTTACAGCGATTAGATAAATTTAATTAAACTTCCAGCGGACGATCGATGGACGAGAGACAGCGTTTCGAACTTAATTACACGCCGCTTGTTCCAGGTAGTCCTAAAACGAAAGAAAAGGAACGAGAGAGAGAGAGAGAAAAGCAAATAGGAAAGAAAAAGGGGAAACGAACGATCGCGGTCTCTGTCTTTGAGTTCGTAATTGAAACAAATTGCTAGCCAACGGTGGCGACGAGAACTCGCATTTCCACGGCAACTTCCGGACGGAAATTGTTACACGGCAATGAAAGTATTTGATGGTTTTCACGATAACAGGCCGACCAACACGCGATCCGCGAAAAAATTACTCTGTTTCCTTTGCGCGTTCGGTCGCCGACGAATTTTCATTTCGATTCGCATTTTTTTTCAATCGTTCGCTTTCCAATTGCGGAAATTGCGAAAACTGTAGAGCAATAAAATAAATTTTGTTTCGAATAGTACGGGGAATTTGTGATTATTAAATCGTTTAAAAAAATAGGCGAATTGTTTGTTCAGTAAAAAATTCAGTCGACGACGTAAAGAGAGGTACAGTAGACTCTCGTTATATTGCCGCAGGAGGATCTGTAGAAGTCAATAAACAGAGGCTGTATCGGTTATAAAAAGTGGCGATATAACGATAGTTTAGTGGCGATATAATGAGAGGTCACTTAACGACAAGAAATATGAGTGATGAAACAAGATCAAAATAAGAGTACAATGAGTGGTGAAATAATGCATCGATAATACAACGCGTTGAGATTACAATGCATCGAGAACACAACGCGCCGCAAAAACAATGCATCGAATTTACAACGCGCCGAGAACACAACGCATCGAGAATTTAACGCGTTGAGGACACCACGCGTCGAGAACACAACGCATCGAGAATCTAACGCGTCGAGAACACAACACATCGAGAATCTAACGCGTCGAGAACACCACGCATCGAATTTCCAACGCACCGAGAACACAACGCGTCGAGATTACAACGCATCGAGAATCTAGCACGTCGAGAACACAACGCATCGAAATTCCAACGCACCGAGAACACAAAGCGTCGAGATTACAACGCATCGAGAATCTAACGCGGCGAGAACACAACGCATCGAGAATCTAACGCGTCGAGAACACAACGCATCGAGTTTATAACGCATTGAGAAGCTACCGCGTCGAGAACACAACGCATCGAGTTTCCAACGCGCCGAGAACACAACGCATCGAGTTTCCAACGCACCGAGAACACAAAGCGTCGAGATTACAACGCATCGAGAACCTAACGCGTCGAGAACACAACGCATCGAGAATCTAACGCGTCGAGAACACAACGCATTGAGTTTCCAACGCGCCGAGAACACAACGCATCGAGTTTCCAACGCACCGAGAACACAACGCATTGAGTTTACAATGCGTCGAGAAAACTACACATCGAGTTTGCAACGCGCCGAGAACACAACGCATAAAGTTTACAACGCGTCGAGAACACAACGCGTCACAATAATAACGCGTCAAAAATACAGCACATGGAAATTACAATTTGTTGAAAATACAATTATGAACACAACGCTTTGCAATCTAAATCAAATTTCCCTCTACTACATCTAATAACCCAACCTCTCCTTATATCGCCGTTTTCCTAAAATCTACCATACACCTCATTGCACATAAAAATCCTTACAAAAGGAAATTAATTCATCCAGATAATACGAGAGTCGACTGCAAAAGTATTTCTTAAATTCCCATCTTAATTTTCCCATTAATTGCACTTTATACAAAGTTTCTCCTAAATCGAATATAAGACCGATTACAGAACGTAAGATAAGGCGATAACGGAGGTAAAGAACTAAAAATAACAGAATAGGTAAAAGGGTTATAAAAAGGATCGTTATACCCTAATCAATGTAAAATCCTCTTGTATACAAAGGAATTTTCTCATTTTCGTCGCGAGAACGTTACCTTCCCTCGTTGCAACCCTTCAGCATCCCTCCACCCCCAAGAATCCTGCATTTCATCAAATTAACCTAGATCATACTTTTCGTAATCCATTTCTTATTTTAATGTCATTATCAAAAGTGTCCATGGCGTACCCATGAAAACATCCCTTTGTCCTACCTGATTCTACTTCGAGCGTGAAGTGTCCCAGACGATGTGTCTCTTTCTCACAGAAAAATAGTCGCAGTAACAACGAAAGATCAACAAATAAAAACATAAGAAGGTTCACACACAAGAAGTTATCTTTTTTTTTTCTTGTTTCAGGGTGGAGGGTAAACGTGTCACGTTCTGAGGTGTCGTGTCTCTACACAGAAATGCAAGATGCTCATCTACTCGACTAAACTGAGGATGCTGCATTCTAGGCTTATTTTCTTTTTGGTGATGTTTATGTATGTATGCATGTTGCACGGTCGTATACGGACGGGTGGAAAGAGAATGACGTTTATCGAGCATCCAGATTCAAGATGCGAACCAAACTAACAGGTCGTGTGTGTGTATGACGTACACAATACAGACATGGATTTGCGTGATTCAACATTCGTGCTTCGTATTTTGGAACCATTGATTTTTGGCGATTTATAGGCTTTCGAGACTCGAATTCTAAATTGTGCTTTTTGAATATGTATGCTGGTCGATGTTTTTTAGATGAGATTCTTCCGTGTTATCGACTGCAAATATTTTTTTTTTTTTATTAAAAGTAAAGTCGTGTAATTTGTTCGTATTTGTATGACATGTACTTTTCTTCTTGTTCATTTAATTTTTAATAGTCTCAATAATTTTAATCATTTTTAATAACCTTAATGATTTTAATCATTTTAATAATCTCATTGATTTTAATAATTTTTGATAATCTCAATGATTTTAATAATTTTTTATGACCTCAATAATTTTGATAATTTTTAATAATCTGAATAATTTTGATAATTTTTAATAATCTCACTAATTTTAATAATTTTTGATAATCTCAATAACTTTGATAATTTTTAATAATCTCAATGATTTCAATAATTTTTAATAACCTCAATGATTCTAATCATTTTAATAATCTCATTGATTTTAATAATTTTTGATAACCTCAATAATTTTGATAATTTTTAATAATCTCAATAATTTTGATAATTTTTAATAATCTCAATAATTTTGATAATTTTTAATAATCTCAATAATTTTGATAATTTTTAATAATCTCAATAATTTTAATAATTTTTGATAACCTCAATAATTTTAATAATTTTCAATAATCTCAATAATTTTAATAATATTTAATAGACCTAATAATTTTAATAATTTTCAATAATCTCAATAATTTTAACAAAATTTAATAAACCCAATAATTTTAATAATTTTCAACAATCTTTATTAAAAATACAATGGTGAGTCAATGATTACTAAAAATTGAGATTACTTGTTCAAATTTGTATATGAAAAAATTTATCTTCAAATGCAAAATGATTTATAAAAAATTAACTTATGTAACGTCATACAGTAATATCTTTTTGAAGCTTCAAAACCATAGAATCTTTAAATTTTTGAATTTTAACACTTTGACTTTATTAAATGTTCTTGTTATAAAGAATGTAGGGAAAAGTTTAGATGATACAATTTGTGTACTGCACCTCGTAGAGTATGTTTTATAGACAGTTCCAAAATATGTGGCACGAATGCAAGGCAAATAGAAAAAGTGGGCCACGGGAGTGTTTCACATTTCGTTGTTTTATCGATAGGACAGGCGCTACAGAGTGGTTAGCAATAACTAAACAATACAATAATCATTCGTGGGCACTTCTCGACAGTGGACCTAAACAGTTATGCTTGGTATTTCCCTTGTCGATAATTTCCTCGACTCTGTTCACGAAACTGTCTTGCAAAATGAACAAAAACGAATCGTTACCCGACACGTTGTTTTTAATGATCGAATGAAATGAAACAACTGGTATGATAAAATTGATTCACTGAGACGATGGATGATTCTTTGTTACAAGAACATGAAAATTTTAACTTAGGATATTGCATTGCAATCTGGGTGACTATGGTTCAAATCAGTCATTCTTCCGATTTCAAGTTCCTTGTTAAAATAATTTTGTGTAGCAGACGAGTGAACCATTGAATCAGAAAATGTTGAAACGAAAATTCGAATACATGGTAGAATTCGAAGTTGAAATTTGGGTACTCGAATCATTCAAATACTAGAAATCTGAATATCCTAGTATTCAAATGATTCAGAGACCGCTGAAGTCTGCATTCGAATTACGTATCCAAAGAACCGCTCAAATATTCACACACCATTACAAATTCCGTTCGAAGCATGACTCAATGTGACGCTGATGAAAACTGCTTGAGTCCACTGCGACGATTCGCGTGGTTACCCAGATCAAGTGATCGAATCAAGTAAATAATCTACTAATTCATCATCTTAAAGAAGATTGAAAGATTTCGAATTTGATTTATTTGATTTTTCTGGGTAACTCAGCACAGTCCTTGCAGGATATGAAGTGCGAGCCAAGTGCATCGACTATGAGTAGTAACACGAGGCTTGTGAACGAATAATAATCACGATGATTATCGCTAATGACAGAGCAAGCGAGGATGAAATTCGTCGAATAATGTCACACGCGAATCGACGAGAAGAGATAGATCATCCGGGGACGCCATGGTGTTGCCAATGGGAATGGATAATCGCTGCTGTATGGGGTGATTTCGGGTCAATTTCACCTCGCTTCTCCGATCGCCTACGCTCTATAGGCGGGGATCAATGTAATGGGTGTCTAAGTTGTTCGGTGCACGAGCAAGAATGATTTAGGCACTTCATTTCGTTACCACTGTACATTTCATCTTATATATTTTCATTGGAGATACACAGAGTTTTCAAGAGATTGTACAGATTCACGTTTCAATGAAATCTACTGATATTCACTCGTATGTTCACATGTATAGTAACGCATGTTATGGACGTGTGTATAGTAACACTCTGGAGAAGTGTTCAAATATTCGAACGTCGAATGCAAATTTTGTGGATGATCGAATAATTCGTGTGCTATGAGCTTTAAATAAATTTCAAGTTTCATTGATGTTTAGATAATTCAAGTACATGTACTTCATATTATAATTCAAGTATATGTACTTTATGTTATAATTCAAATACATGTACCTTATATTATAATTCAAAATACATGTACTTCATGTTATAATTCAAGTACATGTACTTCATATTATAATTCAAAATACATGTACCTTATATTATAAATCAAAATACATGTACTTCATGTTACAATTCAAATACATGTACTTCATATTATAATTCACAATACATGTACTTTATGTTATAATTCAAAATACATGTACTTCATGTTACAATTCAAATACATGTACTTCATATTATAATTCAAAATACATGTACTTTATGTTATAATTCAAAATACATGTACTTCATGTTACAATTCAAATACATGTACTTTATATTATAATTCAAAATACATGTACTTTATATTATAATTCAAAGTACATGTACTTCATGTTATCATTCAAAATACATGTACTTCATGTTATAATTCAAATACATGTACCTTATATTACTATTCAAAATACATGTACTTCATGTTATAATTCAAGTACATGTACTTCATATTATAATTCAAAATACATGTACCTTATATTATAATTCAAATACATGTACTTCATGTTACAATACAAATACATGTACTTCATATTATAATTCAAAATACATGTACTTCATGTTATCATTCAAAATACATGTACTTCATGTTATCATTCAAAATACATGTACTTCATGTTATCATTCAAAATACATGTACTTCATATTACAATTCAAATACATGTACTTCATATTATAATTCAAAATACATGTACTTCATATTACAATTCAAATACATGTACTTCATATTATAATTCAAAATACATGTACTTCATGTTACAATTCAAGTACATGTACTTCGTATTATGATTCAAAATACATGTGCTTCGTCATAATTCAAGTACAGGTACTTCGTCATAATTCAAAAGTATATGCTCCACTTTGCAGTAACATTGTACTAACATTAAAAATTGAGACACATCTCCATTGCACTCATCTTAATTATTTCCCCAAATTTCCCTTAGAAAGACTTCGCGGAACTGAAGTGGTAAGAAATGGAAAAAGTGTCGCAAGAGTCTGAACAAGTGAAACGGAAGTACGTACAGTGGCACGTCCTGAAGCACCTCTCGAAAAGAACGAAAGGGCTGATGAACAGAACCTCTATATAATATATATATGTATTTATATATATAATATATAAACATGGGGGGTTTGTGCAAGACGGATGAAGAACGAGCTGGGTTTATGGACTATGAATTCAGGAGCGTAACAAAGAGAAAAAGATAGACATAGTAACAGAGAGAAGGTGAGAGGAACCGAGACAGAGATAGACAGAAATAGAGAGTATACAGAGGAGGGGATGTAAAATTTAATAGGTGATATAAAAGTACTGTCTGTCGTGGTCCATGAAGCGCTGAAGAGGGCCGGAGGTACTTACCCTGTGCATCATACTTACTGGAAAAGTTCCTCGTCGCCAACATGGTCGTCAAAATAGCGCCCTGCGAACAAGACGTGCAATCTTAGTCTTCACTGAACTCATTTGGGCAAGTTTAGTTAATTAACTTCTTTCCTTATATCATAAAATCTTTCTTTAAATGAAACACTGATGTGAATAAACATAACAACAGTCCACCATCAGTTTACAATAATAAAATCGATATCCCGAGGACGCTATCACGTACCGATGTCAACCGAGTTGACCCAAAAGAAGCCCCACCGTGACCACTTCGTTACATTTCGCCAAATAAGAACAATAATGACAGTAACAACTGCTGAACGCAAGTAGCGCTATCTCACTCTCGAGACGTTTGCCTGTCACTGTTTTTGGCCTAATTGGTGTGCGACCGCGAGAGCCAATACACCGTCGAAAATACGTGTGAGTCGTCCACTTTTCTATTCCGACCAATTGTAGCTCTTCTAAACACGTCAACTCACGCGCCAACTCGTGGGTTGACATCGGTACTCTTCGCAACCCTGAACCTGGCGCGTAGCGGCTGACCCAGGCTTAAGGCGCACCCCACCTTGAACAGTCCTAATGTGACCTGACGTTCGAGGTGAAACCGACTGTCTTAAGTTGTCTTTAACTATCGCCGAAGCAATACCACCGAAAATACGCGTGTCATTTTTCTATTCCGACCAATTGGAGCCGCAGCTCTTGTGAACACCTGGGTCAGCCTTTTCACGCGCCAACTGGTGGGTCGACATCTGTAGACGAGACACGTCATCACGAATTAATCATGTCCATTTCTCGAGACGTTCGTTTAAATGGCCCTTTTGTGCCATCTCGGCCAACATCCGGCCCGTTCTATTGCATTTATTGAACGGTGAACTTTAGACTCGCTCGCGACACTCGCTCCATTATTTTCCACCGATAATTCCTTACGCCCGAAGAATTCTATGCTTATCAGTATTCTCTCGGGCGCGATCCACGGACGTTCCTTCGCCCGCCAGATCGATAGATTACCTCCGCCATTAATTCGCGTCCAGAGTGTCTTTTATCTAAATTAAACGACACCCATCGTCGACCTGTTACTTCTCCGATTCTACTTCTCTTTTGAATTGCGACAAATTTTTAGGAAATTGGGATATTTGAAAATTTACAAATTTACAAATTCTCACGTTTCCAAATCTCTAAATATCAAATTTTAAAATTTCTAAATCTCACGTTTCAAAATTCTCTAGATACCAAATTCCCAAATTTCCAAATCTCACGCTTTCAAATTCCCTAGCTATCAAATTCCCAAATTTCTAAATCTCACGCTTGCAAATTCCCTAGATACCAAATTCCCAAATTTCCAAATCTCACGCTTTCAAATTCCCTAGCTACCAAATTCCCAAATTTCCAAATCTCACGCTCCCAAATTCCCAAATTTCCAAATCTCACGCTCCCAAATTCCCTAGCTACCAAATTTCCAAATCTCACGCTTGCAAATTCCCTAGATACCAAATTCCCAAATTTCCAAATCTCACGCTCCCAAATTCCCTAGCTACCAAATTTCCAAATTTCCAAATCTCACGCTCCCAAATTCCCAAATTTCCAAATCTCACGCTCCCGAATTCCCTAGATACCAAATTCCCAAATTTCCAAATCCTACGCTCCCAAATTACCTAGATACCAAATTTCCAATTTTCCAAATTCCCTAGGTACCAAATTTCTAAATTTCCAAATTCTGACATTACCAAATTCCCTAAATATCAAATTTCTAAATTTTCCAAATCCTCACGTTACCAAATTCCCTAGATACCAAATTCTCACGTTACCAAATTCCATAGATACCAAATTCTCACGTTACCAAATTCCCTAGGTAACAGATTTCCAAATTCCCTAGCTACCAAACCCCATATTACCAAATCTTCCAATTAGCAAATTTCCAAACCACCAACTAAAATCCCAAAATCACCAAATTCCCAAATTATATTTCCCCCTAGATCTAAAAATTCTCCCCATATAGAAATCCCCAAATCTCCAAATTTTAAAAAATGCAACAGTAATAAAATGTCACAGAAAAGCTATGTCTATCTATAATATAATTGATATATAAAAGGAAAAGAGTAAAGGACTGAGCAATTAATAGTAAAATATAAAAGAAAAGGAAAGAGGATAGAATTGTTTACCGATAAATAACAAGATTGTTGAACGGTGAATTTCTCGATAACGATACAACAAACACGAGCGAACGAACGCAAATAAAGCTAATAAAAGGGGCGTCGATACAACACGCTTGACGTGTATCACTGTACCATCCAGAAAATATTTACTACAAATGTTTACCGAACAGAACAATCGATTTCGATTAGAGGCCACCTTCTATTTCTGTACCGGGACACGCTGCTGTAACCTCTCGTCGTCTATTTAAATTCCGAATATTAAATACATACAGCGGCCATTGTTGTCGTTTATGCCAAAGGAACAATGCTGTTTTTGGCGTAAGCGACCATTTTTTAATCGTAGTTTGGGACTTTCAAATTTTCAGATTTTGAATTTTGGAGTTTCTGAATTTTTGACGTTCAAAATTTGGATTTTGGAATTTTTTAATTTTTGAAGTTTGAAGTTTTGGAATTTGGGACTTTCATTTTTGGATTTTGAAATTTTTGAACTGAAATTTTTCAACTCTATATTTGAATTTATTCATTCTTTAATTTTTTCATTTGTGAACTTGAAATTTTGGACCTTCTGTATTTTGTTATTACATAATTCGAAATTATGAAATTTTTTGAATACATAACATTGAAATGTTTGAACTTTGGAAGTGGGAAGTCTACGTCCCTCGAAAGCAACGTATTAAATAAAACACAACCCGACATCCTCGATTAATAATTAATCGCGATGAATCAAATACAATATATACCTCTGGAATGGTCGCTTCCGGTTGCTTGCATAACGCAAATTTGCTTTTCAACGCCTTCATATTTCATTCCTGTTGAATCTTCGCTAATTTCGCTAGTGTTTCGACTGCTGTCCGAACTACACTTTTCGCTGATATTTTTAAAATAAACGATATATTCGCGGAACACTGGCACTCGTAGAGGAAGGTCGGTGTTTTATTCACGACGTTCAAAAACTCCGGTTGTTGTATGTTTTTTTTTAATATTTGCAGACAGATTTGTTACGATTTTATGACGAATTTAAACCAAGTGTTTTTATGCGCCATGAATGTTGTTCAGACTCGACGTTTCACGCTGAGCTGATAGTAAAAACTTTCTTGATTAAAAACGAACGCGTGTACCATCTGGCTGTAACGTGTATCGTTAAAATCTGACCCTTGTTCCATTATGAAAATTAGCTCCTATCGCTGATCACGAGAGTAATTAACAGGATTGGACAACATCCAGACTTTAAAAGAATGTTTCATCGTAATTTCTGCAGCGTAAGAGGGAACGAAAAATATAAGTACTCTTCAATCGCTACTTTTAGCCGTTTCGTCGAAACATTTAAATATAATTTAAAAGAAACGTTAGCTCCTATAGTAGGATCTCGTTATATTGCCGACTTATAGCGGTAGAAAAGTTTTGGAAATTGGCAATATATGGAGATGTTCCATTTATGCACAGAATCAAATATTATAATTACATATGCAAGAGATAACGCAGTTAGGTTATTTCGCGTTATATCGCCACGCGTTATATCACCACGCATTACAATTTTACGCTTTGATTTATTGCGTGTTATATCGCCGCGCGTTATATCGCCACTCATTGCAATTCCACGAATCGACTTACTACGCGTTATATCGCCACGCGTTATATCACCACGTATTACAATTTTGCGCTTTGACTTATTGTGTGTTATATTGCCGCGCGTTATATGGCCACTCTGTGCAATTCCACGAATCGACTTACTACGCGTTATCTTGCCACACAATGTATCACCAAGCATTACAATTTCAAGCTTTGACTTATTGCGTGTTATATCGCCACGCATTATATCGCCGTTCACTGCAATTCCACAAATCGACTTCCTACGCGTTGTATTGCCACGCAATATATCACCAAGCATTACAATTCCAAGCTTTGACTTATTGCGTGTTATATCGCCATGCGTTATATCGCCGTTCACTGCAATTCCATGAATCGACTTACTACGCGTTGTGTTGCCACGCAATATATTGCCAAGCATTGCAATTTCAAGCTGTGATTTATTGCGTGTTATATCGCCGCGCGTTATATCGCCACTCACTGCAATTCCAGAAATCGACTTACTACGCATTGTGTTGCCACGCGATATATCACCAAGCATTACAATTTCAAGCTTTGACTTATTGCGTGTTATATCGCCACGCGTTATATCGCCACTCACTGCAATTCCACGAATCGACTTCCTACGCGTTGTGTTGCCATGCGATATATCAACAAGTATCTTCAATTTTAAGCTTTGACTTATTGCGTGTTATATCGCCACGCGTTATATCGCCGCCCATTGCAATTTCAAGCGTCGACTTACTACGCGTTGTATGATATGCATGTTACATCGACAAGTGTTAAAGTATCATAAGTTGCTTCACTATGTGTTATATCACCGAATATTGCAATTCGGCGATATAATAATATAAGTGTTATATATCTAAAAAGTTTTATTAACACGCATTATATCGTCACCCGTTAAATCGCATTCAGATCTAATAACTGTGACCGCAAAAAGATTAATCGCGTTATTTTATTCGCCGAAACCTATTTCGTTATCCCGCAAAATTAACCAATTCGAACGATCAGGTGACATTGCTAATCACGGTAATTAATATCACGGTAATTGGCATCACCTCGATCCTTGATACTCCAATTACTCTAATGAAATTCGATTATTCCATTACACGAGATTAAACACCCTAAACGATCACGAAAACATCACTAATTGCTGTAATCAATATCTTTGACGCATTAAGGTTTTCCAAAAAGCCCTTAATTATTTTATAGTCTAATAACATAGAACCTGCTTAGAAATTATGTAAAAACATAACAAGCTTGCATTTCTTACTCTGCTCACGTAAGACCTGTCCAATGACAAAAATTAAAAATCGAGTACTAATTAACATTCGGCTTAATGGAACGATCGCGTGATCGATATCTGGCGAATCTACATCTTTCGCTCGACCGTGTTCAGATAGTATCGATCAAAAGTGATCGAACGAAAAAAATCAAAGAAAACGAGCGTATGCATGAATGTTATTTATACGAGTACTGTTCCTGTGGATGTGGTCGATATCGAGGTTTACTTAATCACTGCCAACCGTGCAAGAAATACGATCGCTCGAACAACGAGCCATCGAAGGTACCCCGTATACTATCTTATCCATCGATTACGCTATAAAAAAGCCGAATTAAAAAAGGTATCGGTGCACTCCGCTCCGCTGTAATCTCTTTAGTTGCAGGTAGGATGCAGGTAGAACAATTGCACGAGTGATACAACGTAAGATGAGATTGTGGTTTGCGATATAACACATGGTTGCACTATGTATTGCGGTGCAATGCGAATTAACGCATCGCAATATTATGCATGGTGATATAACGTGCAGAACTCAACGCATGGCGATGTAACAGGCAATATTTCAACGCGAGGTGACGTGACACGTGGTAATACTACGTGTGGCGATATAACGCGAGGGAACTCAATACGTGGCAATATAACGCGAGGTAACTTAACAAGTGGCAACTTAATGAGTGATAAGTCAACGCGAGGTGACGCGATGCGTGGTAATACTATGTGTGGCGATATAACGCGAGGTAACTCAACGCGTGGCAATATAACGCGAGGTAACTTAACAAGTGACAACTCGATGAGTGATAGCTCAACGCGAGGTGATGCGACGCGAGGTAATACTATGTGTGGCGATATAACGCGAGGTAACTCAATACGTGGCAATATAACGCGAGGTAACTCAATACGTGGCAATATAACGCGAGGTAACTTAACAAGTGACAACTCGATGAGTGATAGATCAACGCGAGGTGATGAGACGCGTGGTAATACTACGCGTGGCGATATAACGCGAGGTAACTCAACATGTGGCAATTCAACGCGAGATATTTAAACAAATGGTAATTTGATGAGTATTAACTCAACGCGAGGGGATGTAACGCGTGGTAATACTACGCGTGGCGATATAACGCGAGGTAACTTAACGCGTGGCAATTCAACGCGAGATAAATAAACAAATGGTAATTTGATGAGTGTTAACTCAACGCGAGGAGATGCAACGCGTGGTAATACTACGCGTGGCGATATAACGCGAGGTAACTCATCGCGTGGCAATTTAACGCGTGGTAACTTAACAAGTGGTAACTTGATGAGTGTTAAATCAACGCGAGGTGCTCCGTCGCATGGTAATACTACGCGTGGCGATATAACGCGAGGTAACTTAACGCGTGGCAATTTAACGCGTGGTAACTTAACAAGTGGTAACTTGATGAGTGTTAAATCAACGCGAGGTGCTCCGTCGCATGGTAATACTACGCGTGGCGATATAACGCGAGGTAACTCAACGCGTGGCAATATAACGCGAGATAACTCTACGCGTGGCGATACAACGCGTGGCAATATAACACATAGTAATATTACACGTAGCGATACATCATCGCGTGTGAATACAACCCGTATTAATCTTACCCGCGGCGATATAACGCGCAATAACTCAACGCGTGGCAATATAACGCACTTTAACGTGCAATAACAGCTACACTTTAATAACAGAAGGGTTAAAGGACCGTTCGTAAACGACCCAGGGATGAAACGTGTGCACTGGTCACCGGTATCGATACGAAAATTTAATGACCGCAGCGTCGTTCGCATAAACGGAGGGACAAGCCGCTTAATGAGTCACCACGTGTCATTGTGCCTGGTCGTGATTATAAATTATAATTTCTCAGCGGACGACTGACGGTTTCGTGTTTCAAGGCGTTCGTGACGTTCGCTGATTACGAGATATCGACGTTTTACATGAAACAACACGTTTTTTTGTTAAACGACAGCGATCGATGCACGGATTGAAAAGGTTTTTAAGCGCTTTTCTCTTTCGATAAACGTTACGTGTGCTAATTAAGAAATTTTATCGCTTTAAACGACGACAGCGAGGAGAAATGGAGCATCGATATATTCTACGAAAGAACATTTCTTATTTACTCTAATGCACGGAATAATGTTGTTGCACATTTACAAAAAATGACCTAGTACCGAATACATTTTGTCACGAATTCAATTCACGTTTAAGCAGATTTTTTAGGAACAAACCACTACACCATATTTCTTTTCAATACATCTAAAAATATACACTGTTGACTTCAATCGCAATAGCACTATGCATACGATGACACGTTGGTAGCAACCTTGTCGAACTTTTTTACTCTAAAGTACGCAAACGCTACGTACGCGTTCACGTATATTAAATATTGTTTAAATTATTGTCGCGCTAGAAACATGTGTAATAACGTGATTTATCGGTATGTAACAGTTTGTTAAAATGTGAACGAAGCACTTCGAAACCTTATAAATCGCGGCAACACATGTAACACGCACACGATACCGACGACAATTCGAATGACACTGAACAGTTACGTTCGTAACAGGCCTCGAAGCGTAAGTGACCCGAGGTAGGGGTATCTACGAATTCCCAATCAAATACGGCCTTTACCACCTCCAATGGTCCCTTACCCAAGTATGTCCACAAAGAACAAGAAGGAACCATAGAAGGGGTATTGTTAAATGCCAACGCGATCGGATTAAATTGCGGATACAGAAACCGCGGAAAACGGAGAACTACTGTGGCTTTTCTGCGGAGATTAACTTTAGAAGGCATCGAGAACGTATCCTAAATCCTTAAGTATCTATGTTTCTAGATCGTATTCCTAGATTCCTATATGACACGATATTACAATTCTGCCAAATCGCTATATTGTAATATTCTTAGATACAAATGTCCCTAGATTTCA
The DNA here is from genome assembly GCF_050947335.1 of Megachile rotundata. Lineage (NCBI taxonomy): Eukaryota > Metazoa > Arthropoda > Insecta > Hymenoptera > Megachilidae > Megachile > Megachile rotundata. Next base: position 12,966,952 of record NC_134989.1, on the reverse strand, counting down.
ACATTCATTCCAATATTCCTAGAATCCAATACTCATTGATTCCAACAATACTAGGTCTCAATAACTTTATACCCCAACATTCCTAGAGCTCAATATCCCTAAATCGCAACATCCCTAGACTTCAATACCCTTAGATTCTAATATTCCCAGACCCATAATTCAAATATCCCTAGATTTGTAAATTCTAGAATTTCGAAATTACCAAAAGTCCTTAGATCTCAAAAAATCCCTAAATCCGAAAAATCCCTACGTCCCAAAAACCCTTAGATTCCAAAAGACCCTAGATTCCAAACAATCCCTAAATCCCCAAGATCCCTTGATTCTAAAAAATCTCTAAATCCCAGAAAATCCCTAGATTCCAAAAAATCCCTAGATCCCAATAACTCCTACATTCCAAGAACCCTTAGATTTCAAAAAATCCCTAAATCCCAAAAACCCCTAATTCCAAGAACTCTTGGATTCCAAAATCCCCTAGATTCCAAAAAATCCCTAGATTTAAAAACCCTTATATCCCAAGAACCCTGAGATTCTAAAATCCCCTAAATTCCAAAAAATCCCCAGATTCCAAAAACCCCTACATCCCAAAAATTCCCTAAATCCAAAAAATCACTCGAAACTCGAATTCCCAAATTACTAGATATCCCTAGATCTCCTAGTGATCCTCAGTAATTCTAGTGTTTGGATATCCCTAGATTTCCATGTAACTAGATAATGATATTCCAGTGTTTCGCAGTGGAGATTGAAATAAAGATAAAATTTGTAACGCATCGATCGATGACCATGACAGTCACCTTGTACGGAATAAAAGAACGATTAAATTGGACGCCCTCGAGGAATCGATAACCTCGCGTATCGGTGAAGCACCATCGAGACAAAGCGAAGTCGATTTCAAGTTGCCAGCTAGTCGATCGTGTTCCACCGTCAGTTTCGAGCTAAGGTCTAATGATCGAACGCTAAACACTGGTTTATCCCGACACAGGTAGCCGCTATAGATCATTTAGCGAGCTTGGCGAACCTCAACGGTCGATGTCTCGAATCGAAACTCGCGTGTAACTAGTTAGCTCGTAGTTCGGATACAACGTTGCCGACATATTCTCGCGGTGAATTCTATTAATTGAGAAACTCGTAGCCCCGTATCCGCCGCCCTTTAATTACTTGTCCGAAGCGGACCGATCGTGCCGAGGGAGCATTATCGTTTAATTAAACTGCGTGAAACAACCGACTCACCTTTAATTTGCGCCTTGCGTTGAATTTCTTCAAACAGTCCACAGTCTCTTGTCTGTGGACCACGGATGCTACGCGTTCACGTTGCTGCAACAAGCGAGAAGAGAAATTAGCACCGGGCGATTCGGGTTGAGGTACGTTAATCGGTACGTCTGCTTAATATCCCAATTTTGTTTAATACGTATCGGATTTTAATATGGAGATCAATCGGCGCTGCATTAAGCGCCGACAAATTTTAATACACCGTACAATTATATAATTTTGTACTCGCTCGCGAAATTTCGATTATTGCGAGCTAATTAACTTTCTTATAATTTATTTAGTCTCCTGTGCGATATCTGAATCCCGATTTTAACGCAGGGAGATTATATGTCAAAAATCATCGAATTATTGAAGTTAGTTTTTTTATAATTTCTTCGTCTCTGACGTAGCGATTAATGATCGTAGAGTTAGGTTCTTTTACTTACGCAGATCCAGGGGTGCTTCAACGCTTCGCTGGCGGTGATCCTTTTGCTCGGGTTCACCGTCAGCATCTGATTGATTAGGTTCTTGGCTTCCGGCGTGACGGTGTCCCATTCTGGACTTGGATACTGGACAACAGATACAACGGTGATAAATGTATTTGCCGTTCCAGAAACGCGTAAATTGTTCGTCTGAATGTTTGCCAGGGCAAAGCTTATTTCGTTAAGAAACCAGACCGCGAAGTAGAAATATCTCAGACGATCAATAAATATATATTCGCAATATTTCAGGGTTCTTCATATTTATTGATGCTATATATCGATCGTCGAAATCCTGAATTATTGCCAGTGCGTATCGATCGCCCAAGGTCTTTGCTATGATGTACTGTGTACTGCAGACATGTACTACGTTTATATTGTACGTGCATTTATATTGGATGGGTCAAAAAATGAAGATGTATAGTGAACAAGTCATAAATGATGTAAACTAAACAATTCAGGAAATGAAGATATATATTGAACATATCATATATGATGCAGAATGAACAAGTCTGAAATTGAAGTACATTGAACGAGTTAAAAAGTGAAGGTTATTGAACAAGTTAACAAATGATGTTTACTGAACAAGTCAGAAATTGGTGTATACTGAACAAGTCAGAAAATGATGTACATTGAACAAATCAAAAAATGAAGATTATTGAACAAGTTAATAAATCATGTTTACTGAACATGTCAAAAATTGGTGTACAGTGAACAAGTCTGAAATTGATGTACTGTGAACGAGTCTGAAATTGAAGTACATTGAACGAGTTAAAAAATGAAGGTTATTGAACAAGTTAACAAATGATGTTTACTGAACAAGTCAGAAATTGGTGTATACTGAACAAGTCAGAAAATGATGTACATTGAACAAATCAAAAAATGAAGATTATTGAACAAGTTAACCAATGATGTTTACTCAACAAGTCAAAAATTGGTGTACAGTGAACAAGTCTGAAATTGATGTAGTGTGAACAAGTCTGAAATTGATGTACAGTGAACAAGTCTGAAATTGATGTACATGGAACAAGTCTAAAGTTCATGTATATGGAACAAGTCAGGCAATGATATATACTAAACACGTCAGAAAATGAACATGTATATTGAACAAGTCTGAAATTGATGTACATGGAACAAGTCTAAAATTGATGTACAGTGAATAAGTCTGAAATTGATATGCAATGAACAAGTCAGAAATTGATGTACACTGAACTTATCAGAAAATGATGTATATTGAACAAATCAAAAATTGATGAATACGGAACAAGTTAGAAATTCATGTATATTAAACAAGACAGAAAATGAAAATCTTTATGACAAATATATCTTGTCCATTTGTCTGCACCACTTCAAGAAGAGAATTTTGTGCTTCCTTCAAAAACGTGACATTTCCAAGATAGCAACATATGTCGATAAATATTTAATGACGAGAAAACGAACCTTTGCATGACATAAATATGAATACAATGATTATCAAATATAAATACAAGCATGACGATTGTTAAATATACATGTGAGTGAATATTTCTCAACATGTTTGAATACACAGGGAATAGTATATCAAGGAATATTTCAGAAAGAATAATAATTTTGTACACATCAAAATGTGAAATATAAAACTGAAACCATCACTAGTCAGTCAAATAAAGTAACTCAATTCATGTCAATTTTTGTATTGTAATCAGTAGTAAAAAGTAATAGTAACAGTGCTTAGTTTCATAATTATGATAGCTCAAAATTATTGAACGACAGATTTAAAAAGGAAGGAAAATAAGGTGGAAATAATTTAGTATGAATGGTAAGTCATATAAGTTCTTACATCGTACGATCCAGCCTTGATCTGCGCATACAGTCGATGCTGATCCTCGTCCCAGAAAGGCGGGTAACCAACGAGGAGGATGTAAAGAATGACACCGCACGCCCAGATGTCGACAGGTTTGCCGTATGGTTCTTTCTTCAGGACTTCCGGGCTGAGGTAACCGGGCGTCCCGGCGAAACCTTTCCAACCAATCGATTCCATTTACTCCGAGGAAGCATTTTATTTTCCGTAGGGTAGTGATGGGTTCGAACCGAATTTAGGGAATTTCAGAATTTGGAGAATTTGAGAATTTGGGGGATTTGGAGAATTTAGGAAATTTGGGGGACTTGGGGAGTTTGGAGAATTTGGAATTTTGAGAATTTGGGGAATTTCAGAATTTGGAGAATTTCAGAATTTGGGGGATTTGGAGAATTTAGGAAATTTGGGGGATTTGGGGAGTTTGGAGAATTTGGGGAATTTGGAATTTTGAGAATTTGGGGAATTTCAGAATTTGGAGAATTTCAGAATTTGGGGGACTTGGAGAATTTAGGAAATTTGAGGGACTTGGGGAGTTTGGAGAATTTGGGGAATTTGGAATTTTGAGAATTTGGGGAATTTCAGAATTTGGAGAATTTCAGAATTTGGAGAATTTAGGAAATTTGGGAGACTTGGGGAGTTTGGAGAATTTGGGGAATTTGGAATTTTGAGAATTTAGGGAATTTGAGAATTTGGAATTTTGTAAAATTAATAACTTTAAGAATTTTGGAAATTCCAAAATATAGAATTGTAAGAATTCCCAATTTCCCCAATTTAGAACTTCAAAAATTTACAAGTTCTCAAATTTGAAATTTAGCTATTATTTAAACTTACAAATATCTAAACTTCCAAATCCAAGAATTTATCAAAAACATGAAAGCTAAGCCCGACAGCGATATCCCCAAATACCACACATCGCCATTGTCTACAAAAAGCAAAAAAAAAAAAACGACAGCCAGAACGGAAAGAAAAGGCAAATCGAGAAGTAAAGAGGAATGAAAATAATCTGTGGAACAATATGGAGAAAGCAGGTAGGAAAAGTGGATGTGTGGTAGCGAAGGATGATGGTTCTTTGACCGCAAACACAATACGGCGCTGTTCCGTAGCGAAAATCTCAGAACGGTGAATCTACTTTGCCTGCGGAAACTTTTCCAATAGCATGGAAAACTTTTGCTAGAGCTTTTCCGCGATAAAACAAACTGGAACAGCCAGTTGTACAAGGACGTTTCAACGCGAGGTTAGGCTACCGTACTCTACTGTTGGTTTCGAAAGTTGGAAAACATGGACGCTATTAGTACTTGATTGAACATATTCATTCGCTTCTTGCATTTTTTAAATTACGAGTGTACAGAACTTGTACTACTTTTTATTTTGCATAGTCGCTTCATAAATATATTTTACTATTTCTGCTATAGGAATTTGGGAATTTTGCGAATTTGGGGAAATTGAGGAATTTGAGAATTTGGGGGATTTGGGGAGTTTGGGGAATTTGAGGAATTTGGGGAGTTTAGGGAATTTGAAGAATTTGGGGAATTTGGAGAATTTGAGGAATATGGGGAATTTGAGAATTTGGGGAATTTGGGGAATTCGGAGAATTTAGGAAATTTGGGGGATTTGGGGAATTCGGAGAATTTGGGGAATTTGGGGAATTTGAGAATTTGGGGAATTTGGGGGATTTGGGGAATTTGGGGGATTTGGGGAATTCGGAGAATTTAGGAAATTTGGGGGATTTGGGGAATTCGGAGAATTTGGGGAATTTGAGGAATTTGGAGAATTTGAGAATTTGGGGAATTTGGGGTATTTGGGGAATTTGGAGAATTTGGGGGATTTGGGGAATTCGGAGAATTTAGGAAATTTGGGGGATTTGGGGAATTCGGAGAATTTGGGGAATTTGAGAATTTGGGGAATTTGAGAATTTGGGGAATTTGAGAATTTGGGGAATTTGGGGTATTTGGGGAATATAGAGAATTTGGGGAATATGGGGGATTTGGGGAATTTGGGGAATTTAGAGAATTTAGGAAATTTGGAAGATTTGGGGAATTTGAGAATTTAGGGAATTTGAGAGTTTGGGAAATTTGAAAGTTTGGGGAATTTGAGACTTTGGGAAATTTGAGAATTTGAGGAATTTGGGGAAATTGGAGAATTTAGGAAATTTTGGGAATTTGAGAATTTGGTGAATTTGAAAAATTGCGAAATTTTGATAATTTAGGAAATTTGGGGAATTTGGGGAGTTTGGAGAATTTAAGGAACTTGGAAAATTTGACAGAAGTTTACAATTACTGTATAATAATAATTGTAACAATTGTATCAAAAATTCTATTCGTCTCAAGTAATAATTATAACAGCAAAATAACAATGATTACAATTAATAATTGCATTTAATTTAATTATAATAATTACAGAAAAATTTGTTCGAATTTTCAGAAATTTCAGCGGTGAAGGAGTTGTAATTAAAATATTGTAGAAACATCGAAATCGTAATATTTCTATGCACGTACAACGGCCATTAATCGACAAAAGGGTGGCAGAAAATGCAGGGACGAATGAAAATGTCGACAGTCAAATTTAAAATCGCGACAGCCTAGAAACGACGGAGAGAAACTGGCAGATGTACCGAAGAATTACACGGGAACGGTGAAAAAAAGAAATATCTTTTTCCATTTCATTTCTTTTTTTTTTTTTTCTATTTCTAGAACACCCACTTTCTGCCGACGCGGAAATGCAAACGAATTTAAATAAACCCCCGACGTCGATTCGTTACGTAAATTTGTAAACCTACGAACAAGTTTCCCGTCTCTCCTCATTTTTATGTATTTTTAAACACCACGATTTACACAATGAAGTCGATTATAATTATGTTCACGATGTTGTGTAACTTTTTTGCTACAACTTTCTGTACCGCGTTGTTTGGTCGACTTTGCGAAAATGCATTTTTCAGATGTTTCAGTACTGGCAAGGAAATAACGATACGTAAATATTTTCTGTAAATGTTTGGTTGAAGATAAAATAATATGGTACTTTTGGATATCTTATAAAGATAGAAGAACAGGTTTTAACTGAAAGAAAATAATGCGTTCAACAATGTTGTTAATTGTGGAGTTTCGTATTCATTTATTAAGAATAAAATATGTGATACAATTATCAGAATAAACATAATAAAATATAGTTCATATGATTAAATTTAGATTTTATGAAGTTAACTTTAATAAGACCATCTTTGATATTTCATAACTATAATTTTTTGTTATACCTTAAAATGTTATAAATTTATAATATTACCTATAGTACTTTTGCTATAAATTTTTTAATAGAAAATATTTGTTAATTGTAAAATTAATTATTTTTGTTTAGCCTTATTGCTTAAGAGACTTTAACAATATAATTTTTTTAGAAGCGACGAAATTATGTATCGAAGGGTTGATAGGTCATACGTGAATGATATATTAAATATTTAGAAAAAAAAATAGAAATAGTGAGACTTACCGAACCATGCTTGTTGTTCGCCCTGCACCTCGATCGCCAATCCGAAATCCGCTAATTTCACAGCCGCGCCTTTCGCCTTACTCGCGAGAAGTAAATTTTCAGGCTGTAACAAAAAGAATACAGTTCTATTAAACTTGCATATTACACTTTTCGAAAGTCCTATTAACTTTTCAGAGCGGACTAGTAACTTTGGGACGCTTATTTTGTAGAAAACCAAACGGGGTATACATTTACTTATATCACTTCATTTTGGGAGAAATTAAGTTCAACATTTTTTAGAACAGAAAATAATCGAAACTGAATAATTGAAAACTTGGAAACTTGACAACTTGAAAATTAAAAACTTGAGGAATTAAAAACTCGAAGAATTGAAAACTTGAGGAATTGAAAGCTTGACGAATTGAAAACTTGCGGAATTGAAAACTCGAAGAATTGGAAACTTGAAGAATTGAATAGCTTGAGGAATTGGAAACTTGAAGAATTGAAAACTTGAAGAAATGGAAACTTGAGGAATTGGAAACTCGAAGAACTGAAAACTTGAAGAATTGGAAACTTGAAGAATTGAAAGCTTGAGGAATTAAAAACTCGAAGAATTGAAAACTTGAGGAATTGAAAACTTGAGGAATTGAAAACTCAAAGAATTGAAAACTTGAGGAATTGAAAACTCGAAGAATTGGAAACTTGAAGAATTGAAAACTTGAAGAAATGGAACCTTGAGGAATTGGAAACTCGAAGAACTGAAAACTCGAAGAATTGAAAACTCGAAAAATTGAAAACTCGAAGAATTGAAAACTCGAAAAATTGAAAACTCGAAGAATTGGAAGCTTGAAGAATTGAAAGCTTGAGGAATTAAAAACTCGAAGAACTGAAAACTTGAAGGATTGAAAACTCGAAGAATTGAAAACTCGAAAAATTGAAAACTCGAAGAATTGGAAACTTGAAGAATTGAAAGCTTGAGAAATTGGAAACTTGAAGAATTGAAAACTTGAAGAAATGGAAACTTGAGGAATTGGAAACTCGAAGAACTGAAAACTTGAAGGATTGAAAACTCGAAGAATTGAAAACTCGAAGAATTGAAAACTTGAAAAATTGAAAACTCGAAGAATTAAAATCTCAAAGAATTGAAAACTTGGAAAATTGAAAACTAGAAGAATTGAAAACTAGAAGAATTAAAAACTTGAAGAATTGAAAACTCGAAGAACTGAAAACTTGGAAAATAGTAAAATATAACCCTTAAAATTGAGAATAAAAAAATTGAAAGCTGAAAAATTGGTAATCAAAATAATTGAAAGTCTACTGCCCAAACAACGAATCCTTAAACCATTAGAACTGCTCTAATTTTCCATTCATTCTATCGCAAAAAGAACCCACAATCTCCCACTCATCCACCATTTTCGCGCACCCTATCCGTCGTAGCGAAAGGTTTAATTAGCGCAAAGAAAAATGGTTTCGAACAGCAGACTTCATATAACCGTAAAAATCAAAATCAGCAAGATAAATCTCAAATTTCCTACTGACTCTGTAGATCTAACGAACCTATTAAAGCTTCTCTATTTACTTTTCACAATTTCCATCTTGATCTTCTTTTGTCTGTCCAAATAGTAAGTTCGCAAAGAAATGTTTGCTCAAAGCAAATTTTATTCGAGGTGCACTGAATCATTCAAGGATGACATTTTGTTGAGTGATTCTTTTTTTTGACAACGTTGATTTCTTATGTCAGAGTTAGGTTAGGGTAACGTACTTTCAGGTCCCTGTGCACAACTCCATTATGATGGCAGTGGTGAACGCTTTCCAGGATTTGTTGAATACAGTGTGACGCGTCCGCTTCGCTGTAGAATTCTCGTGCTACTATATCCTCGAACAATTCTCCACCAGTCACTCTGAAAACGTAATAAATTTTACGATCACTAAGTCCTTTCCTCTTATTTGGAATTATTGCATGTGACGTTAGTCTGATCACGTTCGATGCATAAAAACGCTACGCTTCGTGATCAAATATCAAGCATGTAATATTTAAACATACATGTTTCATCAATTGTGTACTATGTGAAAAACTTCCATATTTTATAAACAAATATCTGTCAATTATGTGACGTCCATATTTTATCAACTATGCAATATGTGAAAAACGTTCATATTTGATAATCAACTTTGCAACATGTGACATCATTTCGTTTATTTAATACGAAAATAGTAGCGCGTAAAAATATTTAATTTGTTCGACAAGGAAAAAGTGATATTTTATAATAGAGTACTTTGACATAATGAAAGGCGAGATGTTAATAAAAAGCGTGATCGAAGAAATTTCTAACGATAGGTACCGGATGAACGAACTATCGTAAAACTGATTGGACTCGTAATTAAATGGCTAACGATACTTTTCGCCGCGGAATATCGATACTCGCGTGGATTCATTAATATGCAAATCGGGCTTGATTAAAATTCACGAGGACCGACCGTTCGAGTAATCGTCAGGCGACTGGTACAAATTAACAATCACCGGGCTTCGAAAGAAAATCAAAAACGAACATGGAAAATTCGTTCGTTGTGGAAAATCGGGAAAATCACGCGAGAATTTTGTCGAATAAAACATTTCGCTTTTGTCGCGTTTTTTTTTGGCGTTAAATATACTTACAAGTCAAACACAAGGTAATGGTAATTTTCCTCTTGTATGCTGTCGTGTAATCTCACTGTAACAGAAAAGAAAACACGGACATTAAACATTACATGTTTTAACCAAAATATACACACACATACATACATACATACACATATTCATTCATACATGTAGACATATGTAGACATACAGACATACATACATACACACATACATACATACACACATACATACGTACATACATACATTCATTCATACATGTAGACATATGTAGATACATGTAGACATACATTCATACGTACAGACACATGCATATGTGAACATACTGATATTCATACATACATCTTCATATGTGTAAATTCACACATACATACATTCATGCATACATCTTCATATGTGTAACTTCATACATACATACATTCATACATACACACATATAGAAATACATATGAACATACTGACATTCATATATGCATCTTCATATGTGTATACTCATACATACATGTAGACATACACACATGCATATATTCACACATGTATATGTATATCCATATATACACATATATGTATATCCATATGTACACATATACCTGCATGAATGCCTGTACACATACGAACATTCATATACAGTCACACGTGTACATATGTACGTAAATACATGTACATATGTGTACATACGTGATTGTACATATGTGTACGTCATTATACTCAAAGAAACAGTGCTTCCAAACAGAATATTTATAATCTCCCCAGTCATATTTCAAGGCGTAAGGAAACACATCCAGTAGGAATTATTTATCAGAATTGTTTATTAGACTTCAGATACGATAGCATTTCATGTCGAGTATCATTTGCATCCACGACATTTTGCTCGATCACGACATTCATTAAGGTCAACGAAGAGACGGTGCTCGCGATACAGACCAACGGTCTCCTCGAATCGGCCTTAATTAATGTCAAGTGAGGGCGCGGACCAAGTCTACGCGAAAATCAACGACGCTAAGCGTCTCGCGTTATTTTATGCACTACTAAACAAACTGATAGAACATCTTAGAGACTCGCGTATTTCGTACAATTTAAACGAAGGTAAAACCCGTAGCTACGTTAACTTTCCTCGTTACTGGTTAAAACGAACTTAAAATTAGATTCTTCGTTGGATCGTTCTCTTAACTTGATCTTCCTCGGGGATTAAATTGTCACGCGTTATATTGCTGTGCGTTATAATGACGTGGATCTTGTCGCTTCGCGTTCTATCGTTACAAGTGACGTACTATTTCTTACAATTTGATGAAGTGCAACTTTAATGCGTTTTAATATGATGCGTTGTTATTTGAAGCGCTGTAATTCGACAGCTTGTAACGCAACAGCGTTGTAACTTGAAGTATTGCAATTCAATGCGCTGTGATTCAACGCGTTTTAATATGATGCGTTGTAACTCGACAGCATATCATTCACAGCGTTGTAATTTGATACCTTGGCATTAGAAGCGCTGTGACTTAGCGTGTTGTTATTCGATGCGCTTTGACTCACAGCATTGCAATACGTTGTAATTCGTTGCGCTGTAACTTAACCCGATGCAATACGATGCATTGTAATTTGATGCGCTGTAACCCATTGCGTTGACATGGGAAGCGCTGTGACCCAATGCGTTGTAATTCGATGCGCTGTAAATTTAAGGCGATGGAACCCAACGTATTAGAACTATGGTGCACTAAGACTTCGGTGCGTTGTAAGTTTGTCGCGCTGTAACTTTGGAGCGTTGTAACTTTGGAGCGCTGTAACTTTGATGCGTCGTGACTTCGGAGCGCTATAACTTTGACGCGCTGTGTCGTCGCAGCGCTGCAACTTTGGTGCGCTGTCGTGACAAAGCGCCGTGACTCTGACGCGCTGTAATTTCGGAGCGCTGAAACTTTGACGCGCTGCAATGTCGGAGCGCTGAAACTTTGACGCGCTGTGATGTCGAAGCGCTGAAACTTTGACGCGCTGTGATGTCGGAACGCTGAAACTTTGACGCGCTGTAATGTCAATGCGCCGTGACTTTGACGCGCTGTGCCGTCGGAGCGCTGTAACTTCAGAGCGTCGTAACTTTAACGCGCTGTAACTCGACACATTGTAGCGCTAAAATTCCATATCTCAACGCGATAAAATTTCAACGCGTTATAACTGTCCACGTTGCAACTATTCGCACTGAAACTCCCCCTGATTCAATACGAAACACAAATATTGATAATAACGCAACGACAAGAGGAAATTGTATACGCACGAAAATTGCATTTCCGTTATCAGCGAAACAACCAGTATTCCTTATTTCCTCGTCCGACATTTCCTTCCCCGTACACGAACGACAAACGATAGCTGATAGAAGAAAAAAAAAGAAAATGAACGGAAAGAAACGACTCGATCCAAAACGTGATCTATCTCCATTTCTCTCTTTCTTTCTATCTCGTCGATAAAAATTCCCATAATAACGCTCGTTCTGGTCCTCTGATCTTCGTCTCCCTCTTGATCCTTATTGGATCGGCGGCGGGTATCAAAGTGCGAGAAGATAGGCTCTCTCTATCTTTTTCCTTTTGATCGGCTTGAGGATCATTTGAAAAGGATGAAGGGCAGAGGATCTCTGCCGTCTGAACGGTGTCTCGTTCTTCGGGATATCTCTTCCATTTTCATTAAATTTTGCTGGCTTCGCGAGTTTCCAGGCGACGACCCATCACGCAACGGCTACCTTTTTTCTGCACAGCTTCCCGGACGGTTCGTCGCGATCTCGCGTCGATAGAGGAGACAATTTCTTTCATGTTTTTAGATAACGTATAGAACTGGATTCTCGCCGACTGATATGGGAAATGATTCCGTGGAAACGATTTATCGAACAACGTTTCCGTGATCTGTACAAGTAGCAAGTGCGATTCTCATATTACTTCACGATCTTTTTCATGAGATTCTGAGGAGAGTTATACTGTCTATTTTCTGGATTAGTTTAACGATGCGTGGCTTTATTACGAGTGGTACAATCTGTGCAAATATTATGCTGATAACAATCTTGGTGAGTATTGAGATCAAACACAAGTGGCGATCTAGTTATCATGGTAGTTTCAAACATGGGGATACTATATATGGCAATATACCGCGAGGGAAATACTATGTGTAATAGCATCGCATGTAGAGATTCAAAACGTAAGGATTTACTGTGTGGCAATTTAACACATGGTAATGTAGCGTGTGCAAATTTAACGCGTGGCAATATAACGCGAGGTAATTTGTCATGTGAAAATCTATCTTATGAAAATATAACGGGTAGTACTATAATGCATAGCAATTTACAACTTGACAATGTAATGCGTGTAAATACAACGCGCGGCGATATAACGCGAGATGCTATGACGCGTGGCAATATAGCACGAGATACTATAATGCGTTGCAATCTACTTCGAGAAATTCTACCGTGTGAAAATACAAGGCGTGGAAATATATCATGCGGCGATATAACGCGAGATACTGCGACGCGCGGCAATATAGCACGTGGTACTACAACGCGACGTAATTTACAACGTAGCAATCTATCTCTCGCGTAGAAATGCAACGCGTGGCAATATAACACGCGGCGATATAACGCGAGGTAATGTGACGCGTGGCAATATAACACGTGGTACTACAACGCATCGTAATTTACCACGTAGCAATCTATCGCGTAGAAATACAACGCGTGGCAATATAACACGCGGCGATATAACGCGAGATACTGCGACGCGCGGCAATATAGCACGTGGTACTACAACGCGACGTAATTTACAACGTAGCAATCTATCTCTCGCGTAGAAATGCAACGCGTGGCAATATAACACGCGGCGATATAACGCGAGGTAATGTGACGCATGGCAATATAGCACGTGGTACTACAACGCGTCGTAATTTACCACGTAACAATCTATCGCGTAGAAATACAACGCGTGGCAATATAACACGTGGCGATATAACGCGACGTAATGTGATGCGTGGCAATATAGCACGTGGTACTACAACGCGACGTAATTTACCACCTGGCAATCTATCTTGACGAAATACCGCGTGTGGCAATATAACACGTGGCAATGTATCGTATGGCAATATAAAGCTTAACAATATATCGCATGAAAATCTACCACAACGGAGTAGAACACTTGGCAATATAACGGGCGTCGATATAGGGCGCGTAATGGGGTTAACAGGCACTTTGATCGATTCAGAAAATATCAGAGGACGTTAATCTTGGCTAAAAGAAGGAGAAACGAGAGTAAACGGCGTAAGTATCGATCCTGGAAGCCACACCTCGACGCAACGCGTTTTCATGATTACCCCATGTAACCGAACCTTTTCCTCCTTGTTTCTAGACATTTTCCTCTGACATTTCATACCTCTGTGATTTATTATTTGGTGAAATTGTCGAGCGTATCTGCAGGAGGCGCCTAAAAGGTCAAGCTGCTTTCAAGTATGTTCAGAATGCCACAGTCGTAAGCGTGTATCAAATTGATAATGAATTTCCACATAAAATTTCAAAATCCCGCGAGAAATAACGTTACACGAAACTGCTACGATAAAACGTTTCATTCCTCGTGTTTTCATAATTGTAAACTCGACGTAACTTTTTTATTTCGTTACAAAGAATAATTCCGTTCGAAGTATTTAAATTTCAAGTTCTCGTCAGTGTTTTTTTCTTGAATCTTTTCCTGAAGTCACAATAGATATAAATAAACCGAAAGACGTCCGCGAAGCCAGCGATTCGCGGATAAGACGATTAACAAGAACGTCTTCCGCCCACGAAAAACCTTACTACAGGAAAGCTCGTTATTGTCGACGAACGCCGTCTTTATCGTCGTTAAACTTTGTCTCCGTTTGTGATTAGAGGGCGATCCTTGAAGAAATTACGATCGTTGATCCGGAGGCCGTGACAGAAACCCGAACGCCTACTTTTTCTCCCGGAACTCTATTTTTATTTCAAACGTGAAATTGCTGCGTCTTCCATCTAATAATACCGAAGCTACGTCTCTTCTGAAACCACTCATTTGTCAGATGATGTGTTATAAAGTTCTGTTATAAACTCGAAGATACACGGTTCGAGATAAATTGCTAAATCTCCAGATTCGATACTTAATTTCAAGATCAGTTAATCTACTTGATCAAATCAATATGTCCAAAAATTAAATCTTCAGATTTCTTAATTTTTATCGAATATGTGCATATCCTTAAATTTCTATATTTCTAATTATATTAAATCTTTGCACGTCCTAATTTATTCCAGGTACTTATCGAAAGCTCTGAACTCCGCAATACGACCAACAGAAAAACATATATGTCCCCTAGAATCGATTCCGGGATTGAACACAGGTGTTCCTGACAGCATCGAAATAACTAATAAATAAATTACTTATCAAGTGATAGCAATCTGGGTCACCGAGTTGATATCGAAAAACCGTGTAAAATCTAGCACTAAATCAAACTCAAATCAGCCAGTGGAATTGCCAGGGAGTACGAAATTCAGGGAACTCGAACGAGCACGAATTTAATACTAAATTTCCCGCTAATTCGATAAAACGATACTCGGACGAGACCGCGGTTTCGAAACCGCCGGAACTGAATTCGGTAAGTCGGAAAAAGGATTACAAGAGGTAATAAGAGTTTCTACCGCTTCCTGGGCCGATAAAACATCCTACCAATTACGTACAGTTTCTGGGTTCTATATGAATTCGACGAAGACTCGAAAGTTAAACGAGTTCCTTCGTAAGGAAAGCGGACTGAACTTTATTTTCCTTCGAGATTAATTTGTTATGCATTATATTGCTGTGCGTTGTAATTCTATGTGCTGTAATTCGATAACTTGTGCCGTATATTGTTGTAACGCTGACGCTGTAACTTTAACGCGTTGTAACTTTGCAGTGTTGTGACTATGGCGCGCTGTAACTTTGGCACGTTGTCACTTTGGCACGCTGTAACTTCAGCACGTTGTAACTTTGACGCGCTGTAACTTCGGAGCGTTATAACTTTGACGCGCTGCAACTACGGCGCGTTGGAACCTTGACGCACTGTAACTTCGAGGCGTTGTAAATCCGTAGCGCTGTAACTCGACACCCTACAACTTTGACAAAATAGATGTTCCTACCGAAATTCCTGCTCCATCGATAAAACAAGCATCCTACCAATTAAGTACATACGGATTTTGTGTTCAGTATGTTCGACGAAGATTCGAAAGTTAAACGAGTTCCATGAAAAGAAAAACAGACCGAACGTCTGTTTCGCGCGGAACAAAGAGGAAACAAGAGTAAAAGGAGGAAGCGTTAGACGTCGAAGCGAGCAAAGCCGAAAGTAAAACGGAAGAAAAGAAAGAGGAATCGGGGCGACAGCTAGTCTGACAGAAACGGGGTGAGATACGGTCGGTCGAGGAGGATCGATAGGTATCACTTGTTGACTGGAACGGACGTGTAAGGCTGGCGCACGCCATGATGGAAAACGGGCCGCGAAAGAGGACGCCGTAATTCATTTGGTCACGTCCAGACCGAACGGATAGAGCCGTACGATGAATAAAAGAAACCCACCTTCAACTCCTTATGAATTATGGAATCGACTCGAACGATTTAACAAACCCCGCGACTTTTGTCGACGTTCAGCGTCGCCTTCTAATTCGTTGCGCGACCGGTTACTACAACTGTTTTCATTCAACGATATCGCCGTATACTTCTTCGTTCAAACATTGTCGTTGACGTATGGTCCACGCGCGGTGTCACGCTTGGTCATATAATGGGTCGACGTACGATATATTTCGATGCGTGGTAATTCGATGCGTGGTAATTCGACGCGTGGTGATTCGACGCGTGGTAATTCCATGCGTGGTAATTCCACGCGTGGTAATTCCACGCGTGGTAATTCGACGCGTGGTAATTCCATGCGTGGTAATTCCACGCGTGGTAATTCCACGCATAGTAATTCCACGCGTGGTAATTTGACGCGTGGTAATTCCACGCGTGGTGAATCGACGCGTGGTAATTCCACGCGTGGTGAATCGACATGTGGTAATTCCACGCGTGGTGATTCTACGCGTGGTATTCCACGCGTGGTAATTCGACGCATGGTAATTCCACGCGTGGTGATTCGACGCGTGGTAATTCGACGCGTGGTACTTCCACGCGTGGTAATTCCACGCGTGGTAATTCGACGCATGGTAATTCCACGCGTAGTAATTCCACGCGTGGTAATTCCACGCGTGGTGAATCGATGCATGGTAATTCCACGCGTAGTAATTCCACGCGTGGTAATTCGTCGCGTGGTAATTCGACGCGTAGTAATTCCACGCGTGGTAATTCGACGCGTGGTAATTCGACGCGTGGTGATTCCACGCGTGGTAATTCGACGCGTGGTAATTCCACGCGTAGTAATTCCACGCGTGGTAACTCCACGCGTGGTAACTCCACGCGTGGTAACTCCACGCGTGGTAACTCCACGCGTGGTAACTCCACGCGTGGTAACTCCACGCGTGGTAATTTGTCGCGTGGTAATTCCACGCGTGGTAATTCGACGCGTGGTAATTCCACGCGTAGTAATTCCACGCGGGGTGATTCGACGCGTGGTGATTCGACGCGTGGTGATTCCACGCGTGGTAATTCGACGCGTGGTACTTCCACGCGTGATAAATCCACGCATAGTAATTCCACGCGTGGTGATTCGACGCGTGGTAATTCGACGCGTGGTAATTCTACGCGTAGTAATTCCATGCGTGGTAATTCGACGCGTGGTAATTCGACGCGTGGTGATTCGACGCGTGGTAATTCGACGCGTGGTAATTCCACGCATGGTAATTCCATACGTGCTAATTCGAAGCGTGGTAATTCCACGCGTAGTAATTCCACGCGTGGTAATATATATTATTAACATAATAATTGACACTACTGAGTCGTAACGAATTGCTTCAGTACCAAAGACTCAGTGTCAAAAGTCCCATGCGTCACCGACTCTCCCTATAGATTCTTCTATAGTGAGAGTGTGCGACTCTTCCTTCACAAAAGGAAGAAACATGTAGCACATACGCTATAGCGACGCATAAAAGAGAGGTTCCGAGAGAATATCGCGTAACGCGAAGGTTCAGCGTGGTAGTTTAATTCTTAAGGGAAAATTAGCATACGTCGGAGCATCGGGGTAGCGAGAGTACGGTCATATATTCTGAGTTTATGCTTTCTCGGCCGTGGAAAGCGGCGTACACGCGTGCGGACAGCGCGGAACTTGGTCGCGTAGTAGAAGTACAAAAGTTTCGCGGCACGTCGGGCCAACCTCGTTTATGGCCACTATAAATCTGACATATGCACGCCGCGATCTCGCCGCCTTTTCGTGCCGCCGAAACTACATTTTTCCCTCGGAAATAAAATCGGGTTTACGTTCGCCAACTTTCCTACTAAAAGAAAATATTAAATTCATCCTCTTCGGAATTTGCTACATTGAAAACTTGCGGACTTCGTACGCCGTTTGACCAATTCGAATAGCCGGGGGATGTCGATTATCTCTCTGTATTTCCGTTGCAAAGGTCGCGCAAAAATTACGGTCAACATCAATTTAAAGTTCGATGCGGTCGAAAGGTATGCTCGAAGCGTGAAAGGTTAATCATCGCCGCCTACGTTTTGGTCCAATCGAAAGAGTACGCTAATTAGATTCGACTTCAAAGCTTCACTTCGGCTTACCCACGCACACTTCGACCCCTGGACAACTTACACGCCGACAGTTTGTGGAAAATGTATTTTTGTAATCTCTCCATAAAAGATAAATAAGGGGAAAAGTGTCGGTACATAATTTGTAACCATCGAGAGAAATGCATATGTTATGTGTCCACCTGTTTTTCCTTCACGAGTTACGACTTCATTGTTGTAACTTCTAATATGTATTGTTAATACCCTAATATCCCTAGATCTCGATCCCCGAAACATCTATGTCCCAGTATCCTCGAATTCCAAATGCAAAATAGCGCGGAAATATGAAACCAGCAAGTGCCGGAAATGAAGACAGCAAATCCAGCGCGAAGAGAGTACAAACACGTAGCGTATACAGTTGGTAAGTTACGTATACGACGGAAAGAGAGAGGGGGAGAGAAAACGTTTGCAGAGCGTGGAGTTGCACAGGTGGTCGCAAACGATCAGGACCAGGCTAATTATCCTCGCAGGCACGAATCGTACGGCTAATTTAACCAAGGAATTGCCGTACACCGAGTTACATCTAGACGATTGGCTCCGCTGAAACCGCACGAATCATCTGGCTGGCTGTTCTAATTATAATCGCGCTTGAATTCCCGTAGAAAAACCCCCTCGAGACGAGGGTAAACCGCCAGATTACAGATTATCCTCGTTACGCGATTTTTCATTCCCGTCGTTCGTCCCTGATCCCCTCGAGCTTCCTACGCCCGGATTTTCTATCTCGTCTATTCCCTTCTTCGATGAATTAACGCCAACACGGACATTAACCGACGGAATGCTACGGGAATTTATTGAATTTTGCGTCACGTGCTTCTCTGTTACGTTCAAACTTTTTTAACCTACTTTTCGAGTGGTAACAATCGTTTTTTATTAAAAAATTAATACTGGAGACGGTGGAAATTGGTTATATGCAGCTTTACAGTGCGTGGCAATATAACGAGAAGTAATGCATCGGCGATATAATGCGTGATGATGCAAGACGTGATGATTTAGTGCGTAGAAATTACAACGTGTGATAATATAACACGTATGGAGATATAACGCGTGGTGATATATCGCGTGGCGATATAACGTGAAATAAGTCAACGGCTGAAATTTTAATATTTGGCGATACAACGCGTGGCGATACAAACGGTAGTACGTCGACGCGTGGAATTACAACGCGTGGCGATATAACACGAAGTAACTCAACGCGTGGCGATATAACGCGAAGTAACTCAACGCGTGGCGATATAACGCGTGGGAATACTACGCGTGGCGATATAATGCTTGGGAATACTACGCGTGGCGATATAACGCGTGCGAATACTACGCGTGGCGATATAACGCGTGGGAATACTACGCGTGGCGATATAACGCGTGCGAATACTGCGCGTGGCGATATAACGCGTGGGAATACTACGCGTGGCGATATAACGCGTGCGAATACTGCGCGTGGCGATATAACGCGTGAGAATACTACGCGTGGCAATATAACGCGTGGAAATACTACGCGTGGCGATATAACGCGTGGGAATACTACGCGTTGTGATATAACGCGCGGCGATATAACGCGAAATAATTCGACGCGTGGAATTACAACGCGTGGTGATATAACACGTGGCAATTTAACACATGGAAAATATAATATGTAATGATATAACGCATAGTATCACAACCATATAAATATACAACATATTCAGATTCAACACGTAGCCATATAATGCATGGCCATATAACGCATGGCCATATAAGCGTAGCTACATGTATAACGTAGCAACACGTTCGATATCAATTCGAGTAATTAAGTACTGAAATGAAATCGATAAAATTACGAAGGCATAATTTTCATTGAATTATTCCAAACGAGTTCGAAAATGACTAAAAACGAGCAGGTAATTTTAACATCTCGTCCGATATTGGCTGCGAATTCGTGTTCGATGTGGAAGTCAAAGAGACGATTCTTTGAAGCATTCCCGTTGGATCAGAATCGTTAAAGGTTCTCTGTGTTCTATCAAACTGGGAAGCTTACCTTTGTGCGAGCACACAGAAGCGAAATTCGAGGTGATCGACGGATTAGAATTTCTCGAGAGATTTCGAAGAATTTCTGCGTAGAAATTCGAAGCAAATGAACACCCTCGTGCGCGCCAAGAATCGCCGTTTAATTGGTCATACGATTCTCTCCGCGAAAAGAACTTTTATTCCGAGAATTCACCGGCTACTCCAAACTTGGAACAAGTTCCCGGGAAAAGCGCGGTAGCCACGTAAAATCGAGATAACCAACGTTCGTTTTCCAAGAATCTCGAAACAACTTCGCCGTTCCGATTCACCGAATCAAATTCTAATTATGCATTCCGGTTGTTATCTAAAAAGTGAATGGTACGAACCTCCGGGGCGGGTTCGACGAAAAGCTCGATCGAACGGCAATTTTAGCGAAAAATTTCATCGCCAAAGAACAATTTATCACGCAACGATTATTCCATGAATGAAATCAATAATTATTCCATGAATGAAACGATACATTCGTTCTCGATTATCCCCCGTTCTATGCATCGCGGGTATCGCGAAAGGATTCGTGACAGGTAATGGTCAATAAAATTCGTTTGCGGACGAATAAAAGAACAGCCGAGAGATTACTCGTTCGACCGTGGCTCAACACGGTTGCATTGCCACAAATACCAGCCAACTAGTTTCCTTTCCGTTCGATCGATTAATAAAGAGAAAAAACTAAAACGTTAATTGCCGTGTCACGTATCCTTGACAGTCGGCTAGGACAAATTTCACAGAGCTTTTCTCTATTGTTACACCTGTCGATATCTGCGTTTCGACGATGCACTTAGACCTCCATGACTTCTAGGGACTTACTAGTTCATAAATTAATTTAATTTCTAATTAAAACATATTGTAATGTAGATACGTACATACATCTTCACAGAGCATCCTTTCGCTAAAATACAGACAAGCGTGATAATTAAATGGATAATCGAAACAGTTTGGCGCTCATAATTTCGAGCATCTCGGTGATATTATAATTTGTCCCGAAGTAAAGCACAAGTAACGTTAACCACGATTCCAATTAGCCGAAGGTGGCCGGTTGTGTCGGAGCCGAGATTGTTCCCCGGAGACCGACCCATCGAGAATTACCGCTCTTCCGATCGTTCGCGTGTCGAACCTGGTATCCACCGATAAATTAATCGTGCGCCGGGCAATTTTCTCAGGGAAAAACGGTCGGGAAAAGACATTTGCATAAAAGGTCTGCAGTCCGTTCTAGGGTAACGAGGAAATTTGGCGAAAACGCGATTAGCCATGCCAACCTTGAATCAACCCGACGGTTAAAAGACACCTGGATGCAAGCCAATCTCGTTTTCTCGCCGACATGACAGCGAGGAGAAAATTGTCGTCGCGAGTGCCAAGTATGGCTCGGCAACGTTTTCTGCAAGATCGGCGGTAAGAAAATCCCGAGATGTGGCGAGATAACAGGTGGTCCGCTCTTCAGGATGTAAAATTAGAATGCTACTCGATTATTCGATGTGGCCCCGATCGAACGAGATCGCGAAACGCGATTATTCTTTGTTCGCAAGAGAGCCTGATCACGTGATCCTGCGATTCTTGACACCGAACCAAGAAAGATCGATGGCCTAGTAAATTCAGATGATGCTGAGTCGAGAGCGATCAAAAGTTCGTGTTATCGAAAGTTGAGTAAGCGTTTAAAGGGTTTATATCTGCTTCTATCGATTATCCTCGACACACGTACACAAATTATCCTACATTTTCGAAATTTTCGAACTGAGAACTTAACGTAATATCTTGTTGTACACGTGACTCAAATTTTTAGTACTCTTCAATTTGGTTAGGTCTAACTAATAGCTTCTATAGTTAAAGATCGCTAAATACTTGAATTAGTTGTACGCACCGAATTTCCACGCGTCAATTTCCCACGCATCGAATTACCACGCACCGAATTTCCACGCGTCAATTTCCCACGCATCGAATTACCACGCGTCGAATTCCCACGCGTCGATTTACCACGCATCGAATTACCACGCATCGAATTACCACGCGTCGAATTACCACGCGTGGAATCACCACGCGTCGAATTACCACGCGTCGAATTACTACGCGTGGGATCACCACGCGTCGAATTACCACGCGTGAAATCACCACGCGTCGAATTACCACGCGTAGAATCGCCACGCGTCAAATTACTATGCGTGGAGTCACCGCGCGTCGAATTACCACGCGTCGAATTCCCACGCGTGAAATCACCACGCGTCGAATTACCACGCGTGGAATCACCACGCGTCAAATTACTACGCGTGGAGTCACCGCGCGTCGAATTACCACGCGTGGAATTACTACGCGTGGAATCACCATGCGTGGAATCACCACGCGTGGAATCACCACGCGTGGAATCACCACGCGTCAAATTACCACGCGTGGAATCGTCGCGCGTCGAATTACCACGCGTAGAATCACCACGCGTCAAATTACCACGCGTTGAATTTCTACGCGTGGAATAACCACGCGTTGAATTATCACGCGTGGAAGTACCACGCGTCGAATTAACGCTGGGTAAACGTCGGGATTCGCGAACGAAAGGTTTCTATAACTGAAATCAAAGGCAAGAAATAAAAATATGAGGCGTAACTGGAAAACGAATTCGATCTGTTACCGATCTGGACAACATCGTGTTTGTTCACTTTCCCGGTTTATTGGATTCCAATATTGTCCACTTCTTAGTTCCCATTTATAATTTTCATCGTTAGCGACACGGTGACATTGGTGGTCGATCGAGAGCTTCCACGTGCCCTTTATACCGCTCCAATGAATATATTTCCACGACCTGCATAACACTTCCCTTTATGGTCATGGTTAAACGGGTCTTTAATAGACTCTTGAAATTGACGATTAATTTTATGGCGATATGGAGGATTGTTTGTTGGATTTGTAAGGTGTTATGATTCATTTTGGTTTGGTTAGTTTAGACTTATTGATCATTGGATGGTACAGAGATACATCATATGCTATGTACAAAATGTTATGCAGAAAATGTACATAATGATTGCTATGTAGAAATGCTATGTAGAAAATGCACGTAAAAAATGCTATACAGAAAGTGCATGAAACAATTGAACATCGTCTAAGCTACCATTTAGAGTCCACTAAAGTACCGTCAAACACGATCCCGTAATTTTTTACGACAGCAATTGACATGTTAATGATTTCCGTCAATACTAAGCCCAAAAATAAAGAAACAAGTATAACGTATAGAGATCGAAGGTCTAATTTTACGCTCGCGTGTCTGACCAGCGAGAGCCGTATCTACTAGCCTGAACGCAAAGCCGCCACGATCTTCAACCTATCTCGATATTTACATATCCGCGAGTGACATGAATCATTTGTAACCTCGTCGAGAAACGCCTACTTCGATCACAGCCACATTGTACACTGTATTTCGTAATATAAACAATATGAAAATAATGCTTACCGATATTTGGATGCTGCAACTTCCTGCATATCCGTGCCTCACGTTCGAGCTTCTGAAAGTCTGAAACACAAAATGGACAATTGTATATACAGGAAAATAAATTGTAATATATATTGCGTAAGACATGATAAGACAATTTATTGGATTCTAAAAATATTTACATCGATTTTTAATATATTATGAGTTAGTTATACTAATTCAGATCTAGAGACAATTGTTCGTAATTGTAGACTAGATTTGCATCAGATTGAGAGTAAGACAAAATTAAGGCTAAACAAGGTTTTAACAAATTAACAGATAACAAGAGTGACTTTATTTCCTCCGCGAGTATAGGAAGATAGACCAGAGTGTTGAATTACCACGCGTGGAGTTACTACGTGTTGAATTATTACGCGTGGAACTACCACGCGTTGAATTACCACGCGTCGAATTACCACGCGTTGAATTACAGCGAGTGGAGTTACCACGCATCGAATTACCACGCGTTGAAATACCACGCGTCGAATTATCACGCGTCGAATTACTACGCGTCGAATTACCACGCGTCGAATTACCACGCGTCGAATTACTACGCGTGGAGTTACCACGCATCGAATTACCACGCGTTGAAATACCACGCATCGAATTACCACGCGTTGAAATACCACGCGTCGAATTACCGCGCGTTGAATTACTACGCGTGGAGTTACCACGCATCGAATTACCACGCGTCGAATTACCACGCGTGGAATTACTACGTGTTGAATTACTACGCGTGGAATTACCACGCATCGAATTACCACGTGCCGAATTACCACGCATCGAATTACCACGCGTCGAATTACCACGTGTCGAATTACCAAGCGTGGAATTGCTACGTATTGAATTACCACGCGTTGAATTTCTACGCATGGAATCACCACGCCTCGAATTACCACGCACCGAATTACCATGCGCCGCTAGACTCGAAACTGTCGCTCTCGCGTCTGCGCATGCGTAATCCTCCCGCTCCGAATGGTACACATTTTTCCTTAATAATTCAAAAATGAAGCTTCAAACCCCAATTCTGCAAAGGCAAACCTCATTCAGAATCACGTCAGCTACCATTCCAGGGACTGAAACTAGTTGTGTACCGACTACACTAATTGTGAGACACCCTATACAATAATATCTACATAGTCATTTATGAATATCCCCTTGACGATACTTTCAAGAGAAATTACCTCGGTGCTTGCGGTACAATTAGGTGAATTAGTGGTCCCCAACGCGAAACAATGAGCGGAACAAATAGCAGGTGGTGGAAAATCGTTCCGAATCGGATTCGGGGCAGTTTTATCGTGAAAGTTTCACGGTAACGACAACCGATGCTGGGTATAGTCATTACCGCGAAATCGAATCTCTCGACGAGGTCCCTTGACGAGTTTCCTCGTGGGTAATTCACCAAGGGCTACGATCAAATTGGATTTATCGATGACCGAGTCATTTCGAGCACGATTTCCTGTTTCCTTCTTCCCCTATGCGACTCGACGGTACTCCGTCGAGGATCAAACAACGATACGTCCTTTTATCGAACAAACCTCTCTGCTAACATTGTTTCCTTTAACCCTTGCGCTATTAAAGCTGACCCTGGTCGATCCTCGTCGACAAATTGCTATGGATCTTCGGTGGAGTTTACGAAGTGGATATTTAGGGGTTTAGGGTTTTAGGATTTGGGGAGATGGGGGGATGGGAATTTAGGGAGGTGGAAATTTAGGGGTTTGGTAATTTGGGGAGATGGAAATTTAGGGAGTTGGAAATTTGGGGAGTTGGAAATTTAGGGGGTTGGAAATTTAGGGAGTTGGAAACTGAGAGGGTTGGAAATTTGGAGAGTTGCAAATTTAGGGAAACTGTGGGGGAAACTGTGGAAACTGTGAGGGTTGGAAATTTAGGGGGTTGGAAATTTAGGGAGTTGGAAACTGAGGGAGTTGGAAATTTAAAGAGTTACAAATTTAGGAGGCTGGAAATTTAGAGAGATGGAAACTGAGGGGGTTGGAAATTTAAAGTTA
The DNA here is from genome assembly GCF_050947335.1 of Megachile rotundata. Lineage (NCBI taxonomy): Eukaryota > Metazoa > Arthropoda > Insecta > Hymenoptera > Megachilidae > Megachile > Megachile rotundata. The sequence continues at coordinate 12,941,104 of NC_134989.1, read as the reverse complement.
CAAATTTAGGAGGCTGGAAATTTAAGGGGTTGGAAATTTAGGGAGTTGGAAATTTAGGGGCTCGGAAATTTAAAGACCTAAAAATTTGGAATCTTGTGAATTTAAAGAGTGGAAAATTTAGAAGATTTAAAATCTCAAAAATTCAGCAATTTGCACATTAGACAATCCACAAACTTGAAACCCAAAATACCAAAAATAACAACCTGAAACTTTCAACATTACAAACATCCTAATACAAAGTACCCTACACAAGTACACAAGTACAAAGTACAGAAGACAGCAGTCAATGATTTTAATCACATAACAGGGAGATTACAACGAAAGCTGAAGAGGACGCGCATCAGATTCTGATTACCTCGTTCGATTTGTTCGATTTGTTAAAGGAAGACGTCCCTGTTGATTCTCGAACACGTAGCGTGCGTTTTGCCGTCTATAATTAAATCTCCAACGATAGCGAGGTTCGACGGTGTTCGTTCACGTTAAGCAAGCAGAATTAACGAGCACCTACGACGCGAGAAGGGTCCGCTAAGAACACTGGAGGTACACGAGGAGAAGCAAATTGGAGGACAGACCACTTGACGAAAAAAAAACTGGGTTATTTCGACGACGTCGTTTCCCTCCTCGCGAACGATCCAAATTGCGCCCGTTCCTCGAAAAACAACGTGACGCGAATTTAGGAATCATCCAGTGGCAAGTGAACCACGAAATCTCGTTAAATTCCTTTTTTCCCTTCTTCCTTTTCGTCCCTTGTGAGCTTTGGTAGCGTCGAAATTCGTTCGTTCGCTCGTGAAAGACTAGCGCGATTAATTAAGATTTTTTTTTTATGAAAATTAACGACAGAATTTGTTTTTAGATCAAGTTTGTTTTCAGCTAATAACGGGCGACACGTTCTGAATATAATTGGGTTTCGACAAATTGAACGCCGGTAAAAGAGTGGACAATTTCGCAATTGACACGGTATCGAATATCGACTGGTACATGTGTTACGCCTAAACAATCGATTGCTAGATATCGTTTGTTTTAACGTTAAATACCTTTGTGCCCACGTACAAGGCATGCACTGATAGAATCAGGTCAAAACGTACACCTTCACCTTTTCAACTTGCCACACGCTCAATCCCAATTTGTCGTCAATCAAACATTCCAACGGACAGATAAAACTGTCAAACTTCTGCGGTAATTTTTTAACGAAAATTCGCTTTGAAATATATCATTATATATGGACGATCTTAGCTTCTTTGAGAACAGTCTCTTTGCCTGCTACGTCTGATTCGAAGGTACTATACGATTCAGTAATAAATTATTGAAATTTTGTAGTTGCAATTGTCTGAATCTTTTAATTCCTTTGGAATTTCATGGAATTCCAATCTGTGAGATGTAATTTAATTACAGTTGTAAATTGTGTGAAGCCCAGTATGGAACTCCGAAACTTCATGAGTTCTTCGTGTGGATTTCCAAATTGTACGAGGCTCCCATGTGGAATTCCAACTTCTACAAAATTTCTCATGTGGAATTCCAACTTCTACAAAATTTTTCGTGTGGAATTCCATATTTTAGAAGGTTCCTTGTGTGGAATTCCAACATCTACAAGGTTCTTCGCGTGGAATTCCACATTCTAGAAGATTCCTCGTGTGGAATTCCAACATCTACAAGGTTCCTCGTGTGGAATTTCACATTCTAGAAGGTTCCTCATGCGGAATTCCAAATTGTACAAGGTTCCTCAAGTGGAATTTCACGTTCTACAAGGTCCTTCATATGGAATTCCACATTCTACAAAGTTCCTCGTGTAGAATTCCAACTTCTACAAGGTTCTTCCTGTGGAAATCCATATTCTACAAGGCTCTTCATGTGGAATTCCAAAATCCATGATGTTCTTTATATGGAATTTCAAATTCTGTAACGTCTGTCTCATGGAATTTAACTTTTAAAAGGTTCTTTGCACTGAATTCCAACTTGTGAAAGGCTCGTCATATGGAATTCCAACTTCTACAAAGTTTTTCATATGGGATTTCAATTTTTATATGGTTCCTGATATGGAATTCCAACTTCTACAAGGTTTTTCATATGGAATTTCAACTTCTATAATGTTCCTGATATGGAATTCTAACATCTACAAGATTTGTCATGTAGAATTCTAACATCTATAAGGTTCCTGATATGGAATTCCAACTTCTACAAGGTTTTTCATATGGAATTTTAACTTCTATAATGTTCCTGATATGGAATTCTAACATCTACAAGATTTGTCATGTAGAATTCTAACATCTATAAGGTTCCTGATATGGAATTCCAACTTCTACAAGGTTTGTCATGCGGAATTCCAACATCTTCAAGGTTCCTCATACGGAATTCCAACATTTAACAGTTTTGTGATGTGGAATTCCAACAACAACAAGGTTCTTCATAAGGAATTTCAAGTATTCCAATCTCTAAATCAAGATTTCTTAAAACAATTTTTTAAATGATTATTTAAATTGTTAAATTATTATTTAAGAATTTAAAACAATTTTTTAAATTGTTTAAAAACACAATTTTTTAAATTGTTTAAAAACACAGATTTCTCAAAACAGTATTCGTAAACATTTCCCAAACCAATCAAAAAACAAAATTTCAAAAATCATCTACTCCATCAAAAAATTCCAAACTCTACACACAAACCATAAAAAACTCTTTACCCAGAATTTTCCTTCCTGCAAACTTTCAAACGCCACAGCATACGAAACGCAGAATCCCAGATTCAGCATCGTCCCTTATACATAATTCAAAATTACACCGTTCTTTGTCAAATTTACTTGATAAACTTAATCAAATTCCATTGTCCCTTGTTTCAGATTTGGAAAGCCCGTTGCATTAACAGCGGTTTGAAGGCACGCGGCTGCGTGGCCTCGAAAACGGTGCGTCTCGTTGCAGCGAATGCAACGCCGACTGTGGCCAAGATTAGGCGAAGCAGGATGAACGGTTAACGAGCCACCCTTGTTTGCGCTAAATTCGTTACTGCGCCATACCGCAGCCAACGAAACATGCACAACGGAAGATTTCTAACGGACCACCACGCTGTAAACTTTTCTAGCTTCCCTTAAAAGTGCACCAGCTTGTGTATTCTGCTTAATGTTACGTGAAATCTACTTCATCTACTTTGCCGTGCATAAAAGAGTGACTCGTCAAAGAACTTTTCATGAAAAAGATGCCTTTGAAGGTACACCAATGGTATAAACGATACATCGTTAACATATGTAAGGATACTGAACGATTTTTCGTTTGAACGGTTTCTGAAAAATTGTTTTAAAATTCAGGGAAGTTGATAAGTGGAAATGAATTTTTTTTGCAAATATTAACAATGATAATTAAACATTAAACAGGTTAGATTGCTTGTTGAAGGTGCCTCGTGTTGTCAAACATTTTTGATCAATGTCAAAAAAAAATATCAATGTTTCAAAAAAAAATATCAACCACATTTTTTCTCCCACATATACTGAAATGTTCTATTGTCATTTCGAAAGTAGGAGACAAAATCTTCAGGTCAGTGTACGGTATTCATCCCCTGGCAATTTTGCCAATTCGACAAAATCGATATTGGAGATCAACCCCAATAAATTCAACCCTGAAGTCAACCCCCTTGAAATATCAAGATTTTTTTATGTGAGAATCTTGAACATCCCTGTACGACCAGATCTTACTATTTTCCCGCAGGTATTCCGTGTTTTAATCGATCCAAAGAGAATTTCCCAGCGTCAAGTTCATGCTTTCCATCCGGATCGTAGCCAAGATAGCATGGAAACGCAAAATGCAGGTTCACTCGACGCGTTCTTATCCACGGTCGAGCGATCAAGGGCTGCAGCGTCGATCGCATCCCTCCGTTCGTCCCTTGCCGACGTCCCTGGGTGAAGCGTCGTCGAGGGTGAAAGAGTTTTTGCCGACTTTCATGACATTCGTGCTCCATCGAACGCAAAGTAAGCGGCGTGTGGATCGGCCTTGTCTCCACGGTTCAAAGCGATCGCGATCGTCGATTCTCGCAAACAACGAAGATCCGCGTCTTATTTTTATACGACGCTATCGGGTTTGCCTCCCTGCGGAACGAAGGACGGGAGAAATTCGATTCGATCGTTTTTCTTATCCTTCGGAAGTATGGATGGTTTTAAGGACCGAAAACGATCCTTCGGGGGATTCGTTCTTAAATTTCTGACTTTGGAACAATTCGTGGTGAATGATGGTCTTTTAAAATGTCAAACTCTGTTTTGGAATGATGGAGTGTTTTATATGATTTTATATAAGTGACTGCTAGTGATGCTTCATGTTAACAATGCATAAATATAAACCACTACTAACCTAACTCCTAAATTAACATTAAATTAGTGCATCTAATAGGCAGTATTTTATATGATTTGTTATAAGAGACTGGATGTGATGTTTCATACTAACATTGCACGATATAAACCACTACTAACCTTACTTTTAAATTAACATTAAATTAGTGCATCTAATAGGCAGTGTTTTATATGATTTGATATAAGAGACTGGATGTGATGCTTCATACTAACATTGCACAATATAAACCACTACTAACCTTACTCCTAAATTAACATTAAATTAGTGTATTTAATAGGCAGTGTTTTATATGATTTGATATAAGAGACTGGATGTGATGCTTCATACTAACATTGCACAATATAAACCACTACTAACCTTACTCCTAAATTAACATTAAATTAGTGCATCTAATAGGCAGTATTTTATATGATTTGATATAAGAGACTGGATGTGATATTTCATACTAACATTGCAGAATATAAACCACTACTAACCTTACTCCTAAATAGAAATTAAACTAATGAATCTAATATGCAATATCTTATATGATTTGATATAAGAGACTGGAAATGCTGATTTACATAAATATAAACCTAACCTTAATATACCTACAGCAAATACCTCAGCTATCCTATTAAACCTTAAAACCCGACTAAAATAAATTGGAATCTAAGCAAACTTATTGGGTAACATTACCAATTACAATACCGTAACAACGTTAAGGTTTGAAAGAGAAGAAAATGGAAAGAAAAGCAGCTTCTATTGTTTCGAGCCGTTTGCAGCGATCGTGGAAATCGTGGCAACAAAAGGGAGGAAAGTTTGCCGTAGAAAATTTCACGGTAATCGTGGGTCATTCTGGTGTGTAAACAAGTTACCGACTGCGCAAGAAACGCAAAAGGAAATTACTTGGGACAACGAGCTCGCTCGTCGATAAACACCGGACGCGGCGGAAAAGAGGAGCGAACAGCGAGAAAGGAAGGAACGTGCGAACGTTCCCAGCGTCCGTACCGGTCCCCTTTCAATTGCCGTGTCGGGAATTAGAATTTCAAATGGCGCCACCGACGAAACTACTATGCAGAGAACGTTCGATTAATTATTCGTCGAACTGGAAGCACCGCACTGGCCGACTCAAATCTCCGATAAACTTGCCGCCCTGAGCACGAAATGGTCACTTCAAGAATAAAATAACGACCCTTCGGATAAACTTTACTTTACCGGCTATATCGTTAATTACCCTTCGCAGAGAATAGTTAAGGGCAGTTCTAACTGTACAATGGAACAGTATAGTTCAGCATTTTGTAATATACTTGTATTATGCAATGGGGATGTCTGTTAAATTTTGATAGAAAGGTAACTGTGGTCTGTGTATTATTTGGAGATATGTTTGAGAATAATTTGATAATAGCTTTAACATTTTGACTTGTGTATATCCATATGGTCATATATGTACACATGTCCACATGTGACGCTGTAAGTCCCATGTGTGATCTGTACATTATTAAGAATTTCACATTTACCTAACTGAGGATGATAGCAGCTTTAACACTTTGACTTGCTATATATCCATTGATCATATATCCACATATGTTCACATGTGATGCTGTAAGTCCCATGTGTGACCTGTGCATTATTAAAAATTTCACATTTACCTAACTGAGGATGATAGCAGCTTTAACACTTTGATTTGCTACATATCCATATGATCATATATCCACATATGTCCACATGTGACGCTATAAGTCTCACGTGTGACCTGTGTATTATTAAGAATTTCACATTTACCTAACTGAGGATGATAACAGCGTTAACACTTTGACTTGCTACATATCCATATGATCACATATCTACATATGTTCACATGTGACGCTGTAAGTCCCATGTGTGTACTGTACATTATTAAGAATTTCACATTTACCCAACTGAGGATACTTGTATTAATTATTTGCAGATGTGTCACGAATGAAAGTACCCTGAATATATTTGGACAAATTTATTAATCACGAAGATAGTCAAAGTTTCAGCTGCCCATATGAACATGTTAATATATGTAAATTGTCTAATTTCTGAAGACTAAGTCATCATCATAAAAATGATTAAAATCTGTTACCCCTTAAAAAAAAATATGTAATCGTCTCAAAGTGCCATGTGATTTTCCGAAAATGTGGTCTCCGTAAGTCGACCCTTAGAGAGAAAAGGCAGGACGTTTTCATTCATTTGAAAGAACAGTTGCAGGCGGTTCGAAAGTTGACCCATGCACACGGGCCGTCGATGTATGTATAAATGGAGCTTTATTCGTTTCAGAAACGTGCGGTTGAACGACGGCCGTGGCGTGGGTAGGTCAAGAGGTTACTGGAGCAAGGTCGGAGCGGATGGAAGAGGGTGCAAGCGTGGCATCCCTCTGTTGGCCGCGAGGGAGAGACACCGGAGAGGCCAGTGAAGAGGGATATAGCAGAGGGCTCATCTTCTCTGCCTACGGCAACCTTTTTTTTCCTCCTCGTTACCTTTCGCCTCTGCAGAGAAACTGGAACTGGCTGCCAAAGATAGAAGCGGTTTCACGGTGCACGCCCACCACCCCTCCAATTAATTCCAACGCTCCAGCTGGATGCGAACTTTCTTCTTCTAACGCGTTGCTCGATACTTTTTAACCCTCTCTGATCCAATGACGTGCGTATCGTACACTTTTATACCGAGGAAATGCTTTTTGTTTTATATCCTACTTTTTTCAAACGTATATCTCTACTTACATACTATATTTCAGATCTTCTAACATTATCAAACTTTATTTGACACTATCAAATTTTATTTTATTGTCAAGTTAGGATATTTCTACTGCTGTATGATTACAATTGGACCCATTAAGTAAGTACAGTATTTTTTAATTTTTTTGTCAGATATTTTTGGATCACATATTCCACATATGAGTGCTAGTCTTATTCTGTATGCACATTAGTATCAAATTTTTTAATAAATTTTTTTTTGTTAAGGTAATATTTCTACTGCTGTATAATTAGAATTTGACCCATTAAATCAACACAGTATTTTTCATTATTTTCTGTCAAGTATTTTTGAGTCACATATTAGTCCACATATAAGTTTGGTAGTCCTGTGTGAATGGACATTAGTATCAAGTTTTTTAATAAATTTTTTTTATCAAATTAAGATGATATTTCTACTGCTGTATGATTAGAATTTGACCCATTAAATCAACACAGTATTTTTTAATTTTTTTTGTCAAGTATTTTTGGGTCACATATTAGTCCACATATGAGTTTGGTAGTCCTGTGTGTATGGACATTAGTATCAAGTTTTTTAATAAATTTTTTTTATCAAATTAAGATGATATTTCTACTGCTGTATGATTAGAATTTGACCCATTAGATCAACACAGTATTTTTTAATTTTTTTTGTCAAGTATTTTTGGGTCACATATTAATCCACATATGAGTTTGCTAGTCTTACTCTGTCCAAACATTAGTCTCAATTTTTTAATAAATTTTTTTTATCAAATTAAGATGATATTTCTACTGCTGTATGATTAGAATTTGACCCATTAGATCAACACAGTATTTTTTAATTTTTTTTGTCAAGTATTTTTGGGTCACATATTAATCCACATATGAGTTTGCTCGTCTTACTCTGTCCAAACATTAGTCTCATCTTTTTTAATAAATTTTTTTTGTCAAATTAAGATGATATTTCTACTGCTGTATGATCAGAATTTGACCCATTAAATCAACACAGTATTTTTTAATTTTTTTTGTCAGAAATTTTTGGGTCACATATTAATCCACATATGAGTTTGCTAGTCCTGCTCTGTCCATACATAAGTATCACATTTTATCAAAAATTTTGGTTGTTCTGGACTTGACCAATAATGAAACTCTTGTCCAGGAAAAGAAGAATGAAGAAACTTAAATTTAATAGAATGAACGATGGAGATAAGAATTTTTCATCAGAGGAAAATTGGTTTTCTGGGAATAGGACGTCAAAATCTCTTAACAATTAGGTTTGTGAGAAGATTTCCACTCTGACAAAGTCATATAATAAATAAAATTGAGTCTACTATAAAATAGCAGTGATATCAACTTAACAACACTTTTGTTATAATAAAAATATATTAACTTATACAATGTTAAATAAATAAAATGTCACAAAACATAAAACCAAAAATGAAACTGTAAGTAAAAATAAGACCAAAAACTGTAAATGCAAATAAACATGAAACTATAAAAATAAGTATGAAACTAAAAATGGAGTCGTAAATGTATATAAACTGAAAGCAGACTTTTTTATGCAAAACCAAACTGAATTTTCGGTGGAAAAGAAACCTGACAAAGATCAAAATTCAGGAGCATGAAGTAGCTTTCCCTAACAGTGTTAGCAGTTTTGTTCGTCCCGGAAGTTCTATTTTTCTTGGGAGTTTGGTTGGCGGAAAAAATTCGATTACGAGATCAAACGGGTTCGGTTGGAGAAACCGTGGACTTTTTGCTCTTTCTGGATTTTTCACGTCCGCAAACGAATTCTTGGCCCCGGATTCTGCACGCGACCCTCGAAAATTCCTTTCGTCGTCCGGATTCTAAAGATCGATCGAGAGTCTCGATCGAAAGCGGGATAAGAAGATTTCGAACCGAGAGTTCCCTTCTAAAGTCAACTTGTTGATGTTCGACCGTTCGTGAAACCATGATATTTATATACGTCGCGTTCAGAAATCTGTGTTGATCCTTTACGTTGCAGAATAGAGTTGTGGATGAAGAGAGAATTATAGTGAAGTAGATTTATGGGAGAAATTGTGGAATAATTGCATTGCTAATTCCATGCGTTGTAATTCCACGGATTGTAACTTCACATATCGTAATTCCACGCGTTGTAATTCCACGTGTTGGTAATTTCACGCGTTGCTAATTCTACGCGTTGTAATTCTTCACGCGTCTCTAATTCCACGCGTTGGTAGTTCCACGCATTGCTAATTCCACGCGTTGTAATTTCACGCGTCGCTAATTCCACGCGTTGTAATTCTACGCGTTGGTACTTCCACGCATTGCTAATTCCACGCGTTGTAATTCCACGCATTGCTAATTCCACGCGTTGTAATTCCACGCATTGCTAATTCCACGCGTTGTAATTCTACGCGTTGGTACTTCCACGCATTGCTAATTCCACGCGTTGTAATTCCACGCATTGCTAATTCCACGCGTTGTAATTCTACGCGTTGGTAGATTCACGCATTGCTAATTCCACGTGTTATAATTTCACGAATTACTAATTCCACGCGCGACAATTTTACGCATAATATCTTCATACATTCTTAACTCAACGTATCCACCAGAAAACTTCCACTAGTTTCTGGACCAATTCAACTACGGCACTGGCACACTGTTGATCGCGATGGAATGTTGGCAGTTTGACAACGGCGTTGCTCGTTGTTTTTAGACGCTAAATCTTTGCTAATACATACAGCCTCTTTCCATGATTCTCTGTCTAATCGTAAAAAGTGACCGAACAATGCCTTCCAACTGAAATTCTTGCCGAAGAAAGGGCCACGATATAAAGACAGTCATCAGACTCTAATTCCGAGCATCTCCCTCTTCTACCATCTTAGTTACAAATATATACCCACCTTTACAAAAATATTAAATTTAAAAAATTATTTGCAATTAAAATTGTTCTCAACAATTCTGAAAATATTTGTGACGCACTTACCAGATGTATGACAATATATGTGAAGAATTTCACATGTGTGAGTTAGTAGTGTATGAAGTTGTTAAGTGCGGAATTCGGATACATGAAATTATAGCGCGTGGAATTAGCTATGCGTCAAGTTATAGCGCGAGGAATTAGCTATGCGTGGAATTAGCAACGCGTAGAAGTACAATACATGAAATTACAACGAGTGGAATTAGCTGTACGTGGAATTACCAACGCGTGGAATTAGCAACGCGTGGAATTACGGTACGTGAAGTTACAACGCGTGGAATTAGCGACGCGTGAAATTATAGCGCATGAAATTAGCAACGCGTGGAATTACCAACACGTGGAATTAGCAATGCGTGGAATTACTAAAACATGGAATTGCAGCGAAAAATTAATCTCAGAATACCTAGCGAAAATATGAATCAAATCGCACTTCACTAATTACGTCAAGAGTGATCTATAATAAAAGTATTAAATTCTTTCAAGTCTCAAAATACGGACGATCGATAAAGAGCATCGTGGTACAGAAATTAAAATACAATATCGTCTGAAAGTTGTCTCGAGTAGCCTCGTTTGCGTGGTGCATTAATGGAGGGCCATCGAACACGCTGCCTGGATCTCGCATCAAGAATTTTTGCATCAAGTCCATTTTCATACTAACGTTCACCGGTGTGCACTCGTTTCGGTTAATATCGAGTATTTTAAATGCTAATGTTATACAGTTAAGGGAGTTTAGCTACCCTTGCTAAATACGTATCTTATTTGAGGATGAAGGAAGTGGCTACTAATTAATGACCAAGAGCAACATCATATATGTTACTCATACGTGTAATACTCATACGTTTACACTGCTACATATGTCGTGGCTTGACATTTTTCTTGAATCTTATACATTCAGATTATAGATATTTTATAGATTATACTATTTTGAGTTGGTAGATAATAGAAAGGAGTGCGAAAGGTTCATATGTAGATACTCAACATATGATGATATTCAACATATAATTTGAAATGTTTGAAGATGACGTGTTTCTTGTGAAAGACAAATTCTGAACATAGATCTCAAGTTAGATCCACATCTTTGTGGAACGACTTTACACCAAACAAGATGTATCACATACACTACCGTCCATAAATATCGGCACACAAGCGAAATATGCATTCGCGTTGCATGAAAGTTATTCAAGTATCTGCAACAGTAACTAAAATCGATTTTTTTTCTGCAAAAGTCAGTATACTGGAACGTTTTTCGATTGATAATTCTCGTTTGGAACTCATATCTCGATGGAAAAGAAGCTACAGACGAACTAAACCGAAACTGTCGAGTGCGTAGCGTTACCTCCATTCTTATCTCCATTGAGGGAACCTAAACATCTACCAACAGTTTACAAACACTTGAAACATACCGAAGAACCCTCTGAATACGTTCTGCACCATAGAAATGAAACACAGTAGAAATTAAAATTTTTTTTAGAATCGAAAGCGTTTCATTAGATTCACAAATTTGGACTTTGTACTTCTGGACATGAATTTTACTTTCACACTTTCATTGTATAATATGTACTTAAAAATTAATTCTATTACGTTATGACACCTCAGAAAAGATAATAATAATTATTACAAATGATATGATAACCCTAAATACCTTTCGTACAAAGTTCAACTATGTTTTATGTAACGAAACCAAGTGTCCGGATACTTATGGACGGTAGTGTATGTAGATTTATTATTAAGTTGTTCTGATGTTGTGTATTATTGAAACAATGAGTGAACTTACCTCTGGCCGTGAGTTTTTTCGTGTTTATGATTTTTGCCGCGAACTCCTGACCGGTACTCTTCTGAACGCATCGTCGCACTACCGAGAAGGCACCTCTGAAACAATAGAAAGAGAACTATTAGTTAAGGAATTATTGAATTAGTAAGAGAACTATTGGATTATTAGTTCAAACTGTTTATCATTAATTATCTGAACAGTTATTTAATTAGGTACTAAATTGTTAACGATCCCGGTAAAATTTTTGCGATGCTAAGTTTATCATTGCACCGGATTAGAGGAAGTTTGAGCACCTCGAGATTGGAGATCGGCGAAGCTGGACTGATCGTTCAAAGAACTTGAATCTGAGAGATTCAAACTTTTGACAACTTTAAATCCGTCTGGTCATTTTTGGTTATCTCTGGAGAATTATAATCTATGATCTTTGAATGGGGAAAATTAAACTGCAATTCATAGAATTTGATCATATTTCGATATTTGATAACTTGCATCTTCAAGTTAGAAACAGATAGAAAATTCAAAACATCAAAAATGAAATAAACAGCAAGAAAATAAAATTGAATAAAATTAAGATTCAAAGTGAAATCCGTAATAAGTAGATTAACTAAAGTAAAAGGAAAATTAGAAAATTGAAAAAAGAAACGATATCGGGTGTACGATCGTGAAATTCAAAGGAGTTAGGGAAAAGGGGTCAAATATAGTAGGATGAAAGAGCAGGATGAAGCAATTCGAGGCCAGCACTTCAAAGAGGCAACTGTTTTGTCTTTGGACAGTGCGCGTGGTCTTCAAATAATCGGATGACGAAAAGAAAAGAAGCTAACGTTGGTGAACGATGACCTAAATCTCTCCTATTGCAATTAGAGGACGAGAAGAAAAGAAAAATTGGACTTCCAGTCTCGTGATTATTCGCAGAGTGTTATTTATTCGCGTCCTGTCGATTCTTTACGCTGATCAGGTTAACGATGAGGGTAAGGAAAGTATTTATTGATCGTTTGCTGGATAATTATTTTTGTTCTTCGTTTTTTGGTAGCGAGATTTATTAGGAAAGTATGTGAGATAAGTTGTGTGGTTGAGTATTGGTAATTCCACGCGCTGTAATTTCACGCACTGTAATTCCACTCATTGATAATTCCACGCGTTAATAATTTTACGCATTGCTAATTCCACGTACTGCTAATTTCACGCGTTGCAATTTCATATATCGTAATTCCACGCGTTTCAAATTTCACGCGTTGTAATTCCACTCATTGTTAATTCCACGCGTTAATAATTTCACGCATTGCTAATTCCACTTACTGCTAATTTCACGCGTTGCAATTTCATATATCGTAATTCCACGCGTTTCAAATTTCACGCGTTGTAATTCCACTCATTGTTAATTCCACGCGTTAATAATTTCACGCATTGCTAATTCCACGTACTGCTAATTTCACGCGTTGCAATTTCATATATCGTAATTCCACGCGTTTCAAATTTCACGCGTTGTAATTCCACGCATTGCTAATTTCACGCGTTGTGACTCCACGCGTTGGTGATTCCACTCGTTGCTAATTCCATGCGATGTAGTTCCACGCGTTGCTAATTCCACGCTTTGTAATTCCACGCATAGCTACTTCCACGCGTTGCTAATTCCTTGCGTTAGTAATTCCACGCGTTGGTGATTCCACGCATTGCTAATTCCACGGGTTATAGTTCCACGCATTGCTAATTCCACGCTTTATAATTCCACGCATTGTAATTCCACGCATAGCTAATTCCACGCGTTGCTACTTCCACGCATAGCTAATTCCACGCGTTGCTACTTCCACGCGTTAGTAATTTCACGCGTTACTAATTTCACGCACTATAATTTCATGTATCGTAATTCCACACTTAACAACTTCACACTCTACTAATTTCACACGTGGTAATTCCATGAATTACTAATTCCACGCGCCAAAATTTCACACATAATATCTTCATACATTCTTAACTCCACGTGTGGTAACTTCACACGTTGGTAATTTCACGAATTACTATACACATAATATTTCATAATTTCACGGCATAATTTCACACATATCTCCATGCATTAACTCCATGTATGGTTATGTTAGGTTGGGTTAGGTGAAAATTTCACACATTGTTAATTTCTCATATAATGTCTTATAAAATAAAATAACTCTGACATAATAACTTCACCCATCACTCCTCCCCCATATGATAACTCCCAACATTGTTAACTCCACGCACCATAATTCCACGCATCGTTAACTTCACGCGTATTAACTCCACGCATTGTTAATCCCTCCACGATAATTTCACACGTCGTTAATTCTACGCACTGTTATTTCACACGTTCTAATCCCACGCACTCTAATCCTATGCGTTGTTAACTCAAATTGTTGTAATACCACGCGTAATTCCATGCGTTGTTAATTCTACGCGTTATAATTCAGCGCATCGTTACTTTCTCGCGTCCTAACTTCGCCCCGTTCCATTACCACGCGTTGTTAAATCTACATGTTGTAATTCTACGTGTCCTATCAGTACACATCGTAATTCTACATGTTTGTGACTACAGGTTGTATATTCCCATGCAATTTTGCCTCCCAACGTTGTTAATTGCGTGCAGTGCTGATACCATACAGTTTTGCAAATACGATAAATTCTCTATTGTTTGATTATTTATAATGTTGCTCAGTGATACAACATGAATTTTGAATAAATTTAACACGTGTTTATAAATGATATTTTAAAATTGAATAACTTGTTATAACTTCATTATAAAAATTTGTAATAACTTCATTATAAAAATTATATTAATAATCATGAAAATTTAACTACTTTGGAGAATCATATTTTTATTTCAAGATGACAATAGTTATTAAAAAAATATTTATTCTTATGGGAATTTATGTTGTCATAGAGATTCCATGGTACTTTTACTAACTGAAGTTGTTTTATACAATCAAGTTTATTATATTTATGTTTATTAACAAAATTAATATTTTCTCTTCTGTACTTGATATAAAAATATCTAGCATACAATTTCATATGAAAAATAGTTTAAATCTTGCAGTGAAGTAAGCTTCAAATACTTCTAGGTTGTCGAGGGTTAACAAGGAAATATCACATATGTGATACTGTATAATAATTACATATGTGATACTGTACAATAATTACATATGTGATGTTGTACAGTAGTCACATATGTGATACTGTATAATAATTGCATATATGACACTGTTTAATAATTACATGTGTGACATTATACAATAATCACATATGTGATACTGTACAATAATTGCATATGTGATGCTGTACAATAGTCACATATGTGAGATTGTAAAATTACATAATTGCACATATAATAAACAATGATCCTCCATATATAAATGTACACATATCATGAACCATAAGAAACAGGCAAAATGAAAAGAAAAGAGGTCCACATATGTGATCAAATAAACATCCCCTATCCCACATATGCCAGATCTATTCAGTACAGCAAATAATATTTATCCCCATTTCCAAACGCTTGAAACTTCATAGCATGTTTCATTCCGCAAGCTCGCTGATCAGCGAGTTCGAAACTAGTTGTACAGAGTACTCTCTGTTCAACTATAAATTGGCTGGAGAAAAAGAGGTAGAAACGCACGAGCTAGTGACAATAGGACAAAAGGTCAAGCCGGTCGCAGCATGACCGTTTTGCGGAGGTTCGTCGCGTATCCTTCCTTTCTTCAAAGTAGTTCAAGGCAGAGCGCATCGGCGCAAACGCAACGTTAATGTTTCATCCTGCTACGGCGTCGACGTCGTTGCAACCACCAGCAGCGCCGCGACGCTTGGCTGCTGCGCCAGTTGGTCTGCGATGAAAAAGGGCGAGGCGGCCGATTTCTTTTTTTTTTTTTGCAAAGACAACATCCTTCACAATCTCATTTTCTCTTATCACTTTATTGCGGATCATTTTCCTCTGTCTTTACTAATTTTTATCTTATGTCTCTTAAACTATTCATTTGCAAGTTCTTGAGATGTTCAAATTTTCGTATGTGGAAGGTCACATGTTTTCATATGTGGAGGGTCACTAATTTTCATATGTGGAGGGTTACAAGATTTCATATGTGGAAGGTCACAAATTGTCATATGTAGAAGGTTACATGTTCTCATATGTGGAGGGTCACAAATTTTCATATGTGGACGGTCACAAGGTTTCATATGTGGACGGTCACAAGGTTTCATATGTGGAGGGTCACAAATTGTCATATGTAGAAGGTTCTCATATGTGGAGGGTCACTAATTTTCATATGTAGATGATCTCAAGGTTTCATATGTGTAAGGTAACAAATTTTCATATGTAGAGAGTCGCAAGTTCTCATATGTGGAGGGTCACAAATCCCCATACGTAGAGGGTCACAAGATTTCATATGTGTAAGGTAACAAATTTTCATATGTAGAGAGTCACAAGTTTTCATATGTTTAAGGTTACAAATTTGCATGTGTATAAGTTCACATATGTTTATATGTCCAAGTTCAAATTGTTATATGTGTAATATCACAAGTATTCATATGTGTAATGTCACAAATTTTCATGTGCATAAGTTGATCAATTTTTATATGTTCAGGTTTAAATTTTCATATATGTAAGGTCACAAATTGACGTGTGTATAAGCTAACAAATTTTTATATGTTCAAGTTCAAATTTTCATATGTATAATATCATAAGTATTCATATGTGTAAAATCACAAATTGTCATGTGTATAAGCTAACAAACTTTTATATGTTCAAGTTCAAATTTTCATATGTGTAATATCACAAGTTTTCATATGTGTAATGTCACAAATTTTCATGTGCATAAGTTGATCAATTTTTATATGTTCAAGTTCTATTTTCAATTTTATATGTTCAAGATCAATTTTGAATTTCATATGTTCAGTAGGAAGTCACAAGTTTAATAAATATTTTTAGTAAATGAATAGAATTTCGCAAGGAGTATTAACCTAACCAAGATGGCCGTAAAGAAGTGTCAGCCATTAAGACCCATAAGAGATGTAAGAGAAAGAGCGTGAAGAGATGTAAGTGAAAAATATCGGCAGAGGAAAGCACCGACGCAGAAACGATGGTCGAGCGACATCGTTGGCCTTGAATCGAGCCAGTTGCTCGACGACGTGCAACTAGGGCGTGCAAGAGCGACGATGAGCCTTCAAAGCGAACTTTCCTGCCACCCAACCACCACATTTTGCGCCTTTGCAGCCGCAACACGACGACACGTCGATACCTTTAAATACTCGCTCGACTTTGCTCTACACGAGTGTGTTCCCGGATCCTACGAGATCGTGCCATAACCGACCGCCTATAAACGCGTCCCAATGCAACCCGTTTTATCGTTGATCGATTCTCCTCGCAACGGCCACGAGATCGCACTTTCAGATCTACGTGTCGAAGTTCTGGATGTGGGACTTTGGGGACGTGGTTGGGAAATTTGGAGATACGGAAATCTAGGGTTTTGGAGAGATGTGGAGATAGCTTAGGGAGTTGGGAATTTGGGGATATGGAAATTTAGGGTTTTGGGAAGTTAGAGATGTGGAGATGTAGGACTTAGGGAGTTGGGAATTTAGGGAAATGGACATTTAGAGTTTAGGGGGTTGGAAAGTTAGAGATGTGAAGATGGGGTTTAAGGAGTTGGGAATTTAGGAATATGGAAATTTAGGGTTTAGAGTTTGGAGCGATGTGGAGATGGCTTAGGGAGTTGGGAATTTGGGGATATGGAAATCTAGAGTTTAGGGTTTCGAGAGATGTGGAGATGGCTTAGGGAGTTGGGAATTTGGGGATATGGAAATTTAGGATTTTGGAAAGTTAGAGATGTGGAGATGTAGGACTTAGGGAGTTGGAAATTTAGGGAAATGGACGTTTAGAGTTTAGGGGGTTGGAAAGTTAGAGATGTGAAGATGGAGTTTAAGGAGTTGGGAATTTAGGAATATGGAAATTTAGGGTTTAGGGATTTGGGGAGTTAGAGATGTGGAGTTATCATTTAGGGTTTTGGGAAGTTGAGGATATGGGAGACTAGGGTTTGGGGTTTAGAGATTTTGGGATCAAGGCATTTGGGAATGTAGATTTGGGGGTTTTTGAGTTGGGATGTGTAGGGATTTGGGAATTAGGAGAATTTGGGGACCTGGAGGATTTGGAGAGCAAGAGGATTTGGGCACCAGGAGGATTTGGGGCTCTTTGAATTGGGGTGTGTGGGAATTTGGGGACTTTGGAATTTGGAGATATGGAGAATTTGGGAAGTAGGAAGATTTGGGGACCAGGAGAATTTGGGAAGTAGGAAGATTTGGAGACCAGGAGAATTTGGGAAGTAGGAAGATTTGGAGACCAGGAGAATTTGGGGGTCTTTGAATTGGGGTGTGTAGGGATTTGGGGACTTTGGAATTTGGGGAGCAGGAAGATTTGGGGGCCTTTGAATTGGGGTATGTAGGGATTCGAGAACTTTGGAATTTGAGGACCAGGAGAATTTAAGAACTAAAAGAATTTGGGGACTAGGAGGATTTGGAGACCAGAAGGATTTGAGGACCTTAAGGATTCGGTGACAAGGAGGATTTGGGAACAAGGAGGATTGGGGGTTCATGAGAATTCGGAGACCAAGAGAATTTCACGTCTGGCGATATTCAGATGTAGAATCTGGAGATTAATAGATTAGAGGATTAACAGATTTGAGACGTAGCCACTTAGGTATTTAGAGACATGGGAATCTAGGAATTGTGAGGTGTAGAAATGCTAGGACCAAGGTATTGAAATATGTAGATTTGTGGATCCTTGAATTGGGATGCATAAGACTTTTGGGAATAAGAATTGGAGACCATAAAAATTTGATATCTAGTGATTGTTGATTGCTACATGTTACGCGATGATGATTGTTACATCTAGAATTTG
The DNA here is from genome assembly GCF_050947335.1 of Megachile rotundata. Classification (NCBI taxonomy): domain Eukaryota; kingdom Metazoa; phylum Arthropoda; class Insecta; order Hymenoptera; family Megachilidae; genus Megachile; species Megachile rotundata. The sequence continues at coordinate 12,922,424 of NC_134989.1, read as the reverse complement.
GGAATTAAGCAATTTGGGTATCAACAAATTTGGACCTCAGAATTTGAGTCCTGAGACTTCAGAACCTTGAAAGGATTTTTGTTGTTGATTTTAATTTGTATCCGACTTGTAGTTAAAGGTGTTAGGAGACTAAGAAACATTTGTGTCAAAAGATTTTGTAACGTAAATTTTGAGAAAATGTTAATTGTCAGTTTTTAGCTAGGTTCATTAGTTGAATTTTGTAGAACGAGCTGAGCTAATGTTCCAAGTTTTGTCGAGTTATTAAAAGTTTCCTAGCTCAGAGCGAGACAACCGGAGACGAGAAGTTTCAGGGTAGTTCTAGTAAGTTTTAGGAACATGGTTATTGGGAAAGATACGAGAGTATCTTGCTATCTTACAAGGTCAAGTTTGTAAAATGTAGCTTAATGTTGGAAGATCAAAATCACAAATTGTAAAATCCTTATTTAATCCAAATCTCAGATCCCTAACATTCCTTCGCTAAAATCTAAATTCCCAAATTTTCAAATATTTAAATTAATATTCTAAGAGCAAAGACCCTAGTGTCTGTGAACTTGTGACATGTGTCTCGTTGTGAATGAGTGTCATAATCATTCACAATAATTCACAAATAATAATTTGCCACCAAGAAACATAAATCTCATCCAAACCTCAATGTCCTCATCACAACCTTAAGGTCCCACATCAACATTAAAGTTGCGATGAGGACTTTGAGGTTTGGATGAAGACTTTGAGTATTCCCACATTAACACAAAATAATACTAAAAACGTGTTTCAATATTTACCACACATACCATCAAAATTAATAATACTTGACACAATGTTGCGTTTAATAACCCATCTCGAAAATAAATCTTGCGGCAAACGATCTGATGGACGTTAGCAGCCCAGCCAAGAGAGTTAAGAGACCTAAATGGACCATTTAGAAGGTGAACGAACCCGTTAAAAGACGCGAACGTACATCTAAGGATCAGCGAACGCTTCGTTCACCCCAAGAACGGAAAGAATTACCAGCTTTTACGAGAGTAACAAGTCGGGCTGTGGCTAAGCATCGATCTTACTCTGCTCGTAAGATGATTTCCCTAGGGAACCCTCGTTCCGGTGTTCCCCAACAGCCCGTTACGATATTACGATCGTCTCCGCTTACACGAAAAACCCAGGAATTTTCGTTAATGCCAGTTTCCCTTCGACCACGTGACACGGTTCACTCATGTTCTTTTCAAACGCTATGTTACTTAAGTTTTTCGTGTCACGCTAACGGAATATTACGGTTCGTACATTTTATATGTGATGTAATGGTGAAGTTGATGAAATTGTGTTGTTTTAAACGGACGTTTGTTATGCAGTTTGTACTTGATGAAATTGGTGAGGATATTTTATGCATGGATTTTAGAGTATGTATGTATGTATGATCATATGTGTATTTTACATGTGGTATATAATTGTACATATGATATTGTATTATTTTTATACGATGATTGCATGTATGATATTGTTCAACGATTATACAATAATTGCATATGTGATATTGTATAATAATTACATATGTGATACTGTAAAATAATTTCACATATGCTACTGTACAATAATTACATATGTGATACTGTAAAATAATTTCACATATGATACTGTACAATAATTACATATGTGATACTGTACAATAACCTCATATGTGATGTTGTACAATAGTCACATATGTGATGCTGTACAATAATTACATATGTGATGCTGCACAATAACTGCATATGTGATGTTGTACAATAGTCACATATGTGATGCTGTACACTAATTACATATGTGATACTGTAAAATAATTTCACAAATGATACTGTACAATAATTACATATGTGATACTGTACAATAACTGCATATGTGATGTTGTACAACAGTCACATATGTGATACTGTACAATAATTACATATGTGATACTATACAATAACTGCATATGTGAAATTGTACAATAGTCACATACGTGATACTGTAAAATAATTTCACAAATGATACTGTATAATAATTACATATGTGATACTGTACAATAACCTCATATGTGATGTTGTACAATAGTCACATATGTGATACTGTACAATAACTGCATATGTTATGTTGTACAATAGTCACATATGTGATACTGTACAATAATTACATATGTGATACTGTACAACAACTGCATGTGTGATGTTGTGCAATAGTCACATATGTGACACTGTAAAATAATTTCACATATGATACTGTACAATAATTGCATATGTGATATAAAATTGACGCAAAGAGCGCGTCACGAGTCAATCTCGCCAAAATAGTTAAAAATGTCCTCCGAATATGGAGACCATATGTTCCCACCTCGATCCTCAATGACTCCAAAAGTGCAAACCCCCATAAATCTCCGACGTAACCGGACACACTTGTAAATCCCGTTGGATTTGGAGTAGTTGTAAATTCCGGTGTCCATCGGTATGAAACTCGAAGAGAGATCGAGCGTGAAGTCGCTTCAGGAAGCGATCGTTCTAGGATTTATTTCAGGAATCGCGAGCAGTAGGGTGTTCAGGATGTGGGTCGACGACATCGGTGGTAGGGGTTGTTTCTGTTGGCCGTCAAAGCCGTACGAACGATTCGTTTCTTTTCCCCCACCTCCTTGGTATATATATTTTTTATTTCCCGCCACGGCAGCTCTCCTTTTTGCATCGTGGTCGCGGATGAATGCGAAACGCCGGCAGAACTATTGCAGCCAGTCTCGGCTCGCCGCTCCATTGTTTCGCCGGCTGCTCGGCAGACAGTTGACACGGAACAACGATACACACGCGTGCGTCAACGACAGAAAGGCGAAAAAAAGCTTTCAAGCGACGACCAAACGAAAAAAAAACAACAAACAAAATGGAAGAAACACGGGGAAAGGGAGGGAGGAAAGGAGCCGAGCTTTGTTCGGACGCTGGGCTGAAAATGCCTTGAGGTCAGCGTGAAAGGGATTCATCGCGATCTCGCGAGTCTCGCGTTCTTCGATATATTGTTCGACAGAAATTTACTACTTTATGGTTTCATAGTTTTTATATGAATATACATATGTTCAATTATTTTTGGATTATGGTTTTGTGGGGGTGGTTTTGTGGTGGGTTTTGCATTTCTTATGTTAATTTGCCTGTTTCTTATGTTTCATATGTGTACTTTATACATGTAGGATCGTTGTACTTCATATGTACAATTGTGTAATTTTATAGTCTCACATATGTAATTACTGTACAGTATCATGTGTGAAATTATTTTACAGTGTCACATATGTAATTATTTTACAGTATCACATATGTGACTATTATAAAACATCACATATGCAGTTATTGTACAAGATCACATATGCAATTATTGTACAGCATCACATACGTAATTATTGTACAGTATCATATGTGAAGTTATTTTACAGTATCACATATGTAACTAATGTACAGCATCATATGTGAAGCTATTTTACAGTATCACATATGTAACTAATGTACAGCATCATATGTGAAATTATTTTACAGTATCACATATGGGATTATTGTACAGTATCACATATGTGACTATTGTACATCACATATGCAATTATTGTACATCACATATGCAATTATTGTACAGCATCACATATGTAATTATTGTACAGCATCACATGTGTAATTATTGTACAGTATCATATGTGAAATTATTTTACAGTATCACATATGTAACTAATGTGCAGCATCATATATGCAACTATTGTACAACATCACATATGCAGTTATTGTATAATATCATATGTGCAATTATCGTACAATATCACATATGCAATTATTTTATAATTGTTGAACAATATTATACATGCAATAATCGTTCAAAAATAATACAATACCACATGTAAAATACACATATGAACATACATATGATCAATTGTACTCGAATTTGTAATATGCTTCAATTTGTAGTTCAAGTGCAATTACAACATAGTCCACTTATCACATAATCAGCGATTGAATACCAAATCGACGTAACATTCCAAATATCTTTGTTTTAATATTGTTCTGATAATTCATAGTGCACCTAATAATAGTGTATAAAAATCATAGTGCAATAGTGTGTCCATTGAACAATTCGAAGAAAAAGTTCGTCCAGTTCTTGTTAGCATTCTTTAGAGATTACAAGTCCGTCCAGTAGCAGGATCAGGGCTGTGTCACGATCGTCCCGCACCCCTCGTGAGGCAACACAGCAAGCTCTCTCGCCGTGGAACGAAGTATCGACCGGTTAAAGCCATCCCCGCCGGGCTAAAGCGGCCAACCCTCGCCCCAATACCCTCCTCCCACCAAGGCCTACTCACCCACCTTCTCTTCGCATTCACCATCTCCATCATCATCCCCTGTTCGCCCCTATATATCTATATACCTATATAAGCTTTAGAGGCGACGGAAAACGGTGCGCAACACGACCGGACGCCAACGAATCCTCGCCGTTTAAACGGAAACTAAACGTCACCGCGTGCCAGGGAAAGTAGGCTCGCCACTGCGATACGCGACGATTATATGGCTTCGGTTTTTATCTTTTACTGTTTTCCGTGGAAAGTTACTGCTACGTTATTGGACCGAGGGATTCGTTTTCGGGCTGGATTACTGCTCGATCGGGTTTATGGCGACAGCCGAAGGGGATCTTGGGAATTTTTCATGGGGTGAGGATTTCGGAATTTCAGATTTTGGGTGGTTTGGGGTTTGGGAGGGTATGTGGAGAATTGAGGATTTAGGGATTTCAGATTTTGGGTGATTTGGGGTTTCTTGGAAGTTTGGGGTTTGGGACAGTATGTGGAGAGTTGAGGATTTGTAAATTTCAGATTTTTAAATTGAAATTGATCAGGGGGGTTTGAAATTTGGGACGACTGAGAATTTGGGGGATTTGAAATTTGGGACGACTGAGAATTTGGGGGATTTGAAATTTGGGACGACTGAGAATTTGGGAGGTTTGAAATTTGGGACGACTGAGAATTTGGGGGGTTTGAAATTTGGGACTATTGAGAACTGGGGGGATTTGAAATTTGGAACGACTGAGAACTTGGGAGGGTTGAAATTTGGGACGACTGAGAATTTGGGGGGTTTGAAATTTGGGACTATTGAGAACTGGGGGGATTTGAAATTTGGAACGACTAAGAATTTGGGAGGGTTGAAATTTGGGACGACTGAGAATTTGGGGGGTTTGAAATTTGGGACGACTGAGAATTTGTAGGGTTTGAAATTTGGGACTATTGAGAACTGGGGGGATTTGAAATTTGGAACGACTAAGAATTTGGAAGGGTTGAAATTTGGGATGACTGAGAATTTGGGAGATTTGAAATTTGGGACATTTGAGAATTTAGGGGGTTTGAAATTTGGGACGACTGAGAACTTGGGAGGGTTGAAATTTGGGACGACTGAGAATTTGGAGGGTTTGAAATTTGAGATTTGGGGATTTCAGATTTTAGGTGATTTGGGGTTTCTTGGAAGTTTGAGGTTTGGAAAGGTATGTGGAGAGTTGAGTATTTGGAGATTTTGAGGATTTCAGATTCGTCGAAATATCGCAAGGGGTTAATATGATAGACCAATGGTTCTTCACCTTCCACTACCCTTAACTCTACAGCTACCACCGTCAAATGCTCACTTACTTTTCGACTAAAAATGAATATGTGAATACTGACACATCAAATAATGTACATTCTCTGCCTCGACAAAATATGACAGATGGTTGCATATGTGTATTATGATATATGTACACATATGACTCGATTATCATTTTTAGTATAATTGAATATTACGTTCAGTTCATATAAACGATAATACAAAATGGAAGACCTAACACATGATTCATATGATTGAATATGTGTAATTCATACGTGTAATACGAGAAGAATATTAACAAGGTTACCTGATATATTTTTAATACGATTCAACTGTGTCGATGTAATTCATATGTGGAATACAAAATGGTGAACCTGACACACTTTCAATACGACTGAACTGTATAAATTTAATTCATATGTACAATATAAGAAGAACAATGACAAGGTTGCAAACTTCATATATTTTTAATATGATCAAACTGTACCGGTGCATCTCATATGTGGAATAATACAAAATGGTGAACCTGACGCACTTTTAATACGAGTGAACGGTATACATTTAATTCACATGTATGATACAAGAAGAACAATGACAAGGTTGCAGACTTCATATATTTTTAATATGATCAAACTGTACCAGTGCATCTCATATGTGGAATAATACAAAATGGTGAACCTGACACAATTTTAACACGACTGACCAGTATACATCTAATTAACATAATAATACAAGATGACAAACCTGACACGTTTTCAATAAAATCGAATAGTACAAGTTTAATTTATACGTACAATATAAAATGATAAACATGACAATTTTAACACGATCATGACACAATTTTAATTTAGTAACATGAAGTAATTCAGTTTACGTGAAGAGTAATGTATGAAAAATAAAGAAACTGATCCACCCCTGATCTTAAACTTCAAAGTCCATTAAGATTCATGATTTCATCGTGTTTTTGGGTGTCAATCAAAGAGCATCATAACTGGATAAGTAGGCTATGGTTTAACACCCCGTACAGAGAGTACAACTAACCTACAACTGTCACAGGCGCATGGCTTCTCTACAGTCACAGCCTACGGAACAATATGAATCCCGTGCTTCCGGTTAGCCAATCTACTGGAAACTGGAATAACAGGAACGACACGTGTCAATACGTGATTCGTCTGGATACCTTTTCAAAACTGGCCGATTTGTTTCCAACCCAGGAGGAATATCGCTTTCGAACAGGTTATAACCCCGTAACCAATCGTTTATGGGATTAATCTCCTCTCGTTTCAAAGTACATCGTTTCTCTTTATGTATTTCCTTTTCGATGGATCGCGTTTCAGGGGATACAAAAAACCTTTTGAGAACGTGATTATGAATATATTGGGTAATAAATTATGGGCGCTGCTCGTTCGTGTATGAATAATTCTTTTTCGTGAAGAGGGAAATTGGGAGATTGGGAATGGGGAGGTTTTAGTGTATGGAAATTTGGGACGAGCGAGAATTTATGGGCAGGTTTGAAATTTGGGGAGTTTGAAATTTGGGACAAGTGAAAATTTGAGAAGTTCGAAATTTGGACCAGGTGGAAATTGGAGAGCTTGAAATTTTACAAGATTGAGAGCTTTACTGCTTTGGGAACTGCATTATATCGCCATGCGAAGACTTCCTATGCGTTATATCGCCACGCGTAGTGTTCCCTCGCGTTATATCGCCTCGCACAGACTTCCTATGGGTTATACCACCACGCGTAGTGTTCCCACGCGTTATATCACCACGCGTAGACTTCCCATGCGTTATATCGCCACGCGTAGTGGTCCCTCGCGTTATATCGCCGCGCGAGACTTCCCATGCCTTATATCGTCACGCGTAGTGTTCCCTCGCGTTATATCGCCACGCGTAGACTTCCTATGCGTTATATCGCCACGCGTAGTGTTCCCTCGCGTTATATCACCACGCGTAGATTTCCCATGCGTTATATCGCCACGCGTAGTGTTCCCTCGCGTTATATCGCCTCGCACAGACTTCCTATGCGTTATATCACCACGCGTAGTGTTCCCTCGCGTTATATCGCCTCGCACAGACTTCCTATGCGTTATATCACCACGCGTAGTGTTCCCACGCGTTATATCACCACACGTAGACTTCCCACGCGTTATATCGCCACGCGTAGGATTCCCACGCGTTATATCGCCACGCGTAGACTTCCCATGCGTTATATCGCCACGCGTAGACTTCCTATGCGTTATATCGCCACGCATAGTATTCCCACGCGTTATATCACCACGCGTAGACTTCCCATGCGTTATATCGCCACGCATAGTATTCCCACGCGTTATATCACCACGCGTAGACTTCCCATGCGTTATATCGCCACGCGTAGACTTCCCACGCGTTATATCGCCGCGCGAGACTTCCCATGCGTTATATCGTCACGCGTAGTGTTCCCTCGCGTTATATCGCCACGCGTAGACTTCCTATGCGTTATATCGCCACGCGTAGTGTTCCCTCGCGTTATATCACCACGCGTAGACTTCCCATACGTTATATCGCCACGCGTAGTGTTCCCTCGCGTTATATCGCCTCGCACAGACTTCCTATGCGTTATATCACCACGCGTAGTGTTCCCACGCGTTATATCACCACACGTACACTTCCCACGCGTTATATCGCCACGCGTAGGATTCCCACGCGTTATATCGCCACGCGTAGACTTCCCATGCGTTATATCGCCACGTGTAGACTTCCTATGCGTTATATCGCCACGCGTAGTGTTCCCTCGCGTTATATCGCTTCGCGTAGACTTCCTATGCGTTATATCGCCACGCGTAGACTTCTCATGCGTTATATCGCCACGCGTAGACTTCTCATGCGTTATATCGCCACGCGTAGTGTTCCCTCGCGTTATATCGCTTCGCGTAGACTTCCTATGCGTTATATTGCCACGCGCAGACTTCCCTGGCGTTATATCACCACGTGTAGTATTTCTACGCGAATGTGTAAAGAGAATTGTAGAATTTGTGCTTTAGAATATTTGAGAGTTTAAATATAACAGCATATAACTTAAACGGTTGAGAAAATTGAAAGAAGATCGATCGAACGTCGAAAGAGATCGATTAACCGAAAACCAATCTTGACAACGAAACAAACTTTCTTTCGTTACTTAAGGCACGGAAGTTGGAGTATCAGAAAAGTTGGGAAGCTTCTTAAACATCAATCTCGATCGAGATTCGATCGTTGACGAGCGGATCGAAGGTGCACAACTTCCATCCAATCTCCTGCGAAAAGCTTGGGATAAAGGGTTTCGTGTCTGCCAGTATTGGCTGCCCCTTGTACAGTATAATTACGTTATTAGTAAATAATCGAGTTAAACCGATCGAACTAGAATGCTGCTCGATCCTCGAGAGCTGCTCTTCAATTCTGGACACGCTGTTTACCGCTTACGACTTCCCTCAGAAACGAAGAAAATATCGCCGAAAAACAAACCTACAAATCATTCGTTCTGACGTTAATCGAATCTTCATTCATTTCACGCTTAATTGTTTCTTAATTCGCGACACTATAATCATTATTGTGAACCATCAAATCAGTTAGTTCTATCTCAAAATTTATTTCTAAATTTTATATAATATTTATCAATTTTAGAAATCTATTATGTTAAACATATGAAATATTTAAATGATGAAAAGTTCTGCAGTAGAAAATTAATGAAAAGTTCTCATTGATATAGAATAATTTCTCAAAGGTATTAGAGTGAAATTTTTTATGCAATCAACGGATTATACCTCCTTCATTGTTCCTCTCATCAATGAAAATTTCAATTATCGATTAGAGCGATCGAACTCGAACAGACACGATTTGCCGCTTAATCTGCTCGCCGAAAGGACGCATAAATTACGCGCTCGAAAATCCAGCTCGCCTCCATCAGACAGGCAGATACTACTTCCATCGTTTCGTGCTTAAATAGCCCGGCTAAGGCATAATTTAGACGCTGTATACAGTAATACCGTACCGCTTTGGGCACCATTACCCAGTTACCTCCTATTATTGGGAAGTCCAAGTTATATCTAACAACCAGCCTCTGAAGCCGGCCAAATCGATCAAGAGAAGCAAAGCGGACCGAGCTACACCCCTTTCTTTGCCTCGCATTATTTTACCTCGACAATTATATATACTATATATACTTCTTTAATTATACAGTTCCCCAATTTACAAAGTTAATGTGATGCAAGCTGTAAATGTATAAAATAAGTGGGAATCCTACGCGTGGGAATACAACGCGTGGCGATATAACGCGAGGGAACACTACGCATGGCAATATAACGCTTGGGAATACTACGCATGGCGATATAACGCGGCGGAACACCACGCGTGGCGATATAACGCAAGGGAACACTACGCGTGGCGATATAACGCGAGGGAACACTACGCATGGTGATATAACGCGTGGGAATACTACGCATGGCGATATAACGCGTGGGAACACTACGCGTGGCGATATAACGCGAGGGAACACTACACGTGGCAATGTAACGCGATGGAACACTACGCGTGGCGATATAACGCGTGGAAATACAACGCGTGGCGATATAACACGTGGAATTACTACGCGTGGTAATATAACGCGTGGGAATACTACGCGTGGTAATATAACGCGTGGGAATACTACGCATGGCGATATAACGCGACGGAACACTACGCGTGGCGATATAACGCGAGGGAACACTACGCGTGGCGATATAACGCGAGGGAACACTACGCGTGGCGATATAACGCGTGGGAATACTACGCATGGCGATATAACGCGACGGAACACTACGCGTGGCGATATAACGCGTGGGAATACTACGTGTCGCAATGTAACGCGTGGGAATACTACGCGTGGCGATATAACGCGAAGGAATACTACGCGTGGTAATATAACGCATAGGAAGTCTACGCATGGCAATATAACGAGTGGTAATACAATGCGTAGCAATATGATGCTTGGCAATATAACGCAGGGCAGTATAACGTACGGCAATATTACGAATGGTAACGTAATGCATGGAAATGTACCACACGGTAATATAACGCGAGCACATTAACACAAAGTAAACTAGCAGTTATAAATTTTTCTTGTCCAACCCTCGCAAGATGGCATTCGATCGTCACTCGATTCAGCGAATCGATACTGCAATATTTCGCGATGTCTCGTGGAAACAGTCCTTCGAAATCGACCCTATGCGCAAACATTACGCGATAAGCATCACGAACAAAGCGTATTTCGTGTCAACCTACTTCGAAATGTACCTCGATAGAAACGGACGCTCCTTCGTCCTCCTGATCATCGATCTCTTGCCGAGAAATTCTCTTGGTTTTACAGCGAGTCGGATCAGACAGACCTTGAGAAAATGGCGTAGAAAGTGGACAGGTATTGACGTTCGATGGACGTGAAAAAATGGCAAGTTTCATGGTGAGATACACGGGAAAACGTTTGTCGCAAAGTCACGTAGTTATCGGCCAGGCATAAGATACTACGGCAGAAACGAAACGAGATATCGATATTGAGAAAGTTTGCCAAATACGAAGTGCACGAGATATTTCGTGTTACGTATTTATACTCGATGTGTCGTGTCGCAAGGTACGAAAGTAAGATTAAACAATCGAAGGAATTAAATTTTCCAATCGATTTCCCCTTGCTTGTTTGTTTAAATTTATTTTCAATTTCGATGTAAATCTGTGTCGAGTACGATTGTATCGCTGTTAAAATACCAGATTACGATACATAGTCTGAATCAACAATCGTATTACATCATTTTCCAGGGTGCGATAAAGTTACCCTTCCAGTCACGGTGAAGTACAATTGAAACAGCTGTTCCAAGCAAACTCGACTGTCGACGGAGTTTCATAATTAAAGTATAGCGGGACTCGCAACTTTCAACATGCTCGAAATCGCTATAAGATAATCATTCGTCTTGCAGGTCTGGCTGGGAATCGTGCGAAAAGCGTGAAACTTTGTCTTCATTCACGCTGTGTACTCGAACCGGCTTTATCGCTGAATCAATGACGTTTCGAATGATACTTATCGGAATTTTTTACGATACGTAACATGCTTTTTAAATTATCGACTGATCAATTTATATTTCGTGCGTCGCTTTGCGATCGATGTGGGAAGAAAGCCAACTCCTCTTTCATTTTTATCGGTAAATTTATGAATTTAGAAAATATCAGGAAAATGGGTAATTTGAAAATTTGAAATTTCGCGCCAACCTCGTAACTTGATACTTGAGTCTTTGTGCACCCACGAATAATGATCACGAGAAACAAAAGCTAGCATCCAGTAATATACAAGTACACCATACCAATAATAAGTAAGCCGAAGAACCACAAATTGTAAACGAAAAGAAAACAAGATCTCAGATCAGTAATAACAAAGATTAGATATCTTATCATATCACTCCAAACATATAAACAGTTCCTTATCGTAACTTCCTAGTTAACCAATTACAATAACGAGATCAATTTGCAAGAGTATCATTCGTCTAAAACATATTAGACCAATTCCGTATTCCACGACGAGAAGAACCAAATGTCCCAAGAATATATCCGGTGACAATGGCTTTTCAAGCTGACAGCCGTTGGATGAAATGTTGGCCCTAGCAACCCCTATGAAATTCACCCTTTTGTCTGTGGACCCCTTAATCACTAGGACAAAGAGACTGTTCAGATTCTGCTGCCAGCCGGAATGCATTTTTTCCCCGGTGGGTCACTTTTCTAGGAGAAAACTCGACCTGCCCTTTGAAACGTCTGATGCATGCGATGTGAATGCGAGGATAGATTGAACCGTGCAATAAATGTATTAAAATAGTACTAAAAATTTGATGATACTGAACATGGCAATATAGCGCGATGGAAAAACATGTGGTGATACCACATGCGGCAATGTAATATAACTTGTGGCGATGCAAGATATAGTAACTTAGTTCATGACAATATAACGCGTGGCAGTACAACGCGTGGTAACTCAACGCATGGTGGTATAACAAGTGGCAATATAGTAGGTGATATAACGCGTGGGAATACTACGCGTGGCGATATAACGCGAAGTAACTTAACGCGTGGCGATATAACGCGAAGTAACTTAACGCGTGGCAATATAACGCGAAGTAACTCAACGCGTGGCGATATAACGCATTGCAACTCCACACATGGTGATCTAACGCGTAGTAAATCAACGCATAGTGATATAACGCGTGGGAATACTACGCGTGGCGATATAACGCGTGGGAACACTACGCGTGGCGATATGACGCGTAGGAATACTACGCGTGGCGATATAACGCGTGGGAATACTACATGTGGTGATATAACGCGTGGAAATACTACGCGTGGCGATATAACGCGTGGGAATACTACGCGTGGTGATATAACGCGTGGGAATACAACGCGTGGCGATATAACGCGTGGGAATACTACGCGTGGCGATATAATGCGTGAGAATACTACGCGTGGCGATATAACGCGTGGGAATACTACGTGTGGCGATATAACGCGTGGGAATACTACGCGTGGTGATAGAACGCGTGGGAATACTACGCGTGGCGATATAACGCGTGGGAATACTACGCGTGGCGATATAACGAAAAGTAACTCAACGCGTGGCAATGCAACGCGTAGTAACTCAACTCATGGTGACATAACGCGTAACAATATAACGCGTGGCGATATAACACGAAATCACTCAACGCGTGGTGATATATCGCATATCTATACAACAAACACTAATTCATCCTATGACTCTATGTACACATCGCTAGATAAGAAAAAGTTCTGCGATATAACGCGTAGCCATCCGTGACATATCCGAATGCCAACGAGAGGTGATAAAAAGAGATTATTGTAATAAAATGCAAATGTCCTGTTAGAAGAAACGTGTACTAACTTTTCTAACGATAGTACGTAGTATCTTTGTTCGTGCAATTTCGTCGCAGAAGGATTAAGGAACGGGTAGAATTGCTGTCGACGCTTCCTACGAGCAAAATTCTCATTTCCGGGTAAACAAGGATCGAGTGAACCAAAGAAACGCGGGGACAAACAACGCTATTCTCGATGGAGAAACAGGGAAACGACGTTCATCAGAGCGGGGGTTCGAATAAAATTTTCACGTTACCTCCTGTACCCCGTTGGTTCCATGCACATTTCCCTCGAGCATCAAAGCCGACGTTTAATGAAACGTCACCAACAACGACCGTTCCCGTTCACCTCTTTCTCAGCGAACCGTTTGTTTGCTCCCGTTAACTGGTATCAACTGTTATGGTTATTAACTTGGGACATAATGATACGATCGTTACACGAACGTGGTGTTTCTAAATGAAAAGCAACGCTAGAAACGCCGATTTGTCTTTTAACTCTCAAACCGTGATCTGTCGTATCACTTGTGAACGTAACGCGATACATATATCGCGTATGTTATTATACATTCCACAGTTCGAACAGTACTGGGCACATAAATCGATCTCTGTTTGGTTAAGAACGAGTTCAGTCTTCCGGCTCTGATTTGTTTCCAAACAATTCAGGAAAAACCGTGGACACAGAGAAAGTCTATGGGGAAAATAAAAAAACTCTTGATCGAAAAAAAATCAGTCAGTTGACGCGTAGACAAATTTCAACGAAGTTTGACCCCTCGAACGTTATAAATCGTTGAACGATCAAAGCAGCGTAAGCATCGTGTTTACGCGACTGCAACGGCTGGACATTTCGAGCGATCGGTTCGTGATTTAATTGCTCCGTTCGATTCTTTGACCGGAAATTGTACAATTGCTCCCAATCGAGTAGGAATGATCCGCGTGCACAAACGATGTCGCTGGCCGCGGTGCAATCGCGGAATTATTGTAGCCGGAGAAACGCGTAGAATTCCACGAGGCGCGAGCAAAGCGTTAACGAAGCTGATGCCGGCGCACAATCGGACGAAAGGGAAGAGATACCTAGCCCCGCACAAAGGAACAAGACGAGAAACAGCTTCTTCCACTGAAATCGTAACACAATACCAGAAAACAACTTTGAATCGTGGAAACAGGAATCCCGGCGGAACGGTTCCCGTCGTTATAGCCTGGAAGACACGATCCAGACAGTCTCGTATCGATTAACGATTAGCCAACCCGGAGCGGTCGACCATTATTTCAATCGTGGTATTTCTGACTCGCGTTTGAGAGCCGACCACGAGGAAGAAAAACCTGGATACGTGAACGAAAGGCGTCGATAACGAGTCGAAACTCGAGTAATGGACCTTGCCTATCGCCTCTATATATTATACACAATGTTGCTATTATCTTTTATTTTTGGATCGTCTTCTCTCCTTGTTACTCCAAACCTCGAGATCTTACGAGCTCGAACAGTGGCTATTATCGACGTTATCACGGAAAAGTTTATTATTGTCGGAGATTTCTGATTCATATTTTATTAGCGGCAAGATATTCTCGAGAGGAGTCTTGAAATTTTAACGATCTAAGTGCGAGAAGAATAGATGGCAAAACTGTTAAAGCTGTATGGTAATATCTTGAATCGGAGCTGCTGATGTCGATAACGTTATTATGATTTAATGACTGAAATTGCAACATCAAGTTTTATCATCCGAGTTTATTTTCTTCCTTAAACTTATTATTAAAGTTGGTTATGCTTCTTCGAAATTAGGTCAGATGAATGAATTTTTAGTGGCAAGATTTGTACACAAAAATAAATAGATAAAATTCAATGTTGTCGATAGTCAAATATCAATAAGATATCGATAATTTATCGATACTCAATAACAGCAATATGTCGAATACAATGGCTACAAGTGACCGTCATCGGCAATTCAATACACTGATTTAACTGCACCACAATGACGCTTCGAATCCTCAATTGAACTAACAATTTTTGAAATCGATTATTGCGTGAGCGTATAATAATCGTAAACGTCGATCTACGAGGTTAATATCGCGACCACGCGGTTATGACTGTGACATTTCTCCGTGTACGATGTAGCGAAATTCTGGCGCCGTCAATTATTTATAGTCGGTCTAAACATACGCTTGTTGCTCGCGCGAGCACACGACGGTCATCGTTGAATTAGAAACTGTCCCTACACGCCTAACCGGCCCCGACAGAACACGGAACTATAAAACTCTAACCGTTGGATTATTTTCGTGCGATCTTCCCTTACCCTCGAGTCCTCGTTCTGCTCGATCTGTCGACGCTCGAATTAGTCAAACGCCGCGCGCCGTTGCGCTCGCGCGATCACGATTCCACGCTCTGGCGACTCGCGCGTGTAAACAAATCGCATCTCCCTCCTATCGTCATCGTTTTTACTCATTATTCATGAATACAAGTTTATTTAGGATTTTACGCGTTGTGGAAAGCGATACATTGTTTTCCACACTTTTCAATTTCTTTTCATTCTCATTTTCCGAATTTCTATCCAAGTTTCCTATCAAACTTAAATAATTTTCCTGAGTTCATATTTCCCGAATTTCTACAATTCCTAATTTCCTAAATCCTGTACTCTCAAATTTCCACACAGTTTCCTAATTTCCAAACTCCCAATTTTCCAAATTTCAAATTCAAGTTTCCCCTAATTCCCCGAATTTTTGAAATTCCCTAAATTTTCCTTTCTGAATAGTGGTTTTCACTGAAAATTCCTAACACCATGGGGAAAAATCGTGGAAAATCACAGAAAAAAACCGCCGGACCCCCCGCCGGGATTCGAACCCGTACCCCCCATTTCACCAATCCGTCGCTCTACCTACTGCGCCAACTTCTCCCTTGCAATTACGTTCACAATTTCTTTTATTCTCTCTACTAATCCATTCGTACTAACTATTAAACACTCTGTCAAGTACAGCCTGCATTAAATCCTGTCATATAAAGCGCATTACACCCTGCATTCTTAATTTTTCGAATTAATTCTCAAGCGTCACCCCGAATACTAAATTCCTGGATTGCGCTAGTAGAACCTGGATATTCGCAGATTCCCTGTAATCCTTCCGTGTCTTGAACAAGCTAACTGGCTCTCAGTTTCGGTTTAATTTCGAGCTTAAACTCTCGCAGGGTATCAGCTGTAAGTACGATAGGTCCATGGCAAACAGTTAACCTGGATAACCTGGATGGTAATCGATAACGTGGTTGTTTGACATCGATGCTACAGGTAACAAGAAACCCCGGAACCTTTTAGGCCGTTTGATCGTTTCTGTATCCAATTTCTCGTTGACTTATAAATGTTATTTAAGATTTGAGCAGCGTCCTGATGAAGTCTTAGACGATGTGCCTTTTCAGAGGAATTATACTCCCATGGGAAGTAATCATACTCTCATCGATCGACCTACATGTATATTCCCACAGTGAAGACATAATAAGGAAAGCTTCGCTCTTCGAATTTCAATCTAACAAAATCCTCGGCATCCTCCAACTATCGTAACATCAATTTGCATCTTTAATTAGAAACGCTAAAGTGACGATGTCTTTTGAAAAAGATAAACTTGCCGATAGTTTTATCCGTTCGAAGTTATTAGATACGAAAATGCAAAAGCGCTGTTTTACTGTGTGGCGGTAAAACAATCGGGCAATTGCATTATTCAGTAGTTATGAATTTTCGAGTTTCCATCACTTTGTTCGCGGGATATAAACATTGCAATTTACTTCTTCAGGGCTGACCTAAATCTGCTGTATTATTTGTTTGGACGATGCCAGACCTATCGTTACATCCTCGACTCACTTTCGGAACGTATCAACGGTTAATAACAGAGCATCTAGTAAATCCACTGAAAAACATAATCGTAACATAATTTCTGATCTCGAGTATCGCTTAATTAATTATTTACTTGAAAATTGATCCTCTCATCTTGCCAAATAAATTCATTTGCACTCACACGTTTGTTATAACTTCAATCTACTTAAATAATGAAGCGGGGTTTATAAAGTCATCTACAGATCATTTAATCGACATCGGGTTTACGACTCGTGAAATGATAGTTTAATTTACGACAATGCGATGAATGAAATTAATTGCGTGATATCTCGAATCATTGAGAATTCCCACGCGTTACGATTCGAATTAGCCCTGACGGCCCTAATATAGACGCGCGTGTTGGAAACGGGGCTGTTCCAGCGGCGTCGCGAACGGCCCGATCGAAAGATTAAAAGAAGCGGCGGCTTCGATATAAACGCGTCCGCCGCTCAAAATAAGCCTGCCTTCGATCCGAACGCCCAAAAATAATATCCGCGAAGCCGATAGGAGACGTGGAAAGACACGGATCCGAGAAACGCGTCATTTCGTTCGATTTTATCGATTCTCGTTAAATACGAAATATTAATTACTTCCGTTTCGCTTTGTGTCTTAAACGCGAATCGGAAATGCTTTCGAAGAACATCGACACGATATTTTTGTATCGAAAAGTATTTCGTTTGGTCAGAGTCAAGGACGCGGTCAATACGAAGTTCTTTTAGAACAAAAATATACGGAGGAAATTTATTATGTTTTAGAACGGAATCGCATTTTTGGCGAGTTTAGGCAATTTCAATTTATACATTGTTGTTCGTAAGCGTGCTGGTGTATCTCGTTCGTAGAATTCCGCTCGGGACGATAATCGATGACGACGATGTAAGTACACTTGGTAAGATACGATAGCCTCGGAAATTCAGAACGTCTTTTCTCGCGGTAAATCCCGAGGCCTTAAAAGTTCACCGTTTCACGCCGCTTTTCACCTCGCGAGAAGACGGCGTTCTCAGAGTCTTCTAATCCCGATGAACGGGGGTCTCAGCTGCGATCGAGTCGAGTCTTGAAGTTTAATCGATAACTTCCCAATTTCCCTCCGGCAGAAATTAAAATTGTACGCGCATTCTACGGGGATGTACACGTACATCCCACGGGAGTGCGAATAATTGAAACGAACAAGTCGATCGTAATTTAAACAGTCCGAAGAGATTAATCGCCGATATATGGGACGTGTCTTTCGAAACCCGAGTGCTCGTCCCTCATTGCCATTTTATGACTGCTTGTTGCATTGTCATATATCATATGGAAATGCCCTCTATTGCGATAGGTAACATTACCGTGTGCTTTATCGCCTCGTGTTATATCACTTTCAATTACTAAGAAGTTAGATTACTACGCATTACATTATTATGCGCTATATTAAAATGTATACTGCTATACACTGAATTCCATCACGTTATATCACCGCGAGTTGTATTCCCACGCGTTATATCACCACGCGGAGTATTCCCACGCGTTATATCACCACGCGTAGTAATCCCACGCATTATATCGCCACGCGCCAAGTTACCACGCGTTATATCGCCACGCACAGAATTTCCACGCGTGGTATCGCTACGCACCGAATTTCCACGCGTTATATTGCCACGCGCCAAATTCCCACGCGTTATATTGCCGCGCACCGAATTTCTACGCGTTATATCGCCACGCACAGAATTTCCACGCGTGGTATCGCTACGCACCGAATTTCCACGCGTTATATTGCCACGCGCCAAATTCCCACGCGTTATATCGCCACGCACTGAATTTCCACGCGTGGTACCGCTACGCACCGAATTTCCACGCGTTATATTGCCACGCGCCAAATTCCCACGCGTTATATTGCCGCGCACCGAATTTCTACGCGTTATATCGCCACGCACAGAATTTCCACGCGTGGTATCGCTGCGCACCGAATTTCCACGCGTTATATTGCCACGCGCCAAATTCCCACGCGTTATATCGCCACGCACTGAATTTCCACGCGTGGTACCGCTACGCACCGAATTTCCACGCGTTATATTGCCACGCGCCAAATTCCCACGCGTTATATTGCCGCGCACCGAATTTCTACGCGTTATATCGCCACGCACAGAATTTCCACGCGTGGTATCGCTGCGCACCGAATTTCCACGCGTTATATTGCCACGCGCCAAATTCCCACGCGTTATATTGCCGCGCACCGAATTTCTACGCGTTATATCGCCACGCACTGAATTCCCACGCGTTATATCGCCACGCACTGAATTCCCACGCGTTATATTGCCACGCGCCGAGTTCCCACGCGTTATATCGCCACGCACTGAATTTCCACGCGTGGTACCGCTACGCACCGAATTTCCACGCGTTATATTGCCACGCGCCAAATTCCCACGCGTTATATTGCCACGCGCCGAGTTCCCACGCGTTATATCGCCACGCACTGAATTTCCACGCTTGGTACCGCTACGCACTGAATTCCCACGCGTTATATTGCCACGCGCCGAGTTCCCACGCGTTATATTGCCGCGCACCGAATTTCTACGCGTTATATCGCTACGCACTATATTGCCACGCGTAATATCACTACGCGTTGATTTACTACGCGTTAGATTACCGTGTGTGGAGTTGCAATGCGTTATATCACCATGCGTTAAATTACTTCGTGTTATCTTCACACGCAAAAATACCACACATCATATTTCTACCTGCGAAAGTACCACGCGTTATATCGCCAAATTTCCACGTATATTGCGACTCATACTATCACCACGTGTAAAATCACGCTATGAAAGACGTCACGTTGCTACCACGAATCGAGCTGTCACGTGTCACATCACGCGTGTTAATTGCCTATTATTTGGCAACGCATTGTATCGCAACATATTAAGTGACCAAAAATTAGCAACACGCGATATGTCTCCGAAAATTTTCTGTTGGCAACGTCCACGTGCAAGTAAGAATTATGTACGTTCCACTCAAGCATTATTGGCTACTATAACATTCACCCAATGCAAAATACGCCATTTATATCTGCCAATTCCGCAATTCTTTCCACCGCTGTATAGCAAGACTCTATTGTACGCGTCTCAGAAACGACAGCTAATAGCGTTTTACCGACGCGTCTAAATTGGTCTGTTAGATAAACCCTGTTTATTGGCCATCTTTTATTTATAGTATAATAGCTTCCTGGTCGAGAGACAAAGTTCCGCGCGATGTCTCATTAGGACGAGGGAAACGGCCGTTGCGAGGTCAGCAGACGATGAAATTCCTGAACCGCGTGTTGCATAGTTCTGCACGCCTATTTTCGTCCTGTACAGCTTACTATTATTAGCCGGTGCCGCGAGAAGGGCGAAAGATAGCGGTAAAGAGAGATCGTTAGTAAATAGATGGATAGGTTTGATACGGCACTGTCCAAGCGCCGTGGAGAACGCACGTGCGTGAACCGAATTTGTCCATCGATCGCGGAAACGTGCTTGCGAATATACAACACGACAAGATTTAACACCTCCAAGATTTCGCGCTCGTGTCCAGATCGAATATCATCAGCCTCTGTGTATTTCGAGTTCCACGCTGAAGACAGACACCGCCACGTTCAATCCCCTAAAAATAGTATGGGACGTGGAACGTTCGAGGACTCACGGGGCATTATTTTGACGGGAAACATCAAGAAAATGAAATCACTGATCAATTAGGATTTCCAGATAACTTAGGTAACTTTTATTTAACCCTTTCCCTATAATTTATTTGTCAGATGCGTCACTCAGAACCTATTCATATCCACAATATTATAGTAAATAAGGAAATTTGAAATGTTATGTCCATTTTATATTCAGTGATCCTCGCAAGTTCAAAGTGGACTCAGACTTCAAATTGAGATATATAAAAAATTCGTGTAAATTCATCACATTCGAATGTATCACATGAGTGCGTCACATGAGTGCGTCACATGAGTGTGTCACGTGTCAGAAGCAAATAAGGAAATTTGTAATTTTATGTCTATTTTATATTCAGTGATCCTTGCAAGTTCAAAGTGGACTCAGACTTCAAATTGAGACATATTAAAAATTCGTGTACATTCATCACATTCGAATGTGTCACATAAGTGCGTCACATGAGTGCGTCACGTGTCAGAAGCAAATAAGGAAATTTGTAATTTTATGTCTATTTTATATTCAGTGATCCTTGCAAGTTCAAAGTGGACTCAGACTTCAAATTGAGACATATTAAAAATTCCTGTACATTCATCACATTCGAATGTGTCACATGAGTGCGTCACATGAGTGCGTCACGTGTCAGAAGCAAATAAGGAAATTTGTAATTTTATGTCTATTTTATATTCAGTGATCCTTGCAAGTTCAAAGTGGACTCAGACTTCAAATTGAAACATATTAAAAATTCATGTAAATTCATCACATTTTAATGTGTCACATAAGTGCGTCACATGAGTGCGTCACGTGTCAGAATCGTGTACAGCAAAGTTCTAAGATCGTCGATTCGCAAGCTTAATATTCAATCGATCACACGATCCAGTAAGGGAACTTCGTAATATCTGTAAATTTATTCTAAAAATAAATTGTATCCGAGATTCCCAAATTCCAAAATCCCCGAGATCCCTCAATCTCCAGGTTTCCAAATCACCAATCTCCATATTCTTCTTAAATCGATTATGCTAATTTGATTTTGATAAAGCCCCACGATTCAAGGACCCCAACGAATTCACGAGTTAAATTCAGACATTTCGTATTCGGTCCGCGCGTTTCACATAGCGAGGATGGATTTGAATTTTGACGCCGACTGCGTCGCTCGTAAAACCGCCTCGCATTTTCAGCTTACAAAGCGAGCCGACTGTGCGAAATGCTGTATGAAAAGAAAAAGAACCGCCTTCGTAAATAATAATACAAACTATTTTTGAACTAGGATTCTTTCGTAGATTAAATGGGTGTCATAGATTGGTCAATTTAGATCGATTGAATATGGAGAGTTAGATAAATATTCATGAGTGTGCTTCATCCATCAATTGATGATAAATAATTGAAATTAAGTGGCAATGTATCTTATAAATTTTTGAGAATAGCAAGTACTTCTTCATCACGAAGAATAACGTTAAATGTAAGATAATAAAATTGTAGAACAATGATATAGATAACAGCATAGTACAGTCAAATAGTAAATTTGTACGAACACAGCAAATAGTGTAACAGTCCGACAAAAATAATTCACAGTACAGTAAAATATTCGCATATTTTATAACGGTACAGCAGTAGAATATTCAAACATTTGTGCACGGTAAAAAAATGTGTGAAACTCGAAGCGCTAGAGGCAAGAAAGCTTCACGCAAGAATTGCACTGAATCGCGACAATTGGCTGGAAAGAAAAGAGGGAAATAAGGAACAGCAAAGGAACGATAACAACCGACTAAATTATCATAATTAAAGGAGAGAAAGAATGCAGTAGGGTTCTCCTCTGCAGGGGCCACGTATATAGTGTGCAGAACGCGAATCGATGCTTTCTTATCTTACGCAACCACGTTTAATAATACGTATCCAGCGTAAAAGCACGCGACAATTCCACGGTACGGGTCGCATGTATAAGTAAGCGTATCCACGGACACGAAGAGCGACCGGGTTATCGATCGTAGGCCGCCTCCTCCTCGGGAATGTCTCCAGGGAGGACCCTGACGTCGCCGCAGGACACGTGAGTTACCCTCTTACAACGCCGAGCGGATCCGAATCCCGACGAAACCCACCGAACCCCTCTATGCTAACGGTACCATTTAACCTAGCGCTAACTGAAATTTCTCTAACGAGCAAACCGACGAAACTGTCACACCTGTCCGGGGATTTCGAGGATCAGAAAATGTTTTCCACGTGAAACGGTGCCGATCTCGCGGAACTGTGTGCCACACGAGAGATAGAGTAACATTAATGCGAATTCGAGAAATAGGTTGCTATAGATGGACGACGAGATTACGGTACGTTAACTTACCATTAGAAGGAAAGCTATCAATTTTTACGTAACAGGAAGGTTCGTTAGCAGGGATTGTTTCTTCTCGATAAGAATAAATGGGGGTCTTCCTTTACGAACTTTCGAGAGAAAATCCCTAAATACGAAAGTTCTTAAGACCCGAAAGTCCAGTTACGAAATTCGATTGGCTTTATTTATGAAGATATTCGCAACGCTGTGTACTAACTTGAAAATCCACCCCGACAATTGTTCCGATAAAACAAGGAACAGAGTTCGAGGAGACAATGAATCAAAGGTAGGTACATAATGACCATTGAATGGGGAAACCAGATGTAATCCACGACATCAATCCGATCAACTAAAATTGCTCTGGGAAGTATGCAGTACGGTGAATAATAATTAGGAGGTATTAACAAGCACGTTAATTATTAACGCGAACGAGGTGGTCCACGGTCAACGACCTACCCGCAAAATCTCATTAAACGGACGAACGATCGAATCCGAACCCCTAACCTTATTCGATACGTCTGAACGAACGATCGAATCGAACCCTGTTCACGGATATTGCGAACGAATTCGACGAGATCAATTTTCTCGATGTACCACCCGGAACATCCTAATATTCGACCACTCGAAAGGCAACCGAGAGACGATCGATTCCGTATCTAATGCTTATCGTGGCCAGATAAGATTCTTTTACGAAACATCGCTTCACTTTATTTAGCATGGCGCTTTTGTTATTGGAAATACGTTCTGCGGAAACGGAAGAAAATCGCACACGAGATTATTGATGGGGATGTTTTATCGTATTTCGATTTGATTTATTAACGAATTGTATTTTGATATACAGTTAAATTCCAACGCGTTATATTGCCACGCTCCGAGTTCCCACGCGTTATATTGCAGCGCACCGAATTTCTACGCGTTATATTGCTACGCACCGAATTACCACGCATGGTACTAACACGTATCGGACTCTCACGCGTTATATTGCCACGCGCCGAGTTCCCGCGCGTTATATTGCCACGCATCGAATTTCTACGCGTTATATTGCCACGCACTGAATTTCCACGCGTGGTACCGCTACGCACCGAATTCCAACGCGTTATATTGCCACGCGCCGAGTTCCCACGCGTTATATTGCCGCGCACCGAATTTATACGCGTTATATCGCCACGCACTGAATTTCCACACGTGGTACCGCTACGCACCGAATTCCCACGCATTATATTGCCACGCGCCGCGTTCCCACGCGTTATATTGCCGCGCATCGAATTTCTACGCGTTATATCGCCACGCACTGAATTTCCGCGCGTGGTACCGCTACGCACCGAATTCCCACGCGTTATATTGCCACGTGCCGAGTTCCCACGCGTTATATTGCAGCGCACCGAATTTCTACGCGTTATATCGCCACGCACTGAATTTCCACGCGTGGTACCGCTACGCATCGAATTCCCACGCATTATATTGCCACGCGCGGAGTTCCCACGCGTTATATTGCCGTGCACCGAATTTCTACGCGTTATATCGCCACGCACTGAATTTCTACGCGTGGTACCGCTACGCATTGAATTCCCACGTGTTATATTGCCACGCGCCGAGTTCCCACGCGTTATATTGCCGCGCACCGAATTTCTACGCGTTATATCGCCACGCACTGAATTTTTGCGCGTGGTACCTTCACGAACCGAATTCCCACGCGTTATTTCGCCGCGCTGAGTTCCCTCGCGTTATATTGCCACGATGTGAATTCTTATGCATTACATTGCCACGCATGGTATCACCACAAGTTAAATTCCCACGCGTCGAATTCCTGCGCTATATCGCCACTTACCCAATTCCCTCGCGTTATATCGCCATGCACCGAATAACCACGAGGCATTTTTAAACATTAGTACGTTCATTACTTGTATAAAACCAGTCCACGTGGCAAATTGTCGCGACGAGGCTCATTTCAATCGGCCCCGTTCCGTTCAAGATTATTCCAGTCTTCCTCATCCCGATGATGATGCGCAAGCATAGCTGAAAATTACGAGGCGTTTCACGGTTTTTACGATCCTGGAAGACGACATTTTTACCAGCGGTTACGGGAGCCAAGGCTTTTTCCGCTTTACGAGGCAATTTCGTCGCGAGCACGCTCGCGACAGAGGGCCGCAGGGGCGGTCGTATGGTAACACCGCGGCGGGAACAAAGAAAAAAAAAAGGAAAATTCATAACTCAACGACTACGAGCGAGATCGTCTGGTAGAGGGATTACGGGCAGAATCGGATTGCACCGAGCTCGTAGAAGATGCTTTGAAAACTGGGGAATTACGCAGAGACGGAGTAAATTCTTTTCGCACGCTCGTACGATCGAGGCGCCGCGTGAAATTTCTTCCAGCTCCATATTCGTGATTTCATGGTGCAATTAACGACGGACCACCTTCGATGCTGCTCGCTTCGCGCCTTGGTATTTCCACTTGCGTAACCAATCGAAAGTTTTTACGTTCGTTGACACCGGGTTTCGTTACATAAAAAACTCGCTGACATTATACTTATCGCTTCGGTCGGGCGTTTATAATTTATCGGGAATATTGTTTTAAGTGGTATTCCTCTTTTGACACGATTTAACGCTCCATTATGTAACGAGTTACGATATATTGAGGACAGTCTCATTCTACTACGATATATCAACTTTACGGATGGTTTAAAAGATTTTCAATTTGATCATTTTTTAATTTGTTACACTTTAGCAATTTTTTAATCAAACTTGTAGATCCTCAACTTTTAAATCTTTTTTTTGGAAACTTGTAAAATGTATTATACATAAATCTTCAAATTTATAAAACAGAAATATAGATATGTATTGAAAATTAATAGAAAAATTGTCTGTCCATGAGTGCACTTGGTTCGCACGTTCCTGCACAGTTGCCCGAGTGTTTAACTAACAATAAGCTGCAAAGGCTAAGAATGTTAGCGAGAAATCGGCGGCTCGCCGCGATCGCGAGGAATTCGAAAGCACGAACCGGAAATCGAAAAACTGCAAAGCGGAGGATTTCGTGGAACGCGCAACCTCGTACCGGGAATTGGCATTTCCCTCGAGCTTTTCGATAGAGCCAATATTTACCCTCGGTCTTAATGTCAGCGTAGCCCGTTGCCAAAACTAACATACGAATCGGTTTGGCCGTAAACACCAATACCGAGCCGACTCTCGACGATCGAATCGAATCGAATGA
The DNA here is from genome assembly GCF_050947335.1 of Megachile rotundata. Classification (NCBI taxonomy): domain Eukaryota; kingdom Metazoa; phylum Arthropoda; class Insecta; order Hymenoptera; family Megachilidae; genus Megachile; species Megachile rotundata. Next base: position 12,895,924 of record NC_134989.1, on the reverse strand, counting down.
ATACGAATATAGATATCCTGGGATCACTTTGCCGATAATCGAGTGTCATGAAACGCGAATAGACGTCTGCGAGTACGATTCCGAGATCACAGAGTACAACTTTGAATTCCGTTCGTGTTTCATTTACGCCTTCAGATATTTCTGCGGATCGTATTCTACTTACCGTGTTTGGACCTATGGGTGGCTCAAATTTCTGGTTCATTTGATCGGAGTTATACTTGGGGGATAATTCGGGTGGAGTTCTGGTAATTATTCGGGAATATTTCGGTCACTAGATTCTTGGTACTACTAAGTTTTTAAATTTCTAAATTGATGGATGTTGAAATCCCCAAAATTCTGCGATCCTGGTACCAAAATTGTTGAACTCTCAAATTTTCCCATTTGGAAATCCCTATTACCAGAATTGTTGAGCTCTGAAATTTTCCAATTTGGAAACCCCCATTACCAAAATTGTTGAACTCTTAAATTTTTCCATTTGGAAACCCCTAAATTCCTACGCCCCTATTACCAAAATTGTTGAACTCTCAAATTTTCCCATTTGGAAACCCCTATTACCATAATTGTTGAACTCTCAAATTCTCCCATTTGGAAACCCCTATTACCATAATTGTTGAACTCTCAAATTTTCCCATTTGGAAACCCCTATCACCAAAATTGTTGAACTCTCAAATTTTCCCTTTTGGAAACCCCCAAATTCCTACGCCCCTATTACCAAAATTGTTGAACTCTCAAATTTTCCACTTTGAAAACCCCCCAAATCCTCAGATCACCAATTACCTACAGTCCCTAATTCTAAAATGTTGATACTCTCAAATTCCACATCCTCGAATTCCCAATCCTAGTAGTGAAACTCTGAAACCTCCCCAAATATCGAATGCTCAAATCCCAACTCCCGAATCGAAGCGTATCTGTTCCCGAAAACGTTCGTTCCCCTCGTTTGTCTTCGCAATTCATCGAACGAAGACATCATAACGAGAAACGAGTTCGGGGTGATTGATGAATCCTCGAAGAGCGATTCGAGCTAAAAGCATACCGGAGCACAAAGATCCGCGGGGCAGCAATTTTGAAGTGTAATCGTAATTCAGGATACCTGCTTCCGAATATCGAGGTCGAAATACAGACGGATACGTCTGTCTATCTGTTTGTGGATGGTCGAGGAAGGGATAACCGTAATCCGAGGCCACGAATTGACGACGTGTATGATCGATGTAAACGCTGACATGTAAACAGACATGGCCAGTTGAAGCGATCGATCCCTTATTCCATCAGCGTGTCAAAATCCCTTCGCGTTATTATTTAATTCAAAGTAATAACCGCCTATGCCAGAATCCCTTTGTACACAAATCATTACATTATCGTATGGCTATGCGAACACTATCAACATTATTGCCACGGTATTTGGTGCAAGCTTACAAATTATTTAACCTTTGCAAAATCAATGTTTTCTGCTGTTAAAGAAACTCTTGAAATTGGCAATATAATAAAAGCTTTTTCTAAAGAAAACTTGGTGCTTGAAACTGGGCAAGTTATGATACTATGTATTAACATGTTTCAATAAAATATTTAGTCGTACAGCATATGGCAATATAACACGTGACAGTAGCACATGTGTTGTGAAACAACGTGTGGCGATATAGCACGCAATAAGTCAATGCATCAAGTTGTAATGCTTAGCCGTACTACGAGTGGTGATACAAAGCGTAGTAAGTAGATGCGTGGAATTGCAACGCGTGGCGATATAATGCGAAGTAAGCCAACGCGTAGCGATATAACGCGAAGTAAGTCAACGCGTGAAATTTTAATATTTGGTGATATAACACGTGGCGATACAACGCGTAGTAAATCGATGCGTGGAATTGCAACGCGTGGCGATATAACGCGAAATAAGTCGATGCGTGGAATTTCAACGCGTGGTGATATAATGCGTGGCGATATAAGGCGAAATAAGTCGATGCGTGGAATTGCAACGCGTGGTGATATAATGCGTGGCGATATAACGCGAAATAAGTCGATGCGTGGAATTTCAACGCATGGTGATATAACGCGTGGAATTTCAACGCGTGGAATTTCAACACGTGGTGATATAACGCGTGGAATTTCAACGCGTGGTGATATAACGCGTGGCGATATAACGCGAAATAAGTCAACGCATGGAATTTCAACGCGTGGTGATATAACGCGTGGAATTTCAACGCGTGGAATTTCAACGCGTGGTGATATAACGCGTGGCGATATAACGCGAAATAAGTCAACGCATGGAATTTCAACGCGCGGTGATATAACGCGTGTAATTTCAACGCGTGGTGACATAACGCGTGGCGATGTAACGCGTGGTGACATAACGCGTGGCGATGTAACGCGTGGTGACATAACGCGTGGCGATGTAACGCGTGGTGACATAACGCGTGGCGATGTAACGCGAAATAAGTCAACGCATGGTGATATAACGCGTGGAATTTCAACGCGTGGTGATATAACGCGTGTAAGTCGAAGCATGGAACAGCAACGCGTGGCGATATAACGCGAGGCAATATAACACGTAGAAGCTCAACGAAACAAAAAGCAACGAACGAATTTCTAGATGCAACATCAGCGACATCGAAACTTGGTTAATTTCGCGACAAAATTAATCGTCCAAGAGTTAATTGAACCGTGGCCGAATTCGTAGCAGAGTTTGAATCGGGTAACGTTGCAGCCCGGAAGTGTGTAACTGCGTTCGCAATCGATCGCGAGTTAACTGAATGTTTAACGAGTTCTCGTTGGAGCGGTGGCTGTTTTGTAACCGGCATTGTATTCTCGATTCGCAGACGAAAAAAAAGGAAAAGAGACGGACGGATAACTTTCGTCCGGATTCAAGATGAAATCGGACGTGCGGATAATTAAATCGCAAACAAAACGATGGAACACCCTGGAAAACGAGGAAATAATAACGGAACAGGAAGAGTACAGCCCTTGTACGATCGACGGTTTTATTATCTTCGATTATTTCGAGAACAAAAACGAAATCGTATCGTGTCATCGACTCGTTTATAACCCCCGTCTGTTCCTCTTTTTCTTCGATTCCCCTCGTCTTTTTTTATAAATTCTTAACACGCGACACTCGATCAAACGTGAAACCTCACATATTTCTAACCGTGACGTGACGCACAGAAACACTTCTACACCCTCCGCAATAAATCACATGGTATACGGACCAATAAATTGCACGAGTCTCGGTTCTTAAACGTTGCAAAAAATAATCCAACGCTCTCTTACAACGCATTGAAAATTTCCGTTCTGTTCGAATCAGATCAGACACAGTTAACTATAACGCTGTGGCAATATAGCATGTAGCAGTCGACGTTGAGCTTTCTACTTGCTAACTGACATTCCAGTATTCTTATAATCCTTTAATGAACAAAATTTACCTATAAAATTCTAGCTAGATTATTCACAATATGGATCAAGAAACGGGAAAGATGATCTCCTCACGATTCGACGCGAAATGATTAAGAACGATAAGGGACGGTTATTTGCTCGCGCGACATGCACAACTAGTATGACACGAACGTTGAATTATTCAACACGAAGTGAGGCGAGGAAAATGTTTTGATTATGCCGAGAAGGCGCGTGCATAGATTCTTGTCGGTGAAATTAGTTGGATATCCAAATAATTAACGGAAATAACTTCAGAGAAACTGTGATGTACAAATTCGTTGACGAAAATATTCTCAAGTTTGCACCAAAAGAAATTGATCAAAATAATTAATTCGAATCGATATTTTTATCTTGCTCCAAATAAAACGTACGTTCATTAAAGTAATGAGTATCGCAATAAATAATCGAATAGCCGTTTCAATATTCGAATATTATTCCGTTACTCACGGTCGACGAATCGTCCTCGTGCACGCGAAAACAAACGGTAACCGCTCAGCCGTGTTTACACGCGTTGACAATATTCTAAATCAGCCGGGCCTAATTGCGAATCCCGTGGCGATGCCATTTAAATTAGATTCGCTCTTGGTTTTAGTAGTTCAACGGGAACGAAACATGGCCGTGCAGTGAGAAATGGTGACTCGAAAATGGTCCAAGTTAGTCGCGGAATACGTTGCAATTAGTATCGATGAATCGACCGTTATCGTTGCGAAATTTATACTCGTTTTCTTGCTACTCGAACGTATCTATTGAGCTGACTCTTGTAAGATTAGATGTATTATTTTTTAAATGTTCAATGTATCTCTGTGCTTTATTATTTAATATTAGTTTGCAGCAATATTATTTTTCAAGCAGCAAGGATACGGTATTAAAATGTGCACGTAATTATCCTCTATATATAATAGATTTAACACATATAGGCATATAAAGGTTCGTGTCGATTGCGATCTTAATAACATGCATACGACGTAAATTCTATGATGATAATAATTTACTTTATAAATATTGAATATATTATTATACTAATTAGCATAGTTCATGAAAAATAAGTGGTCACCCAACGGGGATTTGAACCCGCCCCCTCCAGGTGGTAAGCCGGCACCCTATTCATTACGCCAACACCGATAGTCGTTACTTATGCGACTCTTTTAACGTGACATTCCAAATTCCTCTATTATCTATATTTTACTATAGAACCCGGATAATCGACGGTATGGTAATCGGTGAAGATCGATTAAAAAATAAAAAAAGCGCCAATAACGAAGCACCCGATCATAGCGACCAGGTGACACCGTGTAACGCGTGCTCTACGCGTGCTCTACGCTCCGTGTTTATCGACCGTGGCACAAACTCTCCCAAAAAGACGCGGGGTGTGGTCAGAAATTTTCCTTCTTCCCGTGTGCACGGGTCGGGGCCAAAGAGATTCCTCGGCTACGAGTCGAGGTCAGCCGAGGTCACGGGTGACACGAGACACCCGTACCCTCAAGACACCTATAGAACCATCGTGACTCCTAACCTAGAAGGGTAGACCGCGTGACATTTCCAGTCGTTTTCCGGTCGTCAGCCTACGTTCGAACACACGACGAGCGATAAAACCGTGAACGATTTTGGGGTAGTTCGCAGAAGCGGAATCACGATAATGATAAGAATCGATCGTAACGTTTATCGTATCGAGAAGAGACGGGACGAGAGGAAAGAAAACAATGCGCGAGATCTGGTGACTTTTAGGGACAACGTCGCGCAAGGCTGCAACCACCTGCCGTCGGTGAAACGGGAACGAGAGAACGATAAAAAGGAAGGCGAGCACGCGATCGCCGGCGAAAGAGATAAAGAAGACGGGCAGGAAGGAGAGAAAACACACGGGAGCGCGAGAAAGAGGTCGTAGGAGGGGGATGAAGGTAAAAAGCGGCGCGACGACATCGTATTGATTCGGTGACAGATCCGTGTACGATGCGGATGCTTCGTTTTCGAGACGGTGAGAGACCACCACGACGACACGGCCACAAGGCACGATAGCAAGCGCCCTGACGCTTTATATATAGAGGCTGAGCCACGAGCAGACAGGCCGTGCCGCTTAAATATAGACGAAATGCAACGGGGTGTCTCCGTCGAGTGAACGAGGAACACGGACGGCGCACGAACGGGACGAGAAAAGAGAACGATAAACGAGAAGTGGGGACACAGCGGAGAAGAGGCTCCGCATACGTAGAGAATAATCATGGCCGACGCGACACGGCGCGGCGTCGTCTGCTAGGAATCACGCTAAACAGATCGTCACTCGCGTGTCCATCTATGACACGACCGGTCAAGACACACCAGTTAATCGTCGACACTGGATGCACCTCGACGTACGAAACGCGAGTTCGCATGTAACGCATGTCGACGATGCACACAATGGAGATGATACGAACGAACGAACGAATGAGAGACAGAGAGGGAGGACGTACGTGTATACGCGGAGGTAGAGAGAAACGAAAGAAACGTCACGACACGCGGAAACGTTAACCCGATCTCTTTCTCTCTCTCTCTTTCTGTCTTCGCGTTCGCTGATCGTTCGTTTTTCTTTCGACGAACAAACAGTCGAAAAGGTTTTTTACTTACTTGCCCAGTTCCTCCTTGAGGTCGTAGTTGTCACTGAACCACGTGCAAGCGGTCGTAGTAGCCATGCCGAGGTATCGCGATTATTTACCGCACTAACCGAGGAACGTAAGCGCGAGAGCCACTGCCGGCCGCCACTACCGCACACGCTAGGGGAAACTTCGCAGGTCAAATTCGATCAATAGAGGGGAACCGCCGCGGCGCTGGTAGAACACCGGGTAACCGTCGGGAGGGAGGGTCGTCGGGCCGGGCAGAGGGGAGGTGGTTCTGTCCGCGGGAGCCGTGCGTTACCGTGGCACCGACGGTGGGGCAAATCGCGGTCGTGCCAGCAAATATTTGCGGGCAACGGCAATCGGATCCTTTCACGACGCGTCCGCACTGCTCGCCGGCAGACCGTCGACTGACTCGCGTAGTGGTGGTGGCTCGCGACTGCGCACCGATCCCGTTTCGCTACGCCGCTACCGCCGCCAATGGCGACCGCGACGCGATCTTACACAGAGTGGTACGTTACTGTTAACCCCCTTAATGCTTCTACGCTTTTCAAATTTACCCTCTATAGATGCACAAGTTCTTTACATAAATTCATATTCCGTACATATTGCAACATCTTCTTCGCGTTTGTACTTGGGCACGAAGTTTTCAAACATAAACGAAATATGGAACATACAGATACCACTCTGCTGGGGCCGCTTTTACCACTAAAAGTGAAATAGTCACGTGACTAGGGCCCGCTATGACGATTCAGGGGAAGACACCCCACTGCCATTAGGTTTGGTTTAAATTTTTGAATTGACAAACTTTATAGTTCAAAAATGGGGAAATTGGAAATATCGGGGTTGATTTTGAGTTTTTGGAAACTCGAGGATTTAGAAAATTATAAGGTTTAGAATTTGAGAGTTATTAAAGTTGAAAATGACAAATCCACATTTAGTCCTCCAAAATCGAAGGCGAATGATAAAAGGTCCCTCCCCCCGTTCTTAATCAAGGGAAGCCTACGTTGCACCCGGCTGTACGAACGCGTTTTAATTTCTCGGAGATCTATGCTCCGTGTACCGTTCTAATTGGACGTGCGCCAAAAAGCCGATCGAAGTGATACCAAAGCTTCGTTCGGACGGCGTATGCGCCAGTAGTAAATCTCGTGTTTATGTCGGACATGCGGAATCGAGTCAGTGCGCGGTATCCCGTCTAACCAGCGACGGTTCGCATCTCCTTACGCTCGCCGAGAGCCTATGCGAACGGTTACCATTCGATATTTCCAAACATATTACCCTTTCGTATACAGAATTTTTTTCATGTATCGAGCAAGAATCTAATATAATTATGCTTCGGGGGAAAAAAATATCGAATGGAGAAAGGAAATTGTATCATGAAGCGTGATCCTGAAAAGCTATCCGCGTGATCAAGCATACTTCCAGGTGCTAAATTTAAATATGTTGCCTCGATCCCCTCGGGTTATTTCGCATAGGTTGGCTGCGCTTGAACGGGTCTGTAGAGGAGCTGTATCGTCAGCACTGCCGTCAGTAGTATCGCTGTTGACCGTCGCGGCGTACGATGCGTTGACGGACGTTGCGACGGACGTTGTAACGTCCATCATACATTATCCTGCACGGGATCAGTCACACGAGTTACATATATATTTTGATGCAAACATACATAAATACATAAGATCGATCCCAGCAACACGTGCCTCTACGGAGCGGCAAAATGAATACAAACAATTTGAAATTCAAATGTAATAAATCATAAAATAAATCATAATTATGTCATTTATTCCTTCCTTCTTAAAACCCGGTATTAGCATATCGTCAGTTGAATTTTAGCATAGTATGAAAACTGGGGTATGGGAAAATTGCATTGCAAAATTTTGTTTAACAATTTATTTTCCGTACATTTACATTCCAATTACAGTTGGTTTTAAAAGAAAATTCTTTTCTTAAATTCAATTATAATATAAATACATGCGTCCTGCCCTGGGGAGAACGCATGGTTAATAACTTAATGGCGAATAATATGCGTATTCACTTTGAATAATTATACATTCTAACAGTTTATTTGTATCGCTACCGGATATTTCGTTGAAAATAGTATAGTTGACTTTACGGGTTCCAACACCTTGATTAATCTGTAGAAAAGTTTCCGTTTATTTCTGCGTCACGAACAGGGAAAGGTGAACGCAATATTGTACGAATCTAGAAATTGAATGCAGCTTGTACAATTTGTTACTGTAGAAACAGGACCGAATTAAAATCGTTATGAATTTGGCGCCCTATTTAATTCAAATCGTAAAGTGAAATATTTTTCGAAACGGGATTTTGGAGATTTTAGGATTATTTTAATTCAGCCCTACAGAATGTACACCGTCGATAACAAAATTCGCTTAACGTGTAAATATACCGTTCCGTAGAAAAATGAAAGGGAAAGTATCAAATTTCACTTTGTTCCTCTAAAATACTGTACAAAATACGAATTTTTGAATGCACGACGCACGAGCCATTACACACCAGAACGAACATCACGGCTATTACCACATCTGTGAATTATTGTTTCTGCCCATTACCTAATTCTCGGTGTCCATTGTGGCTACGCGTTCATCTCAATTGAAATTTATGACACACACGTATACAGGATGTTTCGCTCAACCCTGTTACTCTTAATTATTTTGTTACCTGCAAACATACCAGCATAATCTAATTTGTCTCGCAAACATCTTTTTCTGTATTCACAGATAATAAAATAATTAAACATCGGGTTAGAGGAATCATCCTCTATACTCTCACATCCACACGCATACGTACACTTTTCAGAATGATACAACGCAATTTTGCAACCACAGTCTTATTTTCAACTCGATCAAGGAATAGAATCACGATTAGTCTATGATCTGAAAAGCGTCACGTGTTCTTTGCTCTTATCGCGTTGATATGGATACAAACAACCGTGTTAAATGCATTGGAATCATCATCTAGGAAACACGTTCGTGTATTCCCATGATAAAGGAACGTTTTCGTTGATTTTTAACGGGATCGTCCTGCGTCATTCGATCAAATTAAGAAGGCCGAGTACGATGGTCCAAGTTGTTCTACATCCCTAATACACACGTACGGATATAAGAATTATCTGTTTCTATACTCACTGGCGTAACTAGAATTTCTAAGGGTCATCTTCATTAAAAATATTGAGTATCCAATGTTTCTTAATTCTAACATAGTTGTCATAAATTTTGAGTAATAAAAACATTACTGTGTTTTATGTTTTGGCCCAAATATTTAAACAAGTTAAGTTTACAATAACATTAGCTACGCCAATGATTCGTATTCCAAACGAATACAAATCTAGAATTACTAAGCACACAGAATTATGTTAAACGAATCACATTCCTCTAAAAATTTCTCTGGGACCTTGTTCTTATCATCCGTTAAATGAACATTTTGACAGAGACGATCTTTAATCATTTCCGAACAACTACCGTGTTCTGAAACAAACTCCCGATACTTCCAGCAAACCTTTACTCGACCGTAACCGACTTCGCCAGGTTTCTAGGACAATCTACGTTGCAGCCGCGGAGTACGGCGATATGGAAAGATAACAGTTGCATTGGAATGACCGTGAGAATTCCTTGAAGACAATCGACAGTTCTAGGCACTTCGAGAACTCTGTCTGCAAACATTTTTGTCTCCTCGTCTCCTTCCTCGCATATGACAATAGGTTTACCGTCGCGTGCCGTTACTTGCTGCAGAGCGTTCATGCATTTCTGAAAAGAACAATCGAATTTAATTTGTAGGCACATTTATACCTTCGTTCCTTCACGAAGAATATTTACCACGTAAACTGGGTCCCTCATGACGATCATTATCACGGGCATGGAATCGTCAACGAGTGCCAAGGGGCCGTGTTTCAATTCACCAGCCATGATACCCTCGCTGTGCATATATGTCAATTCTTTGACTTTCTGCGAAGAGATACATTCTTTAATAATTTTTGTGACGTTGTTTAGGGACTGTATGGTTCAAGGTTGATGTCACATATTACTGAAAAATTAAGAAAGAGATAAATAATCGTAGTGCGTACCAATGCTCCCTCCATACAGGTGGCAAAATTGTATCCTCTACCCATGATGAGTAGAGACTTGTGCTGAAACAGAGACTTGGCAAGCTCTTTTACTTTGTCATCAAGTTGCAAAACTTGACGGATTAGGTTATCCAAATTCTTCAATCCTTCTATGATCTGCAACAAGAAGTTATATATCATTATTTTACTATGTTACTATGCTATATTATTTTACTATGTTTCTTTAAGTGAATAGTTGATGCACGAACAGCATTTATATCGCAAACAAACATAATTTACAACAATATGTACCTGAAGGCGTCTCGCACCAAGAGAGATTCTGTCCTCGCTCATAACCAGGGCAAACATAACAAGCGAAATGAACTGCGAAGTGTAGGCCTTTGTGCTGGCCACACCTATTTCTGGTCCAGCATTGATATGAACACCACAGTGTGACTCACGACAGATGCTGCTACCGACCGTGTTGGTAATACCAACAATTAGAGCGCCGCGGCCTTTGCAATAACGCAGAGCCATCAGTGTATCCGCAGTCTCTCCTGCAAGAAAAGACAAGGTTAATAACATCGACTGTAATGTTTGCTATAGAAAATTGAATTAAAACTCTTACCAGACTGCGAGATGAAGAAACAGACATCGTCCCTGAACACCGGTGTGTTCCTATCTAAGAAATCAGAGGCCAATTCAACCATCACTGGCAGTTCAGTTAGTTCTTCTAAGAGCTGTCTGGTTGCGATTGCGGAATGGTAGCTCGTTCCACATCCGATCAACATCAGACGTCTGCACCTCTTGATCTCGGGAATGTAATCCTGTTTAAATGAGAGATATGAAGGTACCAAATATGAGGACTATTGGTTTGTGATTACTGTAGGTTTCAGGTAGTGTTTGTTGGGGAGATGTATGGAGTATGTGGACATTTGAGGAGGTGGAGAGGTGATTTGGGGAGAAAGGAATTTTGGGACGTGGAGATTTCGGGACTTGAGGACTTTGGGACGTGGGAGTTTTGAGACTTGAGGTTTTGGCAATGAGGAGATTTGGGGGTGTGGTAATTTGGGGACGTGGGAATTTCGGGGCGTGGGAATTTCGGGGCGTGGGAATTTCGGGACGTGGGAATTTCGGGACGTGGAAATTTCGGGATGTGAGAATTTTGGGACGTGTGAATTTCGGAGCGTGGGAATTTCGGGACGTGGGAATTTCGGAGCGTGGGAATTTCGGGGCGTGGGAAATTCGAGACGTGAGAATTTCGGGTTGTGGGAATTTTGGGACGTGGGAATTTTGGAACGTGGGAATTTCGAAACATGGAAATTTCGGGGCGTCGGAAATTCGAGACGTGGGAATTTCGGAGCGTGGGAATTTCGGGACGTGGGAATTTCGGAGCGTGGGAATTTCGGGACGTGGGAATTTCGGAGCGTTGGAATTTCGGGACGTGGGAATTTTGGGACGTGAGAATTTCGGAACGTGGAAATTTCAGAGCGTGGGAATTTTGGGACGTGGGAATTTCGGAACGTGGAAATTTCGGGACGTGGGAATTTCGGAGCGTGGAAATTTCAGAGCGTGGGAATTTCGGAACGTGGAAATTTCAGAACGTGGGAATTTCGGAACGTGGGAATTTCGGAACGTGGGAATTTCAGATCGTAGGAGTTTCGGAACGTGGAGATGTTGGGACATGGAGATTCGGAGACTTGAGGATTTCAAATACCTAGAGATCTGCAGACATAGTGATTTGAGGAATGTCAGAATTTGGAAACGTGAAGTTTGGAAACTTAAGAAATCCACAACTTGAAACTTCAGCAATCTAACAACATAAAAGCTTGAAAATTACCGAACTCACCTTAATCCCTCCTAAAGTAACCGAATTATCTCGGAAGTTCAAACGACCCCTCATAGTGTTCACCACCGACTCGGGTTGTTCAAAGATTTCTTTTTGCATGAAATACTCATAGTTGCCTTTCATAATTTGCTGGATCTCCATCTTAAGAGTAGTGATCTCCCTAGCATGGGGATCATCCATGCATCGACGAAGTCGATGAATGCTGAGTGCACCCTCTTTCACTGCGGCAACGTCGTCATCCTAAAAAACATTTTGTGTTACTCTTCCATCAAATTTATTTGTCGAAGTACAAGTGAATAATTTACCTCGAGGAATATCACACGATTTGTGTGCTCGATGACGGCACTGGCGTCAGAAGCGAAGAAGTACTCCACTTCTTTGTCTTCAAGGGGTTGGAACTCGGACGTGCTTTCGCTACGCGGTATCACCGGAAGTTCTGCAGTGCGGCCATGTGGACGGTGATCTATTAAGAGGCAGAAATTAACTTTCCTACCCTTCTGACGGGTCAAAACATTTCACCTCGTTCAAATATATACACGTTGCAAATTATTGAATCCAATATTGTACAAGTTCATTCAAGCAAGTAGAACATTTTATATTCGCAAGGTACCTCGGTAATTCCGCCAAAATTAAACGTTATTGATTGCAATGTAATTTCAATACGATGAATTATCAAACTGTGGCGGTCTTTAATCGTCATGAGATTTTATAAATACTTATTTAGTTCATATAAAATTAGAAATCTAAAAATATATTGACATATGAACATCACAAGCTGAATGTAAATCAACTACAGTTCAGATGTACAACTCCTATATTTTTTTTAATAAATAAAACATATTTTGTTTAACAAATATAAATAAAATGTAAAGTACTATTTATACGAATCAAGTAGAATGATGTTCTCACTTACTATTGTACGGTTATATTTGATTAAGGATTTGAGTACAGTGATAGAAAATAACGAATCAAGTAACTGAATGGAAAAGAATTTTTTTCCAAAATTAACAAGTAAATTCTAACAAGTAATTTCCATTCAATTCCAAGACTAGTTATTTTCCCAGTTTCTTCAGTATCGTCGACACCAAAAAGACACGATACAATCAGAACAGGACTATTATTAACAGACAGATCGTTTTCCTTCGCATCGTATCGTGTTCTCATACTCGCAAGCCCCACACCAAATTAGGCGGATCGGATAATAATTAACAGCAACCTTGATCATTTTCCAATGTACCTGGTATTAGCGACATTAAGTGAAAAGAAGAAAATGAGGTGATTACATGTTAACGTGTATGCGGTCTCGTTAAACAGCCAATTGGCATTAAACGATGTCGAACCTCGTTAAAGATAAGCTTAACACCTGTCCATAATGAGGAAAACACCTATTTAAACAAGAAGATAGACGTAGAAATTATGGCTTGGAAATCCGGGCCGGGTGTACAGTAGTGCCTACATAATTACGACATTTAATTTATGAACTGAATTTACATATTTTGGAATTAAAAAATTTCAAACCTTAAAAATTTGGGATCATAAAAATTGAGAATATGAATTTTTAAATCTAGGAAATTTCAGATTGAGTTTAATAAAATGAGAAACTTGAAGCTTTTACAGCAATTTAATAAAATTTCAAGCTTAGCTATTTTTGCAAAATAAATTCGCAATGGAGGCACTATTGCAACCCGTTGATCGCCTGTCCATACTGAAAGAAAAACACGCGGAAGTTAAATACGTACTGAATAAAAAGCGTGACGATGCCATAAGGCGCACGACGCGTGTGAATCCTTTAGAATCCATGAGATAGCAGTTTGCCATTCGAACGAAGCAGATTTGTGCGGGTCTAGATTCACAACGGTGGAAAGCGTGGCTGTGGGATCATTTTGTGGCAAGCGAATCGGAAAAGAAACGTATATGAATGTAAAGTATTACCTTTAGTTGGCGCTTCACCTTCTGCTCAAATTTGGAGATGCGGAGGGGGAGACGAAAAAGAAAACAAAACAATTAGCAAACAAGTAACGCAGTGACTAATAGCGGTACAAAATATAATGAAAGAACAAAAACGTAGATCGCGGACTGTATCGTGTACGAAATCAAATTACCAGGTTTCTGTGAAAAGATATTCAGAGATATCTGAGAAAAGATATTTAAGATATTCAAGTATGAACGAAGTCTTTATATATTTTGATTTTCGAGGGTGCGGATGAACATCTTATCACAAAACCCTGCAATCACAAAGCTACGAATGCTTAAGCCGTCGAGGATTTCTGACTCGAGAAACTTTTACGCTCGAAAATTGCACACAGTAAAACTAGCTTTATGTACGATGTAATAAATAATTACGTGGTATTTCGAAGCAATTTCAAGTACAATATTAGAGTACAAATTTCGTATTATTTACATACCGAATGAGCAAGAGAAAGCCAACGGTTATTTTTAATTAGAAAAGAAGCGAGAAACTTACGAAAGACAGACAAGACACTTAGACATAAAATATTTTTGATTAACGAAAGTTGTCGCGAGGAAATTTTCTCTCAAGTATACGTAACAGGTGAAGCGAAATTAGTTTTGCATACATTTGAATGAACATTGAACCTTTCATAAGAATAGTGTATGTATTAAACTATAAATAAATATTATTGTATATAATGAATTTTATGATGATATAAATTTTTTAGTTGATGTATTGCATTTGTATGATATACTGTGGTACTAAATATAATGTAGTGTAGTGGAGTGTAGTGTGATATAGAATGGTGTAGTATGATGTACTGTAGGATGGGATAATATGGAGTACTGTAGCACAGTGTAGTATATTATTTGTATTGTAGGTTAGTACAGAGTAGTGTAACACAGTGTAGGTTAGTGTAAGATAGTGTGAAGTAATGTAGAATATTAGTGTAGTGTAGTGTAGGGTAGTGTAGAGTAGTGTAGAGTAGTGTAGAGTAGTGTAGAGTAGTGTAGAGTAGTGTAGAGTAGTGTAGAGTAGTGTAGAGTAGTGTAGAGTAGTGTAGAGTAGAGTAGAGTAGTGTAGTGTAGTGTAGTGTAGTGTAGTGTAGTGTAGTGTAGTGTAGTGTAATGTAGTGTAGTGCACCGTAATGTAGTGTAGTGCAGCGTAGTATAGTATTACAAACTAAAGTATAACGACGTACAATGTAACGTAGTATAATATAACGCAACACAGTGTAATATAGTATAACATAACATAATACATTATAATATATAATAGTATGAGCTAATGTAGCATAGTGTAAAATACTGTATCATAGTATAACAAATTACAGCATAGTATAACCTATATCAGACTACTGACAATGACAGTGTTGCATAGTGTATCGTAACGCAGATAATACAGTATAGTGTACAACATTGCATCATAGTACAACACAGTGTATCATAGTACATTACAGTGTAACATAGTGTAGACTACCATAAATATTCCATAACCGAATTACATCAAACATGAAAGGTTCAACGTCGAAAAAGAATAAGTGTAGTGTAGTGTAGAGAGTAGTGTATATACCTTTGTTTACGCATGGAGGTTCATCTGTTGAGAGACGAAAAGTTGGAGAACATAACCGGTAGGTGTTCATGCAAAAGAAACATCATATAGTATCCATCATAAAAAACATAATCACCGATGGAAATTTACATGCTACAATTTTCAACGTTTAAAGAAACAGATAAACCAATGTAAATTTAACAAGTTCGCTATGTTAAACACTATTAATATTAACATTATTTTCATTTATATCATTTGATACATCGGTCCACAACGAACGTATTAAATTAACAAATCTAACGACACCACGTCATAAAAAACAACATGCTACTCAAACTCAGCTACGTGCTCTGATTAATCATAAAATACTACTTGAAGAAATTCAACGTTAATTTGATCACAAGCGACTACGGGATAAATAATTTGTTAAACATTTGGTGTAAGATTTTCTGTTAACGTCGTTTACATTTGTTAATCGTAGCGTTATCGAGCCATTTCGCTCTGTTACATTTTATCGAACACGGTAAACGAGAACGTAACATGATAATGCGATGACACGACTTAGTGTGTTATTTCGAGGATAAAACGTGGATCCCTCTGCTAATACATGAGTTGTAAATTATAACAGGCACATGCTATTAATGTTTTCGCAGATTCCTTACGAATGAGACACATAGTTTATTCCCTTGAATGTTCACCAACTACCATAGCAATCCCTCCTTCCTTGCGCGGAGAAAAAGGGGATTATGTCCAGCAATTAGAAATGCCATCACACTTATTTAATGATGTTTTAACCCTTGTGTAGACAATCAGTAATATTCGATGAAATGTCTTCATCGTTTGTACACTTGTTACTTTTGAAAAATAAAATTTTGTGAATATTAAAGCCTGTGAATATCTCGGATTGTTTATACAAGGATTGAAAAGCTTTCGTATTTCGATGTAGGTACTGATACACCGTCAGTATTCATTTTTGGGAACCGTAGAGACCAGAAATAGCCTTGTGATCTTTCTCTGTTTAAGTCTATCGATTTATACACCCTTTCGCCGTAATTGCCTCTAATAGAATTCGTGCGAACAGCGGCCATGTTTCTCCGATGAACTTACCTTTTCCATACAGAATAGGCACGTGATCGGTGGCCAATCTTGTTTTCGTTTTAATACCCACTAAAAGGGGCGATCCTCTTCTCGTAGCTACGCACTCTCCTGGAAAGTACTTGCTTTTAAAGCACAGAGCAAAAGCGCCTTCCTGCAACATTAATATTCGTTGTATAATACGTTCATATGCAATCAAGTAATTAAGAAGAGAAAATCGTTGAATAAAACTCGATGGTATGATAAGTGTAATAACGATTACATATCATTACTAGTACTAGTTACTAGTGCAGCAGTCACTTTATTTGAACACTTACCAACTGTTGAACAACTTGCTCAACGAGTTCCCGAAACGAGTAACCAGGATGCTGGACCCACAAATGGTGAATAAGCTTCGCGATTACTTCAGTATCGGTTTCACTCTCGAAGATGTAACCCCTCTGCTGTAGCAATGTCTTCACTTCTTTATAGTTGGTTACAATACCTTTAGAACAATTGCAGTATTTTTAATCTTTTAACAGATAACAGATTTATAATCTTGTTAAGTACTTTGTAAAAATGAGGTACAAGTATAAATGTACAAGTGCGTTTTATCTAGAGGCGTATTTATAGATTATTTTCACGCTTATGGATATCTAGACTCTAGATTACTACATTCCAGATTTCTATTCTTTAATTATTATGATATTAGATTTGTATGTTAACAGATAACTGTGGTTCTAGCTCTTTATATTTTCAGATATTTATATTCTTGAGTTATTGTGCTGATAGATCTGTATTATTCTAAGGTACCTATGTTCCTGGATCTCTATATTCTGAGATATCTGTGTGTCTATGTCTCTATGTTCCTAGATTCTTAAGTTATCGAATTCCTATATTCTCACACTCTTATATCTGGAAGATCCTGTGTTCCTAGATCTCTACGTTGTGGGATACCTACCTGTCTATATCTCTATATCCCTAGATTCTTATGTTCCTGAATTTCCATGCTCGCACACTCCTACATCCCTGAGTTTCTATGTTCCTAGGTCTCTACATTCTCAGATCCCTATATCTCTTGACTCTTAAGTCCCCAAATTCCTATGTTCTCACACTTCTACATCCCCAAGTTCCTACATTCCTAGATCCCTATATCATCTTCCCTATATCATCCCTGTATCATATCTTCCTACATCTCCACATCCTAACACCCTCACATCCTCCAACACATATGTACACCCCCACCCATTACAATCCTCCTATCCTCTCAATTTAATAATTCAAACAAAGTGTACTCATATAAAGCTACATAAGTTACCATTATGCACAACCACAAAAGCATGCTCGCTGTCAGACCTCTGCGGATGCGAATTCACTTCGGAAGGAACACCATGCGTTGCCCAACGCGTGTGAGCGATCCCCACATGACTGTACGTCTTCGACTCGAAGTCGATATTGGTACCTATAAAAATTTAAATGAGTACTTTTATTTTTTACGGCAATTCGCTAAATACCACTCACGATAAAATATCTCCTCTTCGAGAGCCTTGACCTTCCCCTGTTTTTTAATAATCGAGATATCCTTGCCGTCGACGCTGTCAAGGGCGACACCTAAAACAAAACGAGCATCAGTGACGCTGTTCCTTTCATCGAATCAATTTTACGTGTTCACTTTCTATTCCCAGAATGAGTCTTATAGATTCTGGGTCCTCTTTCGTAAACGGATTTCGTAAAAGACATCTTTCACCGCGTTCTTACCGGCTGAATCGTAGCCTCTGTATTCCAGGCGCTTCAATCCGCCGACCAACAGCTCCAGAATTTCTTTCCTGCTCTTCGGAGTCAGGTAATTTAGGTATGCGAAGATTCCTGCGGGATGAAACAAATTATGATTATCGTAAAAGACATTGTAGTAAACTGCGGAAATATTTTATAAACGAGAGTGCTACTTTTAATCGTTTTAATTGAAGGGTTTCTCTTCTGCAGAAATATGTCTTGTCGATTTGCATACACGTTTCACATAAATTAAGCTTTTATTAATCGCCCGATTTATACCTGAATTTTGAGTACCTTTTGTTCGAAACTCGCGTTTATGGAGTAATTTGATTTCGATCACCCAAACCGAGATTAATGAACCGACTGATTTATCCAACAAACGCGCAACAATTTCATCAGACCATTAATCACCCTTTCCAACTCCCCCTACCAGGGAAAGAGAAAACGAGACCTTCGATACAGTAGCGCACACGTTGATTTTTTCATTCCACATTTCCTTTCCTTCCCTCGTTGAAAGGTCGTGGCGAAGAAAGAACGCGGAAAGAGTCGATTTATTGACTCGAGTAGCTACATAGTTAATTGCATCAGACGTCTAGGTTAATAATGATGTGAACCTTCAATGACTAACTTACGTTTATGTTAAGTACATAATTTCTTAAAGTACTCTCAAGGTCATCGCCAAATAAATTTAACTACGTTCATTAAAAAAAACTTGATACAGTAACATTTACAGTTGTAAATGTCCTAAATTCGATGTAGCTCACGTGTTTCTTTATTCTTCTATTTAAGGAGGCTTGATGCACTGTGACATTTAGCGTTGTCTGTCGAATAATGAATACCTTCATATCAACCCAGCCTACATGTGTTCCTATTGTTTTAATTGAGAAAAGTATTGTGGACAGTGGCATAGGAGATTGTCTTTCGAATAACAAATATCGCACAATCAATGCAGCTTATCTAACATTTTCTCTCATAGAAAAAATCCTAAATCTCAACATGGCCAAATTTCTACGTTCCCAAATCCTTATATCACCAAATGTCTAAATTCCCAAATTCCTACATTTCAAAATTTCTACGTTCCCAAATCTCTAAATTCCCAAATTTCTACGTTCCCAAATTCCTACATTTCCAAATTTCTACATTTCCAAATTTCTACGTTTCCAAATTTCTACGTTCCCAAATTCCTACATTTCAAAATTTCTACGTTCCCATATCTCTAAATTCCTAAATTTCTACATTTCCAAATTCCTACATTTCCAAATTTCTACATTTCCAAATTTCTACGTTCCCATATCTCTGAATTCCCAAATTTCTACGTTCCCAAATTCCTACATTTCCAAATTTCTACATTTCCAAATTTCTACGTTCCCATATCTCTAAATTCCCAAATTTCTACGTTCCCAAATTCCTACATTTCCAAATTTCTACATTTCCAAATTTCTACGTTCCCAAATTCCTACATTTCCAAATTTCTACGTTCCCATATCTCCAAATTCCCAAATTTCTACGTTCCCAAATTCCTACATTTCCAAATTTCTACATTCCCAAATTTCTACATCCCCAAATCTCTAAATTCCCAAATTCCTACATTTCCAAATTTCTACATTCCCAAATCCTTACATCCCCAAATTTCTACGTTCCCAAATTCCTACATTTCCAAATTTCTACATCCCCAAATTTCTACATCCCCAAATCTCTAAATTCCCAAATTCTTACATTTCCAAATTTCTACATCCCCAAATCTCTAAATTCCCAAATTCCTACATTTCCAAATTTCTACATTCCCAAATCCTTACATCCCCAAATCTCTAAATTCCCAAATTTCTACATTCCCAAATCCTTACATCCCCAAATCCTTTCATCCCCAAATCTCTAAATTCCCAAATTCCTACATGCCCAAATCCCTACCTCCCAAAGTCCCAACTCCCAAAAATCAGACCTTCCCAAATTTCCCAACCCGCAATTCTCCAACATTAAAATCCCCACCGTTCACCCGACCAAATATCTAATTTCCCAACAACTCCATAACAAAAATTCGTCGAAAAAAAGGTAAGAAAATGTTTGCAACCGCAGCAATCGTCGTGACATTAACTAAATCACGCTTCACCGTCACGCGAAAGCGAACCTTGAGGTGATCGGGTTAAAAACCGTTTCTAAGTCGATCGCCTCGCTTAGAACTCGATACTCTTAAATTCTCGCGGCAAGAAAGACACCGTAGCCGATAGAATTCCATATCGAATGATCGAATCACGGTACAGATTGCGTTCGGCAACGAGACAGCCACGTAATAAGGTAACGTTATATTGTAGCATACGATGCTCTTAACCCGCGACCACGGTCACCGTACTTGCAAAATCGATGTTCCTTTCGAACAAACATACGAAAGCAACATTCCAAGAACGATCTTCTGGGAGAACAAAACACAGAGAATATTCTAACTAGAATTTTGTTTATTCTCACGTACGCAAGCTTTCCCTTTCACCTGTGACTCTGTGTGGGGAATTACCTGGCGCGCACTTTACGGACGCGTGTGCGTGCGTGTCCGTGTGGGTTCGTTCACGGGCGACGACTTTTTGCATTTTTGCAATGCCATGCAGGACCTCGAACACCTATCGATACGAATACCTCGTGTTCAGAAAACGAGCGGAATTTCGAACCGTGTTCGAGTGGAAAGTTACAATAGACGTGTTAGAATTAACTTACTTTAAATAAAGGGACGGAGACACTACAGCTGCATTCATTTTAGGCTACTTGGTATTTTACACACGAGTAGGGATTTTGGAATGTAGGGATATTGGGATCTGGGGATTTGGAGATCTAGGGATTTTGGGATCCAGGGATTTTGGGATCCGGGGATTTTGGGATTCGGGGATTTTGGGATCTGGGGATATTGGGATCCGGGGATTTTGGGATCTGGAAATTTTGGGATCTGGGGATCTAGGAATATTGGGAGCTAGGGATATTGGGATCTGGGGATATTGGGATCTAGGGATATTGGGATCTAGGGGTATCGGGAGCTAGGGGTATCGGGATCTGGGGATATCGGGATATAGGGATATCGGGATATAGGGATATCGGGATATCGGGATATCGGGATATCGGGATATAGGGATATCGGGATCTAGGGATATTGGCATTTAGAGAAGTTGGAATCTAGGGAAGTTGGAATCTATGGAATTTGGGATCTAAGGAATTTAGGATCTAAAGAATTTGGGGGTCTAGGGAATTTAGAATCTACAGAATTTGGGATTTAGGAAAGTTGGAATCTAGGGAATTTAGGATCTACAGAATTTGGGATCTAGGAATTTGAGAATCTAGGAATTTGAAAATTTGAAGAATTGAGGACTCAGGGACTTAGAGATTTGAAAATGTGAGGACTTAAGAACAAAATCGTGAAATTGAGACATTAAGAAATTTAGGAATCAGATAATCAAGCACTAAACTTAAAAATTTAATTTAGAACGGAGAAACGTCAAATTCAAAAATGTAAGAATATGAGAATACAAAAAAGCATCCCTCACAATCATAAATCTAAATCGAAACACCTCCACAAAAAGAAGCGCTATAATCCCCCAGAATAATTGTCGCGTTACCAGCAATGCACTTAACAGCAAGATCATAAATATCCACCGCAGCAATTTAATTCCACTCTCGAATCATAAATCGTCGACACTTGTTCTCCTTCGCTGTTCTCTTATTTTTATTCAATTATCGAAGACGCCGTACTTAATCCAAGCGATACTCGAAACAAACAATAATAAAAAACGACTCGAAAAAGTAAAACGTACCGCCCATCATCGGTGCCAACGTCGAGGTGAAAAAACCAGCGTGACGGCTCACACAGTTCGAATAGTTAAATAAAAAGAATAATGACCGCGAGCTGCATAAATCGACCGAGTGTAATTCGATTTCGATGTCGACCTGTCAATAGACGATCGAACGAACCGCGTCGCGACTAGATTGCTCTTTGCAGTTGTCGATAAGCGAATTTTCTTGTTCGATGATAGGGGAACATCCTGGCGAGATTGAAGTGAAAAAATCGGCCATATAATCGGAGCGAAGAGGGAGGGAAATTCTCCCTGGTACATGGTGGACGTGAAAATCTACGAAAAAATTCCTACGTTGACGATAAAGCCTTGTTACGATAACGTCGGTGCTTATCGCTGTTTCTTAACTTTTCATTGTCACAATAATAATCGTCACGCGAAGCTATTGGTGCATGCCGCGTTGTAAATTAATTACGCTTGTTTAGGGATGGGCTGGAGGGATTTATCGACTGATACGTAATTGATAAACGCGATATTTTTTATTGCTTTATTTTTAGATTTTCGGGGTGGACAATTTAAGAGGTTGAGGATTTGGAAAGTTTAGGGTGGGGGAAGTTGGGATATTTGAATTTTGGGGTTGGAAATTTGAAGTTGGGGAGAAATTTTGAGAATGAAGGTTAGGAAATTTGAAAGTGGAGAGTTGGAAATTTTGAAATTTGGAAATGTGAGGGTTTTGACGTTGGAAGATATGGAAAATCTCTAAATTTGATGATATAAAGATTTCCAAATTTGAGAAGATAAAAATTTCCAAATTTGAAGACAAAAATTCTTAAATTTGAGAAGATAAAAATTTCCAAATTTGAGAAGATAAAAATTTTCAAATTTGAGAATATAAAAATTTCCAAACTTGAAGACAAAAATTTCTAAATTTGAGAATATAAAAATTTCCATGTTTGAGACCATAAAAATTTCCAAATTTGAAAACTATACAAATTTCCAAATTTGAAAACTAAAAATTTCCAAATTTGAAAACTAAAAATTTCCAAATTTGAAGACCACAAAAATTTCCAAATTAGAAGACCACAAAAATTTCCAAAAAGCACGAAAATTTCTAAGCTTCAAGATATAAAAATTTCAACACATCAGAACATCCGAGTATCTCTCTCAAAAATGACAAAAATGAAAGTTCAAAAATTACGAAACTTGACAGTTCGGATCTTGCAAAATGTATAAGCACGTAATTCGTGGAGAAACGATTAAGTGGTTTTAAATATAGATCCTGCGAAATGGCCGTGAAAGTGTTACTTTATCATGACAAGTATAACATTGAATGATTGTTGCGTATACGTTATTAGCTTTTTTTTGTTTCACCATCAATTCTAGTTACTTTGATGTTCAGATAAAACGACGATAACATTTACGAGTGTAATTTGAGAACTGAAGTGTTGCACTTCTATGTAAGCTTCATTCATTCTTTGAACCAATGCAGTTTGAAAAATGTGGACATTGTTTGAAATTGCCGCCTTTATTTCTGGTTGAATTATATATTAGATGTTAGCTATTGAAATTTACAAATTGATTTTTGTAAAAACAAGTAATAATCACAAAGAAATGGTAATTAAATAGTTTTGGACAGATTCATAGACGTATATTGTAAACTAAGTACACTAGACTCGTTATATTGCGATATATGTAAGTAGTGTATTAATGAAATTTTCTTTGAATATTTAGTATGAATATACATACATATTGTATAGGTTCAATTGATCAAAAGAATGATTGATAATCTTGAAATGTAATACAGACAATTACCACTCCGATAAGTATCGGTTCGATAAGTACCTGTCAAATAATTACTACTGCGATAAGTAACTGCCAAATAATTACCAAATGTGATAAATACTTGTTAAGTAACTAGCATGATAAATACTTTTCAATTCATTACTAGTGCGATATGCAGCTGTCAAATAATTACCAATGCGGTAAATACCTGTCAAGTAATCACCAGTGCGATAGATACCTATCAGTCAATTACCAGTGCGATGAATACCTGTCAAATAATCACCAATGTAATAGATACCTATCACTTAATTACCAGTGCGATAAGTACCTACCAAATAATTACCAGTGCGATAGATACCTATCAGTTAATTACCAGTGCGATAAGTACCTACCAAATAATTACCAATGCAACAAATACCTATCAGTCAATCACTAAATACAATTAAAAAATACACGAAAATATAAAAATTTAAAAGCAACGAAATATCTATATCAACAAACTTGAAATGTTACTGTAATCTCCGTAAATTCTCAAGCATTCTAAAAGTGGTTCAAATGTTATGGCAATATAACGAGTGTCTACTGTAACGATAATTGAGATGCGTTCAGTGTTCGCGATCAGCTAGAGAGTTGAATGACTGGAAGAAACGTTGAATAATCAAGATATCGTAGCCTCGAATCTCTTCTTGTCCGACCTACTAACACAAAATAATTCGATTAGACCTGTATGTTTATTTCTAAGCCACCTTAACGGTACACGACTACTCTTGTTTTTCTCCTATTTCACTTGTTCTGTCTCCTGTATTACGCATACAAATATATCATTAAACGAGGAGAAATCAACTGTATAAACGATTAACTGAACATGTTCGATTGTCAGTAAATAAGTGTTAATAAGTGGAAATAAGTGCAAAACGGAATCTGCTGATGAGAGACACTGTCTATTGTTTGCATAAGGAAACCGTACTAGGTCTAAGGGCCTGGTCTGTCACTGAAGGCCAAGATAATGAGTGCAGATATAGCTTCTGTTTTCTTTAAGTGAGCCAGATTTCCTTTTCGGAGATATAAACATCACTTTCTTGCACTTTTAAGAGTCAACACGTCCTTGTCAACAGTAAAATAAAATTTTATTCATAGAAAAAATAAAAGAGTACCTCACCTCACCTAACCTAACCTAACCAGACTGTCTTGAAGTTTTAAAAAGTCAACACATCCTTGTGAACAGTAAAATAAAATTTTATTCATAGAAGAAATAAAAGAGTACCTCACCTAACCTAACATAACCAAACCACACTTTCTTAAAGTTTTAAAAAAGTCAACACATCCTTGTGAACAGTAAAATAAAATTTTATTCATAGAAGAAATAAAAGAGTACCTCACCTAACCTAACATAACCTAACCACACTTTCTTAACGTTTTAAAAAAGTCAACACATCCTTGTGAACAGTAAAATAAAATTTTATTCATAGAAGAAATAAAAGAGTACCTCACCTAACCTAACATAACCTAACCACACTTTCTTAACGTTTTAAAAAAGTCAACACATCCTTGTGAACAGTAAAATAAAATTTTAATCATAGAAGAAATAAAAGAGTACCTCACCTAACCTAACCTAACCTAATCAGACTGTCTTGAAGTTTTAAAAAATCAACACATCCTTGTGAACAGTAAAATAAAATTTTATTCATAGAAGAAATAAAAGAGTACCTCACCTACCCTAACATAACCTAACCACACTTTCTTAAAGTTTTAAAAAAGTCAACACATCCTTGTGAACAGTAAAATAAAATTTTATTCATAGAGGAAATAAAAGAGTACCTAACCTAACCTAACCTAACCTAATCACATTTTCTTGCAATTCTAAAAGAGCCAACACGTCCTCGTGAATAGTAAAATAAAATTTTAATTGTAAAAGAGTGCCACTATTTTTCACCCATTTCCAATAAAATAGAAATAGAGTCAAGCGTCATCGAATGTTCAAATTGATTAATTTTTTCACTTCCTTATCACGTAGTAACTTTATTCAACTACGATCGAGTCCATGCATCCGGTAGAGATAAGTGCATCTCGATACCGAAGTGATAACCTCGAACACGCTTCTGTTTATCGATAGATTAATAAAAATCGAATAACGTCGACAGGAAACAAATTGCGGCGAACGAAATCCGTGATAAGTGAAAGGGATGTACCGGGCGTTATCTATGACACCGATTCTTTGTCCAGAACTTTTACGTTAATACTGGGAATCAAAGGAAGAGTAGATAATCGTAATTGAATAAACAACATTTTTTTCTACTATCAACTGAAGTGACTCATTGATGGATCTATGTAATTAGGACTTTTATCAGATACTTGATTACGATTCTCTGGATACACTCTTAATGCTAGAACAAAATTTCTGGACGCGACGTGTGACGCTCTGACAGTGACGTTTGGAAATTTGGAAGCGTGCGAATTTGAGGATATGAAATTTGGGATACGAAATATTGAAAATTAGGGAGTTGGGTAATTTACAAATTCGGAAGTGCTGTGTTTTGACTTGTGAAAAATTAAAAATAAAGAAATTAGGAGGGGTGGAGATATGAAAATTTGGGTGTAGGAAATGTAGGAACCTGGCATGTGGAGATTTGGATATGTGGAAATTTGAAAATGTAGAAATTAGGGGATGTGGAGATATGAAAGTGTGAGTATTCCACATATAGAAATTTGGGATGTGAAGATTTGGAAATGTGGAAATTTGAAAATGTAGAAATTAGGGGATGTGGGGATATGAAAGTATGAGTATTCCACATATAGAAATTTGGGATGTGAAGATTTGGAAATGTGGAAATTTGAAAATGTAGAAATTAGGGGATGTGGGGATATGAAAGTATGAGTATTTCACATATAGAAATTTGGGATGTGAAGATTTGGAAATGTGGAAATTTGAAAATGTAGAAATTAGGGGATGTGGAGATATGAAAGTGTGAGTATTTCACATATGGAAATATGACACGTGGAGATTCAGAAATGTGAAAATTTGAAAATGTGGAAATTAGGGGATGTGGAGATATGAAAGTGTGAGTATTTCACATATGGAAATCTGTCACGTGGCGATTTGGAAATGTGGAAATTTAAAAATGTAGAAATTAGTGGATGTGGAGATATGAAAGTGTGAGTACTTCACATATGGAAATCTGTCACATGGAGATTTGGAAATATAAAAATTCAAAATTGCAAAAATTAGAAAACCTAAATATTTGCAACATAGCAATCTAAAATTTGTAGCTTCTGAAATATATGAATTTGTGAATTCGTCAACTCGAAAATGCGAGATCTCGTGAATCTGTCGATTCGTCCCCGAGAAAGTTGGAAAGTTAGGGTTTGAAGTGAACCGTAGATTAAAATCGGGGATACCCATGGCCATCAAGAAGGAAGTAAAAACAACAGTTCCACGACGGTCGAGCTATTTCAGTCGAAAACTTCAACTGCAGGAATTCCTCGGTCGTAAACAAAAATCAGGTTCGACGAGGTCGTGCGTTTGAATTTGGTGAGGAAGGTAAAGGCGAACTGGTTGGAGAAAGGATTCGCCGAGTCCTGCCTACTCGAGGATACAACAACCTTTTGGCGTACGTGCTGTGTGGAACATATCTAAATGTCACGTGTTACTGTCCTGTATGAACCGCTGCACCCTCTTCTTAGTTTTGCCACGAGGAAACTTTCACTCGTCGGTCACGAGTCACGGCATATCGGCTCGTGTCACCACCGCTTGATAGGCGCTATTCTACCGATTCGATTAGGCGCTATTCTACCGTCTACGTGTATTCTATATTACTCGAAGTACTAATCCCTCCAGATATTATATCTCAAGTTTAATACATCTATCAATTTCGATCAACTATTATAAAATTACTGTTTCATCTTGCACGCTTCGAATCAAGAATATTAATGTTTGAATAATTGCAATTCTCAAATCATTACTTGAATAATACAAATTTAACACGGCGGGAATATCAAGCAATAAGTGTATTGCTCGATCAGTCTAGAACCTAATTCCCTAGATCCCTAATTACCTAGAGCTCTAATTCCCTACATCCATAACTCCCTAAATCCCAAATTCCCTAGATTCCAAATTCCCTAGATTCCAAATTCCCTAGATTCCAAATTCCCTAGATTCCAAATTCCCTAGTTCCCAAATTCCCTAGTTCCCAAATTCTCTAGATACCAAAATCCCAAATTCTCTAGATACCAAAATCCCAAATTCCCTAGATTCCAAATTCCCTAGATATCAAAATCCCTAAATCCCC
This sequence comes from Megachile rotundata, assembly GCF_050947335.1. Taxonomy (NCBI): domain Eukaryota; kingdom Metazoa; phylum Arthropoda; class Insecta; order Hymenoptera; family Megachilidae; genus Megachile; species Megachile rotundata. The sequence goes on along the minus strand of NC_134989.1, from coordinate 12,867,832 downwards.
ATTTCCCTAGATTTTAAATTCCTCAGCCCCCAAAATCCCTAAACCCCAAATTCCCTAGATTCCGAATTCCCTAAATCCCAAATTCCCTAGATCCCAAAATCCCTAGACCCCAAATTCCTTAGATTCAAAGTTTTCTAAATTCCAAATTCCCCAAATTCCAAATTCCCTAGATTCTAAATCCCTAAGTCCCGAATTCCCCCATCCCTAATTCTCTAGATTTCAAATTTCTCCAATTCCTAATTCCCTAGATTTCAAAATTCCCCAATTCCTAATTCCCTAAATGCCTAATTCTCATATCCCTAAATTCCTTAATAAATTCCCCAGATCCCTACACCCATATATATACATTCCCATATTCTTATATCTGTTATCTTCGTAAATCCCTAGTTCCGGTTAATAAAAATTTCCGAATGTAATCGATCAATCGACAATTCTATAAATGAAATATCAGTTACGATTTCCTTTGAAATCGTAGATAACTGCAGCTTTGTCCGTTCGCTAAGTATCGATGGCAATCTCCGGCCACGTAATGTCGCAATTTTGCAACTGAGAAAGAGTGTTTCTCTTACTCCGGCTACTTTGCTTACGATCTCACTATTGCGATTCGAATTAACACACTCATCGACAACTTTCTACCGCCGACGTTTCATCAAATTATTCCGAAACGAACAGCGATCGTGTTGATACAATTGCTTAATTAGATCGCGCATGTTAACAATCTAGATTCTAATGCTGGAATTTTTTTTTGGGTTTTATCAGGTGTATAATCAGCGATAAATTTTTAGTCATAGAATCGAACAGGAACTTTCATTTTTTGTAGTGGTATCTGTTGTACTGTCCTTGTGATTTTCGATCGGTTTACTCTGTATATCGGAATTGGTAAAGGGTTGATCATCAAAGCTGCACAACGTAAACATCCAGAGTCGTTGACCGATACGCTGTCCGATGGTTCGAATACAAAAGATGGATACCAAGATTCCTCGTAAAACGTCGAGTCCCAAATTAAAACTCAATGTTAAACAAAAATTGCGAAATCTTTCTTATCGCAAACGTGCTGTGACGTTTAAAATTTACAATTTATTTTTCAAAACAGCCGACTGAAATATACGCTGCTATTCGAGATTAACTTCGAACGAAATCAAACGTTGATTCGTATCGTGACGAGGAAAAAAGATGAACCGTTAATTTCCCTCGTGGAGGTGAATACCAAACGATGGGGCTCGATTTGATGCGCGGCAAACTCTGTCGGAAATAAAAGTTTTCTGTTCGTTCCCTGATAGAATATGCAATTATCTTTGACGTGTTAACGTGTTCATTTTATATTGTTAACTATCTAATAGCTCGACGTGTGGTTGCCTACGTGTTATCATTGCTCCCACTACTTCGTTATCAGAATATTTTGCGGGCCGTCCTTGGTACGTATTATTAATGCAAATACCACAATGAACATTTTGTAAATTATTTACGCAAACAATGTCACACAGATGTGTCGTACTAATTAGTTCGCTGAAAAACAATCTTATATTTCGATAATGCGAAAATCCATATTTAACCGAAGACAGTAAGTGTACACTTAACACATTTGCATTTCGCGCGGTTTGAAAAACCTCAACGGTTCGCTAATATAACTTTCAAATCCTCTTTACATTTTTAAAATATTCAAATATTCTTGTAAATATATATTTTCGTTTAAAAACATCGATAACTAATTTTAATTAAAACACTGTATATATTTCCTGACCCTCCGCCGTTCAGGAACCGGGAGAAATTTGCGAACGCGTGAAACGTCTTATTTCTATACAAATGTTGGAGTTACACGCAAGAATGAAATGTACCAGATGTTAAATCGAACAGCGCGAAGAGTTGCGCCGGTGGCGCGTTAACTCTAGGACAACATTGCGCTTGAACGAGCTGTCACCTGAACACCGAATCGTACACTTTCTCCTTCGAAAATTTTCCAGTCGAACAATACCATCGATCCGTGTACGGGAAGAAACAAAAACAACCGAGCCGGAAGTGTTTTATGTTTACAAAGAGTTTACTCACCGCACATGTTGCCCAAATGTTGAATACTAGGTATCCGCCACGTAAATGAATAAGATTGGACGCGGAGTAAAAAAGCAGTCAAGTCAGAATGTCACTCCTCAAGCTACTGCGAAGCACGGTCTGAACCACACGACAGCGTGCTCGTGCTTCTTATGATATGAGATTTCGTATGGGTGTAGGTACGGTCACATCTACGACCGGTGTCTATGTGTTTGTGAGCAACACCGTTCAGACAAACCATTGACAGTGGGCGCATCGTCTACACGGTGACTGTATACCTCGAAAAACAATTCGACGTGTTGACAATGCGATCAGAAGTCGTGGTTTTTTTACTATTCGCTGAGCACGAGAATCACTGGGGAAGGTAAATAATGTTTGGATAATCGAGGAACATGAATTAAGTATAGAACACGCGAGTAGAGAATATATCACGAACGTACACTTCGACTTGCGTAGTGTCAACCATGATACGCGTGAATAGACGAGTATCTTGATTACTCTTTTTTAGTGCGTGTTACTTGTCGATGCGGTGTCATGTGTTTTGTGAATGAAATGCGTTAATTGCGTTATTAAAGTGGAATGAACACTTTCAAATGTTTGGAATCGACTCTTTGTTGACTTATTTGTTCAATGAAAGATCGTACTCATCGTACGACAAGTTTCGATTCATTCCGCGCATGTGAATTCTCATTGGTCCTGAAATGCCCCGTTAGCCAAAACTACGCACATGCGCGTTAGAACGTTCGTGGCGGAAAATTGGTATATCCTGTGATCTTTTATTTTGCGTATCGCTTATGTCGAGTATTTTCATTTTATTTGAAAGCATAACAATTTAAGAATACAGAAATTTGGAAATTTGGAAATTTTAGGACTTGGCAATTTGGAAATTTCACCTGGTCATACTTGTTTTGCTCCTATTTACGCATTTATTTTCGTTCACCGTGTATATGGCCAACAGAGCTGACGGTGTATGGTAGTGGGGACATCTCAACTGATGGGGGTTTACTGAAATTAGCCATGTTGCGCGAAATGAGTACGATCTCTCGTTGAATGAATAATGATCTTATCCGAACTGTACGTATCAGACAGAGCGCGCTGTCTGTTCATAAATTTCAAGTATCAATAATTTAAACATCTCATTGATTAAATATTATCTATATCGATGCAAGAGATAAAGCGTAATATTATGATTTACTCGAGAAGAATTTTTGTTATGTTATACCTTGTTCATAATTAGGGGATGTCAATCGTAGCTTATGATTGGACGTTCATATTCGCGCCATATTATTTGACAAGTGTAGACGAATACGTAATAATTGGAGTATTGTGCCAAATTGTAATAATTGTTAATAGTAAGCCCGCCTATATATTCGACGATTGACACGGTTTTATTGCAAATAGTATTTTATTGTTAAAGTGCGGGCACCCTTTTGGGAAACTTCATTACCAGTCTATAAATTTCTGCACCACATATTTATTTTGGTATTTTAAATATTCCTGTTAAATTTATTTACTCAGGTACATTTAATATCGCAAATAATCTTTTTTTAGTTATGTAACATATAATGAAATAATAAACTTTGACATTTATACAATAACACAATATTTTGGTAAATCAAGTGACATTTCATAACAATTTTGAATGTCATCTAATAGAAGCCTGTAAAAAGGTTTACAAACATTATATTAAATATCAGAAATAATTTAAAACAGCTGAATAATCGTAACCCTCATCATTTTGTCTTAATAAATGGTCGATCTTGTATCGCACGTACGAAACGTTATGACAAAGTCACAAACATGTTTGCATCCTAATGCAACATGGTGTTAGTAAAAATACGGCGTGTATATAATTGATCTTATGCCGATTAAAGAAAAGTAAAAATACAGAAACGTGCGTCTCGATTGAAAAGTGCATTAATTGTCTTGTAACGTAAACCGCAAATTAACCAGAAATCGTAACGATTTCGATCACTGTCAAACATGTCTTTTTTAATATGAAAATAACACTACGAACGAGGAAAATCGTTCTTTATATCAGAGAAAGTGAGGATATAAATAGTACAAATATTTGTTAAATACGTCACTTTCTTTTTGTACATATGTAAAATATTTTATGCGTATATTTTACAGACAACCTTAAAATCTTTGACACATTATGGAAAATACGAATGACTGTATTACTTGTGGAGATTTTGCATTTTATAACAACTTTGATTCTGCCAATTTAGCAAAAGTCGAAATAGTGAAATTACCAGAAATATCTGAGAAAGGTAATATTTAGCCCATATTTATTATTCCCATATTACTGTGAACAGTTTAATTTTATATTTGATTATTTATAGATGGATATGAAGCTGAGAATAAATCATGCAAAAGTTCAAACTCTGAAGATGCAATAGATTATGAGTTCAATTTGTGGACAAAACACGATTGCCATGGAACACAATTCCAGAATAACAATAGAACATGGTTTTATTTTGGCGTTAAAGCTAATGCACCGAGAGTTTGTGTTAAATTTAATATAGTCAACTTAAATAAACATGTCAAAATGTTTAGTCAAGGAATGTGTCCGGTTTTTAAAATCGTACCTGGTCACTTACATTGGGAACGGATTCGTGAAAAACCTACTTACACTGTAAATTTGTTATGTCATGCACATCGTAAGCCATTTATATATTGTCAAGAAATTACATGAGCTTAAAATATTTCAGTTGGATCAAACAGGAAATGATTTTACATTATCATTTGTTTATAATGCCCCTGAAAATCCTAAAGCTATTACGTATTTCGCGTTTACTTATCCTTTTTCTTACACCGATTTACAAAATTATTTAAGAAGAATAGAAGCAAAATTAGCAAAGAGAGACATAACTTGTGTAGACGATGTTTATTATCATAGGGAATGTGCAATAAAATCATTAGAGGGACGAAGAATGGATTTAATAACGGTAAGCTCATTTCATAACATATCAACGGAGAGAGAAGATAGACTGAGCAATATGTTTCCTGAAAAAACTGAGGAAAGACCTTTCAAATTTTGGGATAAAAAGGTACAGAATTTTTACTTTTAATTTAAATATAAATTAAGGTAAATATGAAAACTGTTTATTTAAAATCTTTAGGTAATTTTTGTCAGTGCAAGGGTCCATCCAGGTGAAACACCATCTAGTTTTGTTTTTAATGGTTTCCTCAACTTTATTATAACCCGTGATGACCAAATTGCAATTAATCTTCGCCGCCTATATGTGTTCAAATTGATACCAATGCTCAATCCTGATGGCGTAGCTAGAGGTCATTATCGGATGGATACTAGAGGAATCAATCTCAATAGGGTATATTTAAATCCTTCTTTGAAAGATCACCCAACAATATATGCTGCAAGAAATTTAATAAGGTAAAATTAGATTTCAACATTGTGTTTCAATCTATTATTAGACCATTTTGATTAATTACTGATCTATACTTTAAGATATTATCATAACACATACAAACTGCCAAAAGAGGACGAACTTTCGAGTGTATATTTAGGAAATGGTGAAAATAATTTAACTATTATCGATTCCACTCGTACAATTACAAGTATAGTACGTGATACAACAGCAAGATTACTTCAACAGGTAATTATATGAATTTATAATTTACATAATTTCATTCTAACAAATGTCCGTACTAACATGTACTAACCCTCATGCAATTCAAGAACAGTAAATTAGGAAAATAGGCACTAACTAACAATTTTAACAATAGGTAACACTTATGACATTAGATGATAAGAGTAAAGATCAACCGGAAATTTTTCAGGAATCTATGTTACCTAAAACAAATTCGGATGACATGCCTCAGGGTATGATATTTAGAATTAAATTATTCAACACGGTCAGCAAACTTCTTTTACTTATTTTTTCACATTATGTGAAGGTGATGGAGAAGAGCTGTGTAATAGAGCAAAGGAAAACGATAACTCTGTAGAACTTAACTCTGATAAAAAGACTTACACAGCTGTTGGCATTGGACAGCTACCTAAAGAGGATTCTAGTTTATATCTATACATCGATTTGCATGGCCATGCTTCGAAGAAAGGTGTTTTTATGTATGGAAACTACTTTGATAATGTAGAAGATACGATCACGTGTATGCTTCTACCAAAATTGATGTCTATTAACAATCCAAATTTTCATTTTACTTCGTGCAATTTTACAGAAAAGAATATGTACATTATGTAAGTCTTGTTAGTAACAGCAAAATTGAAATTTTAATCTTTTGACTTTAATTATAATGTCTGTTTTCACAGTGACAAAAGAGATGGTATGTCAAGAGAAGGATCGGGCCGTGTAGCTGTATATAAATTAACTGGTCTTATACGTAGTTACACGCTTGAATGTAATTATAATTCTGGGCGTTTAGTAAATACTATACCACCAAGGATTCGTGATGGCGTTAATAAAACCATGGCGACCATGTTTGTTCCACCAAAATATACTCCAGCAGTTTTCGAAGCGGTAAAATATATTTTTATTATTTGCATATCATTTTTTACCAGCAATCATTTATTTGATTATATTTTTAGGTTGGAGCAGCGTTAGGTCCTTCAATTTTAGATCTTACAAGTAATAATCCTAACAGTCGACTGCCAAACAGTCAATATCGTTGTTTAAGAGGTGTAAAATCTTTCTTAAAATTATCGTATGTGAACAATCTTTCTGCGCCGTTAGGCAAGTCACTGAATAAGGTAAATTTTGATGTAAATAATGAGAGTGAAATTGCAGCTGTTAATATAAGGCAATGTGTACTCTCTTAATTTAGAGTACCATTATTATGGTACGCTTTCGCATATTAACACTAAGACACATTAGTGCCTGAGTAAATTGCAGTCCATGTTGTTAGTTAAACATGTGGGAGAGAGATTTTGTATGCATATAATTTGTATATTATTTTCTGTTAGTGACACCGTATTACGGTTTTGTTATTAAAAGAGATATACCCTGATTTTATAGTATTATAACATTATAAATGAAAGAGTTTTATGCTGACAATTCCATAACTTAATATTATACTAGGTATTTATTACTTTTATATATGTAATTGTTATAATTTTTTTGAAATTTTTACTATATCAAACTAATGGGTCTTCCATCTAATGCATACGTATGCATGACAATAACATTTGGAGAACTTTTTTATAAAAATTTATGACAAAGAAAATTATTTGTTTGTTGGTTTCATTTTGTAAATTTATTACATAATCTAATTGCAATCACAACGTTTGCATAAAATGGAGTTGTATACAACTTCAGCATGGCATTAACAAAAATATAGTGCATACACACAATGTTTCTATTACATAGTGTTTTTTATAGTGCAGTTTTTAGCCGACAAGTTTACGAAACTAGTTCTTGTTAATTTAACGCTAGAGCCAATTAACAGAGTATAGAATACTCGATACTAATGCTTATACTTTTAGCAAAGAACAAGTTCTTTTTCTTGTAATTCTTAGTCAATTTTTGTTGCACTGTAATTCTGGTGACAATAAACAAGTGCACTTAAAAATTATTTCACGGTTGTGAGTGATAAGAAAACAAAAAAAAAATGCACACGTATATAAATGATCGTATCTATTTCTTTAGAAAAAAGTAAAGAATAACGGTTTAAACGATTAAACCGTAAATCTGTGGATGATGGAGTCTTTTAACGAATGATGTGCAGATTTTGAAATCAGATTTGAAATCATTAATCAAGTGTATGATGGATTTTCTAGATTTTCTTTTAGTGTTCGTGAAAATTGAAAATAATATTAAAAATCTTTTAACAGAAACATAAAAAACAAACTATGAAAAAGAAATATAAAGTATACATATGTGTCTATCATAAAATAAGTACGAATGTGTGTTAGATTACATTAAATTATTAGTATAAAAAAAAAACAATCAATATTCTTTAGTCAGACAGCAACACAAATTTGTAGAATATTTATGCCATTCACGATTTAAATGTAAATACTGTTATCAATTGAAAAGAATATTATGTATAAATTCATGTATACTAATCTTACAATGTATACTGTTATAACACACATGTGTACGCACACATATATACACATGCCTGTCCCATTGTTTTAATAAATGTACAGTATTTTTAGCAATAATTTATGTACCTCATTTTTATTTTGTTCCTGTTAATCCTTAGTCCCCCTATTATGTAATTTATACCATAATTTTTTACAAAACTGAATGTAATGTAGATTAAGTTAAAAATTGTAACTCTAAAATATTAATGTCTTTGTTATATATGTTTGTCATTTGTGTTCTAATACGTACAATTTTTGTATACGTTTAAATCTACAAAACTTAAGAGATCATGGGAACATAAAGCTAATCTCTCTCTCACAAATTGTCTTCATTTTAAATGTACAAATTTTTTATTTATGAAGATGCAATGTTCGCAACGTTATGTGCATTTTCCTCATTGAAAGAAAGAACTAAACCTAAATCCGCGCTTTTATTCACAGGATGATAGTGATATCGTAGCTCAAGATCCTTCTAATTTAAAAGGAAACGAATCTCAAATAAGTGATTCGTCAGTTGGTTCAAAAAGTTCTGTGAAAAGTGATACAAATCTTGTCAAAAAATCGTGCATCATTCGTCGTACCTCATCCCTTTACACTGCAGTGAAAAGAATAAAGAATAACAAAAAATCTCGGCAAACTATAACTCGTAGACCGTTCAAAACACAATGCGTTAATAATGTCGAAAGCAATTCGAAGCTTCCTGTGATGGGCTCGAAAGATATGAAATCGTTATTGAAAACTACAGATAACTTGAAAAGTCCATGCTTTGGTTGCATCAACGATGCACCGGAGTCGCAAATAAACGATTTCCAATACACAAACAAAAAGCTAACGGCCAACAAATTATCTAAAATGCCATTATCTTCCGAAGAAACAGCAATCGTGAAGCACGGAGCGAAACGATTGAAAATTATTTCTACGAGAGTGAATAAAAAGCGATCGGAAGTCGGAGAACCCTCTAACAACGTTCCGGAAATTACCAAGCCATCGGCAAAAACATTCCTTGCAGTTAATAAGCAGAGTGCAAGAACAGCTTCTAAAGTGATTAAGAAACGTTACCATAACGTGGAACAAAACAAATCGAAGTCTTCCAAGTCTAAAAAAATGAATAGGAACGCCATGGTTGATAACCTATTAAAAACCGAAAACTAATATAAAATTATAGTGCATAAATTAGTCTGTGTTATCGTCATTGGGGTAACTAGATACGTGGCAATCTAATTCGTGGCTATGCACCACATGGTAGTGTAACGTACAGTGACGTAAAGTTGTCCCTTGCAAACAAAAATTCTAGTTACGCCAATGGTTATCGTAGAAGAGTAATATATTTGCCATGAAGAGTAGCTTTATAATCCATTGAGACAAATAATTTAGTTGTGTACCCTTAGTGTAAAAACTACAAGTTGGTTAAGAAACACAAAAGAATGGAGTTACTATTTATTTCCTAATAAAATTATATCGTATTCATGTAATATTTTATAGCGATTTTGAGGTATAGAATATTTCTGCTATTGTATATACTCGTATACATTTTAGGATCCGTTATATGATTAGAATAAATAGAATAAATGCTAATCTATGTGACATTCAATTATTATTAATAGTTCTTGCAGAGTTTACAGAACCGAAGCAGATTTAAAATCATCGGTTAGATATATGTAGATCACTTCGGTTATTTTCGTGTCGAATCGGAATGGTTCGGAACTCGTGGTATTCGTCACCCCTTCCCGCCTTCCCGCAACAGTCGCATTCGCGTGTGGTAACTTTCGAGTAGTCGCGTGTCAACTCGGACAGAGGTTATTGTTGTATAGTATTGTGATTTAAACGAATCATATTTGAACGTGTAAAATCGTGGTATAGTAGTTACAAGTGATACGTTTGTGATCTGTGAGAAGCTGCATCTTTCGAAATGGGCACCAAAAACAACATCAATAGTTGTGTACTTTTCGCAGTGTTTCTACTACTCATCGAAACTGGTAAGGTTAATGCATGTAACTATACAAGACGTGAAACATCGTGGCGTCCTTTGGGCGGGGCATTTGTAATTTTAATTGCAATATTGAATAATGTAGAACTTCGATCTATAAAGATCGGAGACGGATATGTAGTTTAGTAATCGTTTATAGCATCTTAAAATTATTAATTTAATTCGTTTATGATGACATATTATTATTTCACTTCGAACATTATCACTTCTGTTTTGAAACGCTTATTTTTGATTTTTGAAACGAACTTATTGAGATAGTAAAAGCTTGAATAGTGATTCAGTGTTTTACTGACGCGATACGTCAGGTCAAAGGGTTAAAAATTATCTAAATCTAGCTCTGTAAGCAGAGCCACCGCTAGGGTTTGTGGGACCTGCGACAAAAATCGATAACATAATCGACACTTAGTGAAATTGGAACGAAGGAAAAACATAGGATTTCAAAAAGAATTTTCGTTCAGTCCACAGTCTACGATGCTATCAGTGCATTAGCACGAACAACTCGCATCCGTTCCAATGCAACGAATTTCTGACAAGTGACATCGATATCGAACCACAGCCTTGCGATGATGTTTACGGGGCTCAGTACTGCGTGAAGCATACAGGCCGATTTGAGGGTAAAACAATATCGGAGATCAGGTTACTTGTAATGAGAAGGGAAACATAACACTTTCGTGCGAAAACTAACCTTAAAATCATACCCAGTCATACTTTCGCATCGATTCATCGCAGCATGAGAAAATCGAAGCACGATCGATGGTCATCCGAGTTTCGGTTTGGGAATCTAAATACTAATTTCAATTGTGCTATCATAAGGAACATCTAACATCATGCACTGAGGGTTTCGACGGTTGACACTTGGACATTAAAATTTATTCAAATTATATTGCATGAAAATTTATAATACTGTGTATGTAACAACTGGTGTTGCGTATCGAGCAGTTCTACGGGTCTAACGTTTAAACAGTCCACGAAGTGCACTCATGTACGAATGACAATTTAATCATTGCTTTCTTGATCGATTAAGCGGCAAGTCTGGATTGCTACCAATGCACGTCGGAAGAAGAGTTGGGCTGCGGAAACAGCAATTTGGTTCTAAGTACTCTGCAACCGGCGAATTGCAGTCACGTTTACGATGCACGTTATTGCATCAAATCAATCGGCCGATACGGAGGTTTTTGCATTATACATTGAATGTCTTTCATCTTCGAGTGTGCGTCATCGTAGACACTGTTGTCTTTCCTTGCCACACGAATATTCCGCTTCTTACAAAAATAGTATTCAGACTGTTCGACCAAGTATTTGATCGAACATTGTAATTATCGATAACGTTATCAACGGCTCACTGTATGTACGCATCATCTCGCTGTGAACACGCTATTTGCATCTCTCGCTTTCATAACGCATGCTGTTTATCAAGCTTTGTGTCAATGTTTACGATGAAACAAAGGAAAAGAAAAGATCGAATGTTTTGTTGCAACAGGTGGAATAGGCACGAAGCGATTCTGCTCGTCGTTGGATCTCGGAAATTACTGCGATTACGTCAGCCAGCCAGGTGACAAATTAACTTACCGAACCTGCATCTTCACCTGCTCCGGTGACGGATGTAATCCAGCCGCCATCTTGAAACCTACTGTCTCATGGATCATACCAATTGGATTATCGATAGTTTGTAAATTAATTTTCCAAAGGTAGACTGTTTTAAATGACGCGTTTTATGCTATAACGGAGATGATGACCCTCAGTCGGTAAGAAAGAGTACCTTGAGAAACGAAATAAATGGACAGGATTGAATATATAGAAACTGAAGAGTTTTTGGAATCTTATTGAAGACTGTACTTAAGTTACTCATGAGGTTTAAAATTGAGAATTGAATAAATAGGTGAATTATCGATTGAGGGTAAAGTTAATCTCTAAGCAAGAAAATTAATCCGTCCTTATTGTGTTAAGATTTAATGTACATACTCTAAGCCTAAGGGAACAATTTACACAAAGCTGCTGTATTTTATACAATTCAAATAATGTGCCTTCTTTTTTAATGTATCAATAGTTACCGTAACAAGTACAGTGTTAACGCGATTTATAGTAAGATCGACGAAAAATGTTTAAGACTTAGTTAATTATACGTGTATTTTAACGTGTAAAAATATTTTGTACGAAATCACATCTTTCAATCCGAATTTTTATAGGTTTATAGATAAGTGACTTTTGTACTTGCATATAATTATTTTTGTACGTTTCTTTTTTTTTAAACAAATAGTTGTGTTAATCAATTTTGTATAGAATCTCATTTACGTCTTGAATGCAACGACATGATTATTTATAATTCTGTACAGAGTACAAAATAAAACACTGTCGGTTTACAAAATAAGGATTGTGTATTATCTGTATGGGTGATAAGAGAGAAATGCAATCGAATGCTTTGTTCTTTATTCACGAACGAGCTCCTCAGTTCGTTTTACATACACTTAGTCGTTCCTCTGCATATAAATATAATACGATAGTCGACCGATTGATAATAAATTTGTCCGGCGACCATCCGTAGAAAGGTACTTGTACGTTAACGCTCTTTGGTATGTCCGTTTATATGAACAATGCATAGGATAAACAGGATTTTTCTTTTCTCTATACGACATACACGTTTGTAAATGTTCGCGTGAACATTAAACAAAGTTACACGGAACAAAATAGATCACCGGCGAAAGAATTTTCAATGTAGATTTACTGAAAAACATTGCACACGCTTTACGCAAGCTTTATTGCACAAAATTCGACGGTGTAAACGAAGGAAAAGAAGAAAGTACACACACATTAACGACGACCGATAAGATTAATAAGTCTGAACTAAGCTTAACCCTCGTGTAGTAAATTTGATTGAGATATAGTACACACACTGTATCCTATACCTGATTACACAAGGGTTAACACAATATTGTAGTCTACCAATTTATTCATGATTTTTCTATCCATAACTGCTGTGTTAAATGTTGAAGGCAACACAGTGTGATACACTTTTAGAAAGACACTTCCATCAGGCTTCAAGCAATTCGATGAAATTTGAATATCAACATTTGAGTATAACTATTTTGTACAGTAATCATAGAAATATAGCATGATCAAATCGAGCTTATGTCACGCTTTGTTTGTACGACTACTATACTGCAATCTTTTTCTACAATGATCGACTGATGCGCGCTGAACACAAGCATATTTTTACTCGAATTTTATATTTGTTGCTCGAAATTACAACTATGTACATATATATCGTATGAAAAAATACATATATGTATATGTATAAACAGTGTGTGCATACGTGTATATATACAGGATGTATAACGTAGTACTACCAAGTAATCTATATGCAAAAATAAGTTGCGAATGTAAAATAACATTTTAAGTATGGTATTAGTAGTAGACTGTGTTCTAACGTATTCACATCCTGCGAATATCATATGATAGAAGTTTACATTGTTGTTAACAATATATTTCAGCAATCTTTCTTTTGCAGTCCACTTATTAATATCCTATGTAATATTATCACACCATACATTAGTATTTCATAAATGTATTCTACATTTTTTACTTCTATTTGCACTAAGTCAACCTGAAGTAGTGCTTCGTTATGCATCTACCCTGTATATATACATACATGTATACAAACCACTACTTAAATTTGTTAATCGCTATCAAGCAGCAATAAAGTACCTTGTTACTAACAATTTTCCCCGTTTGTTGGTCCTAGTAATGTAGAGTAATTTGACACACAAATATCAGCGTTTATTAAATAGAATCGAATCAGTATTGCATATCTCTGCTTTTACGGTGTTTCAACTTTACGATCATACATTTCGTCTCTTTGATTTATTTCTTGTATCACCCGCAGGTTAGGGGTATATCTTGTTCTCTAGCGCTAATATGCACACGTATAACGCTCTTCTCTGGTTGTACAAAAAAAGAAGTGTCAGCCTAACATGTTCGAAACTAATTATAGTATACAATAATTGAATATCATCACTGCCATGCGTTCAGTTAGAAAATTAGATATTGCCATCTTGTACCATGGCAGTGGATGTTGGCAGTGATCAATGCACTCGACGTTATGATAGCTTATAGTTAACTGGTTAAGTGTACCACCGTATATATGTATATCTTACCTACGAAAGCGAGATGTACAGTTGCGTGCAATGATACAGTTATCAGAGTTAAATTATACAGAATGTTTTCTGTCTCAGCAATATGTCTCTGCAACATTGTATTGCATACTAATTTAGTTTCACTTCCGTAATATTAAGTTTTGTGTACTAACTTTACTACAACATTTCTGAATGGTAATTATGTTAGAAGGAATTAATCACATGGATATAAGTAATAATTATTACTGTATCGTTACACGCAACTGCACACGAAATAGAACACAACGGTACTCTTTAAATTAACATATAAATTAATGTACAATTATCGATGAAATTTCTAATATTGTCGACTGTTAACGTCAAAAGTGAATAATTAACTCGTGTGAATCAAATAATAAATAGAATCATAAATATTAGTTAAATGTTACAAATAAGTCCATCTCAAAGAAAATTACAACAACAAAATATTATAGAAAATGCATCATTGCTTCGAATGATTTCTTTCTTTTGCAACCTTCGTTGACTTATGAACGAAGAATCTCAATTATTATTCGTCGTCACAGTTTGTGCTTTTCTCGTACGATGTTTCATTGCATACGCAATTCCTAAATAATCTGCGTTCATCTAGCATTTCTATACACGACAATTCTATTGTAAAACGAATTGCATATGATAAACGTGCATATGCAACAGACAGGTACAATTTTTCGTGTACACAACATTTTAATACTTCGTCGAAGTTTTTCGTCTTTATATTAAGCTGATCTTTCTCCTTCGTTATTTTAACGAACAACATACAAACAGTGACTGATAAAAATAAAGAGAAGATCACTACTATCAATATACGTACACATGTTTCAATGCGTAAGTAAATTCAAATGGTTTAAATTTAGAATTAAAGAAAGCGGTCGCTTCAAAAATGCACGGTTAAAAACTGCGAAGAAGTATCAACATTTTATATAGACGAAACCTCGTCTGTACATTGAAGGCAATCGTGTAAATCACAATCATTCGTTTTTTTATTTCTTTCACCTTCGACTTCTCTATACGGAACGGTGTCCTAAAAAAATTGGCTAAATTATTGTTACTTCATTGCTGCATTTGTTCACGGTACAATATTACACGAAGGTAGCAGAGAGAAGATACAAATTGTAGAGAGACGAGAGATATAAAAATGTATCGCATCGTATTGTTCGCAAGATACATCAGCCAGCGTAAGAACCGCGTTAAAAATCTTCTGCACCATTTTTTCTCGAGTTTAAATATCATAGCGCCGATGTACGCTTTAAAAGTTCAATTAAGTACCATGTTTCTCGTACATCTAGCAACAAAGCTATCAAGAATTTATTCGAAGCAAACGAGATTAAAGGATTTATTGACGCTGAAGCTTGCGAATTTGTTCCTCTAGTTCTTTCACACGCAACTGACTGTTAGCTAACTGTCGTCGGACCAGTCTCAGTTCATCGG
Source organism: Megachile rotundata (assembly GCF_050947335.1). NCBI lineage: Eukaryota > Metazoa > Arthropoda > Insecta > Hymenoptera > Megachilidae > Megachile > Megachile rotundata. Next base: position 12,852,135 of record NC_134989.1, on the reverse strand, counting down.
TTTGGCGAGCAAACGCCAATCTAAGCTCCGCCTCGTTGTTAGGAATGTCCACGGTCTCCAGAACTTTGTTGTCATTCAACGGCGCGGAAATAATGTTTTTCTAAAAATAAAACATTCACTATTAGTCGAAACGTGATGTTAGAGAAAGGCTGTTCAAAATATTTATGTTCATTTAACGAGCGCTCGTTTAACCGACGAGTGCTTATATGTCTCTAACTTTCCAATTCCGTCATCTTAAATTACAATAATACGAAAGCGGTATATACTTGTAACACGGCATTGCCGAATTTTTGTTGTAACTGTTGAAACTTGGTGCTCTGATTGCTAGACGTTTTCTGGCTTTTCTCCGACATATCATGAAACTCGATTGGTCTGTAGTCCGGCACAGTTTCAGTCGACAGGAATGCGAATTTCTTTTTGTTGTTCAAGTCGGTCGTCGGGGGAAGTTGAGGCGGTTTGTAAACGCGCGGCTTGTGCGTGGTTATGCTGCCACCTGTTAACATTTCGGCCGCAAAATTAAGCAACAAATATTGCAAAAAAGAGTCTCGTTAAAGATAGCGCGTGAAAAGTTCAACGGTTATACCGGTTTTCAGGGAAATTAAAATCGGTGGACTATTCATGCCGCTGATCCAGTCTCTGGCTGATAGAGCCGGACAGGTACCAACTGTGTCAGGATACAGGTCCTCCTGGAACTGGTCACTCTGGAAAGTGAAAGTCCCGATTATCGCGATGCGGATAATTAAATAAATTTATCTAACGACGAGAAATCTACCTTTCGAGGAACTATCATCGAAATCGGCTCGCACATGCCGCGAGTCGCGTGCAGCTTGTAAAATCTGAACACCTCGCATATGGAGGTGTTAACGCCTCTTTTTGGCATCACGCCCAATCCTCTCTGCGGATTACCGGAAATGAATTGGCTGAGGTAGTGCACCCAAGGAGCCTCGTTCACGATCTCGTAGTATCGGATGTTACCGTCACCCTGGAATTAAACATGCATTAAGTTCGCATTTACGAACAACCTTAAACATAGTTTTTGTACCTTGCCCGCCAAGTAGACCATATTGGTGTCGTTATCGTAGTAAGGGAAAACAACGCCGCTGGAGGAATCGATGGTTTCGCACGTCAATGGAACAGTGAGGTCGTGCTGGCTCCAAATGGCGTATTGTCTATCAGAATGGCGGCTAAAGCCGGTGGTAAGAAGACGTCCGGAACTGCCAAGGAAAACCACTTTGCTGGCTTTTGTTCCGGCATGACAGACTCCTTCCTGTTCAACGAACAATCGACACTCCTGAATCGAGCTTCATTGTGATGGCAAATGAAAGGATAGATACGTACGGATACGACAATGCCGGATCTCGGCTCGAAAACCCTCAATTTCTTATCCTTGCAGGTCGTCGCTAATAAGCTGCCATCACGATTCAAAGATATGCTATAGATCACATCAGGATGCCTGTCGATCACGCTAACGGCCTCTCCTCTATTTATATCCCAGACGATAACGAGGTGATCGAAGCCGGCGCTGAAGAGCACGTTCTCGGCCACCGGGTGCCATTCTATGTACGCAACGCGACGTTTATGTCCTTGCAACTCCACCAGCCATTCGGTTAGATTTCGGGAGAGCCCGCCGTCAGGAATGTGCCACAGTTTAATCTAAAATCGAGGAACAGTGATAAGGGGATCGTGTGAAAATCGCGAAAAGAGAGCTGGTTGCTCGGAATAATGAGAGCGAATCGCGTTGCAGCAGAGATAAGATATCCACAACATTTAGCATCCCGTTTAATATTATGCGTCGGCGAACGTTTAATTTGTAAAAGGTGATACTAGATTCTTTTTTTTTACTTTCACTTACAAGAAAGTTGTAAAATACTGTTATTCGAGTTGTATTTGAGCGAGAAAGAGGAAAGCCTCACTGACAGGCGATGGAAAAGCTGACATTTTACGAGCGTCGACAGAAATAATGATAGCTTGATGCATGTCAAACGACCAGTTTCGAAACATAGAAAGTAGAAGATTTGATGGCGTAAAGTAGTACTTATGATGTATCAACCGAAGCTTCCAGTTTGATGGAAATGGTCATAAAACTTAAGGTACTTTAAAGTGGGCAATAAAGTAACTGCAAACGATTTCCTAATTATTCTGAGCAACGCAACCAAATCGAGTAATCCTACGGTGCAATCGTCGGAGCAGGAAGCGATGATGTTATCGTTGAACGGATTCCACTTGATATCCAGAACTGGTCCAGTGTGTCCAGTCACTCTGCTCGCATTGAAATCCAGCCTTCCGGTCTAAAATATAGAATAATTAGTCATCGTGAGAATTTACATTCGCTTCATTTAAAAGTGTGCGATGCTCAACGCGAACCACCCCGTAGATTTCCTAGAGTTCCAATAACATTAACCTATCACGCTATTTGCGTCGGTTTATAATCGAATGATAAAGCAACCCCGTTGATAGGCTATCAGGTAATGGTCGCGCGCCAGAATCAAGCGAATCAATAAGTCGATAACTCACACGATCGAGCGGCAGCACCAGGAACGCCCCGCCGCCGGCCACTTCTGTCACCACGGCGAGGAACTTCGGATTGACGGCGCAGAATTGCGAATCGTGGGCGTTCTTCGTGATCTTGATGTTGTCGTAGCATTTTTCCCTCTTCGCTGGTACCCCGTACACGTGGCGAAATTTGCTGCTTCGAACGCCACGGAACCATGACTGGAAAAACGTATCGCACACATTATAATTAGCTATTTAATCAATTTATGCAATTACTCGCTTTAGTGATGAACATAATTATGCTCATACGGTAGACTCTTATTATATTGCCATTTTCGTATGAAGCTTGGTACATGATAACAGTTCGTATCTGCGCGTTATATGATTGTTATATCAACACGTACTGTAACCACACGCTGTATCACTGTTGTGTTACCTCGCGCTATATCGCCGTGTTATATCACCACGTATTATATCACCGTGTATTGTATTATATCACTGTGCGTTGCATCAATATATATTATATCACCGTGCATTGCATAATCGTGTTATATTGCCGCGTTAGATAATTACTCGTTATATCACCGAGTAACTAAATGTTTAAATAAAATGTAAGAATAAAATTTGCAAATATTTCACTGATCTATTTTCCATTTATATTTCATCGGTTGTTGCGTTAATATTTAACCGTACGGTCATTAAAAACTAATTTAATTCTCATTTTCCCTAAGTACCTCTATTCCCACAGTCTCATGTACATGACTAGCAAGTCTGTCGTTATCAGATATTTGTCAAACATGTTTCTAGTACAAATTTCGTAAAAATTTCCTTATTAGTGAACTGATCCCTGACCTAAGAAGCAATTCAAACAAGATTTAGCAATAGGAATTAATTGTTATCAGTCGGTTAAATAATAGGTTCGATAACGAGCAAATTATGACGCGCATAACCGCGCTCGTTTTCACTGCACCAAGCCGACCAAATCGTTCGTTGTTCGATTTGGTACTAATCGCAAGGTCAACAGCACGTTAAAGATTTGCTGTTTGGGACTCTCTCCGGTTCAGAAACCGTGAAGAAGAAAGTTTCGGAACAAGCCGAAAGCGTGTTACCAACTCGACACATGGTATATCACTATCGCTATCAGGTTTTTTGAATCGTACCCGTTGCTCCGCATGGTGATCCATAGTATCGAGCAACGCCTCTACAGCGTACACCATCGATTCGCTTCGCGAACGCAATGATAATCGCGCAAACGTGAAATCTTTTTTTTTCGAGTTAGTCGCGCGTGATGCGTGTTAACCGCGGAGCGCAGTGTAGCGCGGCGAGACAGATCAAATTATGCGACTTTTTCTTGCAATAACGAACAACGTGTTCCAACCGTTAATACACGGCTAAACTGTAACCGTAATACCGTATCGTAAAGATTGCCGCGATTAACGGTACGCTTTTGCGTCACTTTTCGTTGGAACGCGAATCGTGACACGCTTTATCATGCGTGGGTTACTTATGACCCATGCTCTTTTGCGAAGTCGAGTGTTGATGACTTTCGTATAGATTTTTAATTACTGAGATTTCAAATTTTCAAGTTTACTTTCGATTTTCGAATTTGGAGATAGGGAAATTTGGGAAGTTAGGTACTTAGGTAGTGGTGTAGTTAGGTAGTTGGGCAGTTAGGGATTTGGGGAGTGGTGTACTTTGGTACTTGGATATTTAGGAATTTAGGTACTGGTATATGGAAATAGGTATTTAGGATATTTAGGTACTGATATATTAGGTATTTAGGTACTTGAATATTTAGGAATTTAGGTACTTGGATATTTAAGAATTTAGGTACTTGGATATTTAAGAATTTAGGTACTTGGATATTTAGGAATTTAGGTACTGGTATATGGAAATAGGTATTTAGGATATTTAGGTACTGATATATTAGGTATTTAGGTACTTGAATATTTAGGAATTTAGGTACTCGGATATTTAAGAATTTAGGTACTCGGATATTTAAGAATTTAGGTACTTGGATATTTAGGAATTTAGGTACTGGTATATGGAAATAGGTATTTAGGTATTTTGGATATTTGGGATATTTAGGTATTAATATATGAGGCATTTGGGTACTTGGATATTTAGGGATTCAGATACTTGGATATTGAGGAATTTAGGTACTTGGATATTTAGGAATTTAGGTACTGGTATATGGAAATGAGTACTTAGGTACTTGGATATTTGGGGTATTTAGGTATTAATACATGAGATATTTGGATACTTAGATATTTAGAAATTCAGGTACTTGGATATGTATTGAAGAATTTAGGTACTTGGATATTTAGGAATTTAGGTACTGGTATATGGAAATAGGTATTTAGGTACTTTGATATTTACGAATTTATGTATTGGTATATGTGGTATTTAAGTACTTGAATATTTAGAAATTTAGGTACTGATATATGAGATATTTAGGAATTTAGGTCCTAGTATATTGAGATACTCACATAGTTAGGTACTGTATACTACATCAAGGTACTTAGGTATTTAGGAATTTAGGTGCTAGTATACTTAGGTACTTCAGTATTTAGGTCTTGGTATATTTAGGTACTTAGGAATGTAGATATTTAAAAATTTCCTAATTTAAAAATTCAGGTTGTGCCAAACCACTGTGCTTGTATAACAAAGCTTGTATAGCTGAAGTTCCATATACATATGATCCTTTTAATAATTTTCTCATTCCTACACCGGTTCGGGCCATATAGCGAGACTCTACCGCATTAAGAGCATTCGCAATAATTTATAACATTCATAATATTTGTATTATATTCATATGAATATTTATATAATATTATCACACATATAAATACATATAACAAAATCCTTGAGACATCAATGACACCGTGATAAAAATACTAAAGGACTCTGAAAATATTTCAAAATTTCCTTTAATAAAATCTGACTCACAGATTTACTCATAGTTTCCGACAACGGCTTACAATCGATTATATCAACTTTGACTGTTGAGCTTTTTATCTCGTATTCAAGCTCGCAATCATCGACTCAGCGTGAATATACAATTTTAAACAATCGCACACGACAATCTTGGTATGACAAATATATTACCCGGATTTCAGATATATTCATCGATTCGTTGTTAAGAATATTAACAAATTATTAAGTAATTGTAGAAGAAATTCAATCGACCACGATCATCACTATAATTAGAAATAATCCTTGCCGCTGTTCTACGTCCACGTTCACGAATGACCTCACGATTTATTACAACCGAATCGATAATAGAATACAATATCAATCTCATTTCGCATCTTGCGTCACGCTTTGCATACAACATGCCTTAAAGATGAGAAAAAAAAAGTCCTGTGCGTCGTCTGTACAAAATAAAACACAATTACGTATCGTACAGAGTGTTCAGACATTTACTTCGTCATGCAAACAATATCTGTGCAAATGTAATCGAAAACAACCGCAGACAAGATGTGGCTAAGTATATAGTAAAATGGAGATTGAGTTTATGTACATACATTAAGTGCATCGTGCGAATAATCTTTAAACAAAAGGTCTTGATTCTTTATGCCGTCTTGCGTCTTTTTCTTTTCGCTTTGTTTCGACGGACAGAAAGAATCAGAATTATTCTTATAAATTCTTATAAGAACAATTTTCCTATAAATTCAAGTTATGTTCTTGTTGGATACAAATCTATTCATGTAACATTTAAATGTTTATATGTAATATTTGATCATTTTGTATATTTTGTACTTGTTGGAATTTGTTCATGTATATGTTGTATATTGTGAACCATTTTGTGAAACTGAAACTTTAGGAGTAATACTTTATTTGAAATTTTAGCTAAGCTACAATTAATATTAAATTCTACGAGACTGTTTTAACTCTTTGTCTTAGATAACAGATCATTGTACCTGTGCTGATAAGGAGCGGTATCGATAAGTATTGGATTTCCGCAGAATTATTACAAGTTTATGTTTGAATATCTAATTCAAGAATTCTTGTAAAAGACTTACAAAGAGTTCGAAACAGAAGCTCAAATATCACTAAACTTCAAGTCTGAAATATTAATCTTTTAGTCTACATCTGAATCCTCTTGTAGTCACATATTCAAATATCTAAATATTCAAGCATCTAAATAATCAAACATCCAAAAACTTCTAACACAAATTAAATTTAAAATTCAAATAACCAAACATACTACAAGTCCGATACCCCACAATTGTGTCCGAATTCATAATTTAAAATTCCAATACCTTTAGCTAATTTCTGACTCCAATCAATTCTGGTTCCAAGTATCAATTTCGAAAGTGTGCTATTTCGGTTAATTTATAGAGGGAGATCCAACAAGAACAGTAACAGGCAGGAATTAATCGTCGCGTAACACCAAAAGCACTCACCTGTTTGTCGTTGGTCATGTCTGATACTAATCAAGCCGAGTGAGCAGGTAGTCGGGTACACGTGCGCGGTGAGACGGTGGTCGCCAGTGCACAACAGGAACGTAGGAATTGAACAAGCCAGTACCCATGCATTGGAAGGAGAGAAAATTCAACTATTACTTCGAAACTCGCGATCGTGGGCGTTCGCTGGTCGAGGCGGCGCGGCTGCACCGAACTTTTCCGCTTTACTGGAAGAAAAGGGAACACGAGGCCTAATTACACGGAATCATCGAATCGCGATGGAATCGTTTATCGATCGTCGCCTTTTTCCGCTTCGAGATGGAAGTAATTTCAATTATACACTCTTGGAGATTAGGTCCCTTCCCGATGGAATATTTCGTTCTTTTCCTTTGCTGAAAGTTGCGCTTTCTTGCGGAGAAATTATCATTCTTAGGATATCACCCGAATCGGTGACTGAGTGTGATGGTAGGATTCCACTTCCAAGTTTCGAAATTTTTCAAATTCCCTCAAATTATCAACCCTTCTATACCTCTCCAATACTCCTCCAACTCTCAAACCCCTAATTTAAAAAATTTCCCCAACTCCAAAGACCCCTACCCTACAAACCCCTCAGTACTGATCACCTTAGCATATTAAAATTCGAATCTTAAAAAATCCGTAACCATCGATTTTATCGGCCCAAACGACGTGTTCCTGTGTTCGTCGTGAGTGGAACAGTCAAAGTACGAAAGCAACAGCGGAGATTCTAGAGATAAGTGGAGAAAATCATCGATGGAAGAGGAAGGTACACGACGTTAATGTTTAACGTCGGGCGGCGCGCGCGAGATGAATATTTCATCGGCGCGCTTAAAGCTTTGGCTCGTCGGTCGAATAACTTGCGTCCACTTGCGTCACGCTTGAAAATCGATGTCGCCTATAAAGGAAGGAGAAGGATGAGGTATGTCGACGAGTCTCTAGATTTTTGTCCGATCGGTTCGTGGAACGATAACCGTTCGAATTTCGACGCGGCGCTGAATGTAAATAAACGGCATCGGTTTTGCAAAGTGTTCCACGGTATTACCTAACGGGAAGATAACAGAATTCTCTGTCATCGTTCATTTTTTTACCCTACGTTCCGATTTCTATATTTTACAAATCGGATCGGAGGCAAAGTTTCTCCGAGTTGATTTATCGACTGGGTCGAATCTTCGTTCACGCTGAATAACGTGTTACGTACGTAAATGAGAGTTTATTTATTTGCAGGAAGTTCTTTTATGAGCCGATGGAATTCGCGAAGTGTTCCGGAGATCGGTCTTTAAAAAGTAAGCTACGTTTATGCTTTTCGACTCGAGCACCATCGTCCGCGATTCGTCGAGAGGTGAACGGTTAAAGAACGAAAGAAACCGCCGAGATACGTGCGGAAAATGGGAAAAATGAACCGTCGGTTGAACCGCGAGTTGCTCGCTGATCTACATTCTTCCACGGACATACACTCTTCGAGCGATAGAATATTCAAACACCGGATGTTCTACTTTGTGCAAACTTCGATAAGCAAGTCACGGTGGCAAACGAAAGAAAGAAATGAACGCGCGATGAGAGATTTTTTTTACGAAACGAACAAGGGAAACACTATTTTTGCAGCAACCTAATACTTGAGCGGTCGTTGCCAACAGCCTATTCTTTCCTTCTGCACGCTTGAACCTCGTGCATGAAGAAACGGACTGAAGAAGCCGACGAAAAAACAGCAACACTCTCGTAACGTTACTTGGTCGCGGTTAATGCGCACTTCTAGCGATCGCTAACTTTCGAACAGGTTCGATAAGCGGTACCATTGCCGATTAACATATGTTAGGGACATAGAAACCTAGACAAAATAAGAAGCGATAGAATATGGGGAATAATCATTACCGATTTAGGGATATGAATTAACTGACACATAAATCTACATGTATGAATGTAGAGATATAAAAAGATATATATCTGCATCTGTAAAAATCTAGTGACTTTTACAGAATACATGTCTAGTGACATTTAAGGATATTCACCACTGAGTAGTAACATCTAGGGATATTTTGAGATATTTAACAACATCTAGGGATATTTGGAGATATCTAGCAGCATCTAGAGGTATTTTGAGATATCTAGTAACATCTAGGGGTATTTTGAGATGTCTAGTAACATCTAGGCATATTTTGATATATCTAGTTACATCTGTGGATATGTAGGGTCATCTAGGGACATATGGAAAGGCCTAGTGATATCTGGTAACATTTTTCGATTTATAAAGATCTAGTAGTATTTGGTGATATCTGGTAGTGTCTAGTAATATCTGATGACATCTATGATTATATAGAAATATCTCGGGATATCTGGTAATATCTAGTAACATCTCATATTTGGTGACATCAGATGTATAAAAATATCTAGGGATATCTGAAGATACTTAATAATGTCTAATTAGTATCTGGTAATATCTAGTAACACCTCATACTTGGTGACATCAGATGTATAAAAATATCTAGGGATATCTGAAGATAATAATGTCTAGCTGATATCTGGTAATATCTAGTGGTATCTAATAATACGTAGAAATATTACCTAATGATATCTACATATGCATATCCAGCAATATCTCAATATATCTCGAGGTGTATATCGATATCTATGCCCCTCGAATCTGTTCTCGATAGCGACGTAAAGAAAAATGAAATTCACGACTCAAAGAATGTTATCGTGATTATCTCGTTTGGATTTGTAGCTTTTACAAAGTAGTTTATATTCCGTATGACACGGAATGCGTTAACAAGATAATTCCCGCCATTTCCGGCTTCACCGAAGAAACACCAACTCCTGCGTATAATTTCTACCCGCATGTGTAGTACACGCGTTTAATCGTGTTTAGAAAGAAAAAGAAAACAAGAAAGAGAGTCGTCGGGACGTTGAACGGGCACGTAGATGCACCGGACGAACGATTTACACAAAGGGCGTCTCAAAAACCTACTGCGTGACTCATAGTTTCTTTTTTGCCGCACATATATTTTCGTTGGTGTAACACTTTGCTAATTTCTCGCGCGCTCTAATTTGCGCGTTTCTCAATCCAGATTTGGGTTAGCCGCACGATGATTCAAAAAGAAGGCCGCATTGTATTCTGAGAATCGAATTCGTTTCGAGACCTATAATACTTGTATTCCTTTCGAGGTAAAAACGAACCACCACGGAATATACTCTTGCACACCGCGAAGTTTGTTTAGAAGCGTAAACGGTAACGCACAATCGTTGAAAACGGTATCCCAAGTTCACGCGATCGCCGAGAAAGAGATAGCAACTGTTGGTAATCGGTTGCACGGTCACGCAACGTAGATTCATTGAGACAGTACCGCGTAAAAAAAGAGCACTACGTACATGTACGATCGTGTAGTAGAGTTCCAGGCGCGCGCGTTAGATCGCGAAAGTCGCCGAGCCAGCACTGACTGACTTGACTGGCGATGGTTATATAGCCGCTGCCTGATGCCAGCCGGGTGTCACGTGGCACGCTTATCCGTGCTTCTTTCAATGCAGTAGCCTGACGTTTTTGCCTTTTTTTATACTAACGCGCATTGTCATTACGACACACGATTCTTTTCGAATTTTTTCTCTATCGAGTAGAAATTAAAATCCATACCTACCACTTCTGTTGCAACTCGAACGCGAGGCCCGGCGTACACTGTAACGCAACGTCGATTCGTGCTTTGTTAAAATGCTACGTGTATACATGCAATAATCGTGCAGAGACACTGAACAGACAGGTAGACTTCGATCCGATTGCGACTTGACAAGATGAAACTAATTAATCGAAGTTAAATGTATAGGTTAGAAAAGACGAGATGACACGAGTGCTATCGAAAGTATCTTTGGAATATACAAGAGGTTATTTGCATCACTCAGAGAAATTTATTCGTTATTGTAAACATAAATGAATACTTCCTTAAAAAAGTGGAACTGTTGTCCCCCATCGTGAACGCCAATTAATGCCAATTTTGTTAAATCAAGTCGAACGATAAAGTAGAACAGTTTAAGTACTTCTTGATTCATAAACAAAGAGTAACGGTATAGCTTAACGATTATATGCGATCGGTTAATATCTGTTAATACTTGTAAGTCAAATCTAATTAATAATAGTCGATAATAATTCCCATTTACCATATCTTTTTAATGAAAAAAGGCATGCTTAATAGAACACACATTATCAAAGTATCGATTAATAAATAAAAATACATGCTGAAGTGCGTTTAGACTGAACGAATGCTCATTCATCCTCCATTTCGAAAAAATTCAAATGTCAACGAACATTCTTCCGCAAAACAAGTTCGTATATTGAATCGATTGGACGGGTTTCAATTTAATGTGATTCAATTCCGATTCGTTGCGACCTAATTCAATTATATACAATTCGAGTCAATATGACTCGATTCAATGCTTTTTAATTCGACACAATTCAATTTGCCGTACAGTGCATTCGAACGCTCGTTCGGAACTGCACGAACTTTCGCTCGCATTCAGCTGTTTGATACAATCGAACGGTTCCCTCGATAGTCGATTACAATGGAGCACGAACGAATGCTCTTACTCCTGCGCTGCGTTCTTCCCCGTTCAATCAAAACGCACCCTTACAAATAAAACCGTCAAGCAAATCTAAATATATTGTACTATTCACATACATCAATTTATAAGAGAAACACGAAAGAACAAAAACATCGAACATGACAATCTTACTTTTCCGCTGGGCTTGTAGCACGCTCTGACGTCTACCATATTGTTCAATAAAGTATGAGTGTCATCCACGCCTTCTAGGCCCAATTTTTCCGCCAATTCCTCCCTCGTACGTATCATTTCCCAGTTTGCGATGTTATATCCCATAGAAGCTTCGATCTATCGAATTGTCCGCCTTCGACTCGTGCCACCCGGCCACCGTTGTATCTGTCGCGTATTATTTATTGACCGCCCGTCGATATTTGAAAGTCCGCTGTCAGAGGCTCTCTATATACCTAAACGTCAAACAAGAAGAACGTTTCACGAGTAATGGACAATTACGAGCCACGTGCGAACGCTTCCGTCCACCGATTTCGTAACTCACTCACTGAACACGCTAGCACATGTACACGACGTATCGATTTGACGTGCGCGCAACATGTAAACACGAAAGCACGCCGCCTCTCGAACAGTGGTTACTCGCCGCTATGCCACGAATCGAAAGAATATCGCACGTTTCCATTAAACTGCGTCGCTTTATGCCTGGCAGGAGATCGGAGAATTGCGCGCGAGTTCCTCGTCGACACGCGAACACGCTGTGCCACCGAGTAACAACGCATTTACTCTCGCAAGTAGAAAGCACATCCTTTTTATCCGTCGATCGCGTATCCTTTTCTCGCGTTTACTTCGCGATGTATTCAAAATGTTTACATTAACATTCATTCGAAATTGCTCGAAAGCGAACGAACTCGAAACGCGTACTTTCGATTCGTGACACAACGCACGCCTGTTATTTTATTTTTTTGAATTAGCGCTAATACACGTGTGTATGAGACAACCGCTTTTAACGTACACAAACTGTGCGTTACAGGTATTCGTATCACGTCACGATACAAATCACAATTTTGAATATTTGCGGCTTTCGAGTATCGCTTGATGAAAAATGAATTTGTTTCGCGGTGAAAGGAGAAACCACGTCACGGAATGGCTTTAAAGTTCGCGGTCAGTGTACACACGATCCGTGTAGAAACGCAGTTTAATCTGATGTAACACTGGCGGAGCGTCACTCACCATTTCATCCGTGCAACACCGATTTACATATCGATTTTGAAAGGAAGCGAGAACACGCCGTGATGGAAGGCGGTCTGCTCGAGAAACGGTGTGTGAAAGACGGTTACACGAATTGAACGAACAAAGATGAATAAATTTAAATCAAACAGCTATACATACATAAAATCAAATATGCGTGCGTTCAGATACTTGAATATTTCATGAATCAATGTTGTGAAATAGAGAACAGTTAAATTCGCACAGAGCTGTGCCTACAGTTTGCGGGGCCCCGGGTATAAGTCCACATTATTTGGACTAGATAAATTCATTCCAAATTATGAATTACTAATATATAATAAATGCATTTTGTATCTGTCATGTTTTATATTTTACACATTGTGAAATACAGAAATTATATTTTTCTAATTAAAAGGTCATACTCAATTCGCGCATCTCGACTAACTTCAGTAGGTTCCCTAGCATTTGATGCTATACCACGGTCATGCGCTTTGTATTTATTTTGCTGGCCATGTATATGGTGGACAAAATATACGAACAACTGGATTAGAATAACCAGCTTGGAGAATTGAAGACTTTTTAGATCACCGAGTACGTCGCCTTGCATCAAGAATATGGTAAAAGTGCATGCGCGTTGCTCTCGATCACGAAACGTATTCGAACCAATCAAATCTACTGTGCGCAGAATGAACAAGAATTCATTGAATGATGAGTATGATCTCCCGTTGAACGAGCAATACCTGTTGTATTATTTTATTATATTGACCGTCGACGCAATTCAGTCGTTCTAGTACATTTAGAAACGACTGTTTGGTGTCGCTACTGTAATTCGGCGATTATCAGGTGGCTTGAAAAATAGTACCCGTCGATTGTATTATTTGAATAGGTTATGATGTACAAAAAAGATATACAAAATGTTTAATTAGAATATTAATGCTTTATTAATATAATTTAAAAAGTGCTTAATTACTCAGATAATGGGTTCCGATCACACTCACAGACGATGGAGCAATTTGCGAAAAGTATTGGAGAGATCAGGTCCTTTTTGCAGACCCGATTTCGAACCATCGTCAGACACCTTACAATTTATGCTGGACAATTGTAAGATTCTAGTTATAGGTGCCGGTGGTTTAGGATGCGAATTACTTAAAAATTTAGCGTTAATGGGATTTAGACAAATTCATGTGATCGATATGGACACAATTGAATTGTCTAACCTTAATCGGTATGGAAATATAATTTAAGCACAACCTTTAGATTCTAGTACGCTATAAAATATGAAGAATTTAATTAGAAAAAATTACAGGCAGTTTTTATTCCGTCACAATGATATTGGTTCATCAAAAGCAGAGGTAGCTTCAAAATTTATTAATGCTAGAATCCCAGGCTGTAATGTTGTATCGCATTGTTGTAAAATACAAGACAAAGATGAAGAATTTTATAGACAATTCCATATAGTAATTTGTGGCCTGGATTCAGTAGTTGCAAGAAGGTGGATCAATGGTATGCTACTGTCCCTTTTAGTTTACAAAGATGGAGAATTAGATCGTTCTAGCATAATACCAATGATTGATGGAGGAACAGAAGGTTTTAAAGGAAATGCAAGAGTAATACTTCCTGGTCTGACTGCTTGCATTGAATGCACGTTAGATTTATACCCTCCTCAGGTGAATGTTACAAACAAGTTATTAACATATTGCAGTCCTTGTTAATTAAGATTGTATTACTTTGATATGCAGGTTACATATCCATTGTGTACAATAGCTAATACTCCACGTCTGCCAGAGCATTGTATAGAATACGTAAAAGTAATCCAATGGCCGAAAGAAAATCCATTTGACTGTCCAATCGATGGTGATGATCCCCATCATATAAATTGGATTTATGAGAAGTCTAATGAAAGAGCAACACAATTTGGTATACAGGGTTTAACATACAGACTAGTACAAGGAGTAGTAAAAAACATTATACCAGCAGTAGCATCTACAAATGCTGTTATTGCTGCAACATGTGCTACAGAAGCATTTAAACTTGCTAGCAGTTGCAGTGCATCATTGAATAATTACATGGTACTTGTCACAACAATACAAGTTAAAAATATGTCTTTTCTATAACTTAATAAACAAATGATTTCCTTTCAAAGGTACTCAACAATGTAGATGGAATCTATACTTACACTTATGAAGCAGAAAGGAAAGAAGACTGTGTAGCTTGTAGTCAAATTCCAAAAGAAATTGAAATTGATAATCCCAAATCTAAGTTGAAGGATTTGATAGAGCTTCTGTGTGAAAGATCTGATTTGCAAATGAAAAATCCAGGTCTCACGGCATGTATTAACGGCAAAAACAGAACTCTGTACATGCAAACTGTACCAAGTATAGAAGAAAAAACCCGCGAGAACTTGACGAAATCATTAGCTGAACTTGGTTTGAGAAACGGCAGTGAGATCAATGTCGCTGATATTACTACTCCTAATGCGATTGTATTAAAATTAAAATTTGTATATTCTGATTCAGAAATGTGCTAATCAAAAAGCATCCTTCATTTTGATCATGAATTTATCACTATACGTCATCATATATTTACAGTACTTATATTGCTTTTTTGTTACTTTAAAAAGTGGCATTGAGCCAAAAATTGATCAACATTATCCTTATCGAAATAATAAAAATAAAAACACTTTAATTTAATACTATTTTTTTTAACGAGCCTAGAAGTAGATATCACACGATGAAATTATTTTGAACATTGTTTTAATATCAATTCATTCGAATTTTATGTAATAAATTGGCATTGCTTAATATTTTTAATTTTTTTTTTGTTTTCTTTTCTTTTGTAGCGCTAATTTTTTTCTTGGACTAATCTTAAGTATAACAGAAGCAAGTATTAAAACTATATTAGTTTATATGACATACCTGTTACATTAACAATAAAGACACGGCAGCAAATATGTTTCTATATTTATGACGTCTCGTTTTTCATTTTTCACCAGAGATTATATCGTAGAAAAATTAGTAAGTCATAATCTATAAAATTCTATCTTGCTTGTTCATAGTTTTTCTTTGACGAATTTGTTAGAAATAGACAGTATCTTACAGATTATGCATTATTTATCTTGAAAGAGAAACAAGGAGCAGTATAATGATCTGCAGAATATGCACGTGTCAAAATCTATACTTGTTAGTTTGTCGTTAATTTTCTTTAACAACAATTTTATGTTATGAATTTTGTGCACAGTCCTCTTTTGCGTAGTAGACACTAACGATCTCTGTGCAATAAAATTATTCTTACTTTTATTATTTAAAATTTCGTTAAAACGATAAAAACTTTGTCGAAGAAGATGCATGGATTCAACCTTTCCATAGTACATGTTACTTTTATTGCAAGTATAATACCAAATATAATGGAAAGATGCTCCGACGAGGGCAAATGAAGGACAGTGCACCTATCACTTAAGATATCTTTTGTTTTACAAGCACACTCGGTAACATTCGACATATGCACAACTTGAGTAGAAAAAATATCTATAACAGATACATTATCTATCCTCCTTATTACAAAACTATTATTACATCGTATTAATATTTTATAATTTCCGCTTTTTTCCTCGGCAAGACTATTACTCCCCATAATTATCTTGTCCTCTGAAAGATTCTATTTTCTTTTACCCTCACTCGAACGTGAATGATACGAAATGCACCTGTGATTAGTTCCTACATTTACTTTAAACACGCATTAGAAATTCGCGTGGACATAAACTTAAACAGAATAAAATATTTATTGATGGTCGGGGAATTCTTGCAACGAAATACTCCGAGGTTCATTGGCATTTCATTGTTTATGCGAAATCCGAATATGGACATTCATTCCAATTGTACAATTCGAAATTAAGTGTTTTTGTATGGTAATAATCCTCATTGATTAAATGTGAATCAGCTAGTAGAAAACTAGCAACGGTGTCGAAGTGAATCGTATAACGTTCAACAATGCACTGAGAAACTATACTTATATTGACTATGATTCCATTGAAGCAATTTCTTTGTAATGCAATTAAATTTCAAGTAAATACGACTTAACTCAATATAGTTTTTTTTGTTTATAATTTTTACAAAATCAAAGTCGTATTTTCTTCCATGTGGCTCGGTCAAATTAATTCGCACAAAACAGTCATATACTCTCACCATTGTTTGCGAAATATTCACATGTTCAAATTGTAATACATCAGCTGCAAAACGTCTTATGAATAATCATTGTTCAATGTAAAATAATACCATGGTCCATTAAAAGATACGTCGGTATAAAAACGTAAGTTCCAATAAATGGCGCAGCATTAAGAAGTGTCATAAAGTCCGATTCTTTCAGGGCAGAATCCGACACTTTTTGAATTAACGTGGATCCAGTTATGTTATCAAAAAATAATCAAAGGAGACGTAGTGAAGGGAGACGATACGATGAATTGCAATTTATCAATGAAGCGCTCCAATAAAAGAAAAAAGATATTAAGATAAGGTGATGTTGAAAAGTGTCTAATTTCTGCTCTGAAGCTACTGAATAAAAGATAACGTAAAGTGCACGATGTTATTAATACGTCATGATGAACACTAAAATGGTTGTGTTAGGCCTTGGCATCAACTTCCATCGCTACTTCACCTACGGCTTTTTCAGCCTTCTTTTTCTTCTTCTTTGCAGACTTCGGGTTTGCTGAGGTACACAAAAGGGTCTGAAAATGAAACATTAAATTAATGAAAATTCATTGAAAAGTTAGAAAGAACATCTAAATCCTACCTTTAATTCAGGATCTTTAACAACACAATCAGATTGATAAACATCAAGATCAAAAGGAATTCCTGTTATTTTATGTGGCCCATTGGGCATTAATAGTACCGTAAATTTAAACTGTGCAGCAAATTCATTTGGTTTTTCGTAAAGAACCTAGAATTTTAATAAAAATATGTAAATACGAGAAACTTGAATTGCACAGAAAAATTATATGTATAATATAGACTTACTTGGAATGGCTCAATCAACCTATGGTTTACACATTCCACTACTGCCATTTTTGCCTTCTTTTCGTCTTCGAAAGTACGCAAATTAAATGGCATAAGTCCATGTTTATGAGTGACTTCAGAGTAAAACATGCGTGACGCTTTTAACTTTAGCTGATATGTTTCCTCTGTTTTTTTAAATATAGTAACCCGAGTGTCCTGTTCTCGGCCTACTCCTTCGCCAGTACTAACCAAAACATCCATAGCATACACCTAATTCAAAAAATTCATATGTATTACATGAATGTTTTTTTGGTCATGCTCAACACAATATTAAATGCATTTTACCTCATGAGTTTCAAGGGTATATTTTTCATGTTCCTTTTTCTGTGCATCATTGGGATTTTGGATTATAGTTTTTTCGCCATCTATTTTAAATTGTTTCAATTGATGACTGAGCATTCCTTCAATTGGTTTACATTTATATGCTTCACAAATTTTTTCAACTGTTCCTGTTATCGTATATGTCTAGAAAGAGGAAACATTATATAAAATATATTGAAATCGAAAAGGCATAAGTTATTATGTATATTACATGGTACTCAAGCAACTCACCTCTGTACCTGGCTTTAGAAGCCTTAATGCAGCTTGAGACGCATAGTGTGCAGCTAACACTACATCTGCTTTCCTACCAGTAACTTTCTTTTCTGACGAAGAACCTATAACAATAGTGTGTGCCACAACTGCTATAAAGCCATCAATGTGTGCTCCAAGATCTCTAAAAATATGAACCAACAATTACTTTAAAAGAAAGATATTATAATTTTAAACTATAGCATCACATATGTTATTTTTACAGATCATATACCTACACTTTTACCATGTCCTCATCTTTAAGTATGAGGTCTGGTTCACTTGCAATTGGCGAGAAGTGACAAATACAATTATTGACCGATATGCATGTGGGAAAAGCAATTCCCTTTTTCAATTCTTTCTCTTTCTTAAAAACCTTGCTGGTTTCTTCAAGTAATAACTTGTCTCCATATTCACAAATTTCTCTTACCGATGCTCCAACAATGCATTTGTCTAACACTTGCTTTAGTACTCCTGAAAGGATAAAAATATATTTGTTGTTAGAAGCAGTTATATTTATAGCTGAACGAAATCTACACGAACAAAATAAGAATTTACTAAAAATTAGATTATATTATAATTAGATTTATAAAATTTATTTCATACATTAATAATAATCAAATATACAATTGAAATAAAAAGTAAAAAACTAACACAAAGTAAAATTGGCCATACAACATGAAAGTGTTCATATGATATTTAACGACTGATCGTTTTACGGAAATGGAAACATTGAGATACAAGAATTCATAGTAGATTATGGTCACTGCTAAAAATGTTACATAGCGATAATAAACTAAAATCGATGATTTTCAAGAGTGCCTAGTGAAAAATGAATAATTCGTTGTCCACAGATCATTAAAATATCATGGAAGATTTAAGATATTAATAAATTATCGGGATGTAATAGTCAATGCTATCTATCCCACATGGTAAGGGAGCCCGGCATTAGCGCGCCACATTCCATATGGCCAGGTGGAAAATAACACAGTAAGATGCTCATGCTTTCATGAGACAGTTTCACTCTTGATTTCTGGGCTTCATTAGAGAACGTTAATTCGTTTTCTTACGATTTACGATCTCGCCGGCCATTTTATACTTGGTGACAACCAAGTCTTCGGCGATGGTCTTCTCATTCTCCTCTTTGTCCGCCATGTCTTCAGCACACTATGTTACGATCACGTGACTTACGACTGCTTTGCAGTTGCTTCCTGCAAACGCTACTCACTCCGTTTCGAACATGAACATAGGAATATAGGCACAGAGTATATCCTTAAGGGGGGAAGCCATTGAGGGACGAGGTGGAAAGAAAACGATGCCCAATTTTAATTGGCTGTTGTTTGCTACAACTTCAAATTTCGAATAAAACTGTGCGTTCCAAAATTTTGTATACGTGACTTTTACAAGAGTTTATATGTCAATGCACTTTTTCAACTATATTTAATAAATTATTGTTCGAAAACTGCTGTATTATTGCTTAAAAACATATTTCATTTCTGGACACTGATGACATCAAATTATTCCAACTTTTTTTTGTTTTAATTATAAAGGAACAAATATTTTTAATTATTAATATTAAAAATTTATTAAAATTATATGTAATTCAGTTAAAATATTTTCTTGTCCTCAACTTTGTGATACATGGCATTAACCGACTTGTATCTATCTAGAACGTGTTTCATGCCTTATGGGTCCTGAGGTTGGTCGTGTGGTTCATCGGAACGCGAATTTGATTTACGTTGCTTTAAATTTGACCCGTAATCATGTCTGCAGGTAAATTTTTCACAAATAATGTTAAGTTATTCATTTTTCATTCTTTTGATTTTGTTCTTAACATTCGAAATGGTGACGTTGTTACATTTTCTTATTTTTTTTCGTAACATAACCAAACCTTTTACGATACGCAGCATGCTTTCAATATTGTGCTGCCGTATATTAAAGATCTCTTTTTTAAAAATGTAGCCTTATATTTACTTTGATTTTTAGCAGGCAAGAAGGGGAAAAAGAAGAAGGGTAAAACTTTAGATTTAATGTCATTCCTTGCTGATGGGAGTGGAACACCCACTGTACCAGTGAAATCAGGCTGCTGGGCTGATGAAACGGACGATGAGCAGGGTAAAAGAAATTTTCCCAATGTTTAGGCTCTAACCTTATATTATATTATTGTAATAGTTTAGAGGTACATATGTATACATATACATATTTGTATATGCATTGTATTAGGTATTAAAAGAAATAAACTCTCTTAATTTTTGAATAACATTAAAGTTTTATTCAAAGACTTAAGAAGAGTTTGTTGAAATTTGTTGAAACATTTTTAGAGACTAATAATTGATTTAAACTATATATTTATTAGATACATATAATTAAATTTTCTTTGATAAATATCCTTCAAAAATATTATTATTATGTGACAGAAGGATTTTCATCAAGAAGCAGCAAGGAACCATTAGTTCTACCCACAGCTCCTAGAGCAGCACGAGGACCTCGTGTTGCTGATGAAGATATCCCTACTAATCCACCTTATGTAGCATATCTTACCAATCTTCCTTATGAAGTGGATGAAGCATTTTTAACTGAATTCTTTGCAGACATGAAGGCCAGTATCTGAAAATATTTTGTTTTATCATAATTCATGTGAAGTATTGATTTCATTATTTCAACTTGAGCCATTATTTGCTTTTAGATCGTTAACATACGTCTGCCAAAAGATTCTAATAAACTTAAAGGATATGGATATGTTGAATTTGAAGATCGTCAGAGTTTAATTGATGCTCTCTGTTTATCTAATACAGTAAGTTCAAGCATTTTCATAGAAACTTATATTCATATTATATTGTACTATAGAAGAACTTTGTATAAATTATTATATTCATAGTCTATGAAGACAAGAAGAGTACGAATTGATGTTTCAAATAGTGTTAATGATGATCGTCGTGGAGGACGTATGGGTAGAGATAACCGTAGAGACAATTATGACGATTCCGAACGTACATCTGGAGATTGGAGAAGTGGTCCACGAGACGAAACC
Source organism: Megachile rotundata (assembly GCF_050947335.1). Classification (NCBI taxonomy): domain Eukaryota; kingdom Metazoa; phylum Arthropoda; class Insecta; order Hymenoptera; family Megachilidae; genus Megachile; species Megachile rotundata. The sequence goes on along the minus strand of NC_134989.1, from coordinate 12,830,809 downwards.
CTACCATCAGATGGAGACTCGTATCGAAGTCGATATGACAATAGAGATCGAAGAGATGATCGTGATAGTATGTTTATATAATAATAGAGTTTTTCATGCGCCAAAAATTACTAATTCAAAGAGAATTATAAAACTACTATATATTTATCATTTAGCTTCTGATTACGATAATAAGCCGGGTGCATGGCGTGAAAGCAGTGACAGAGGAAGACCAACGTTTAAAGACAGAGGTGGTTTTAAAGATGACGACAAAGATAAAGAATGGTCTCGCTATGACAAAGGTAGTAGAGACAGAGATGGGGATAGAGGGAGCAATTTTGGGCCACGTCGTAATTTTGATTCTGATTGGGACAGAGATGGTGCACGTAGACAAGGAGGAGGAAAATCCAGTGTTGACAGTAAACGATAATAATTCCTAATTATATTATATTTAAAATATTGGAAGTATATAAAATTTTGTATTGTACAGCTGAACCAAGAAGTAGGCCGAAGTTGCAGCTACAGCCTCGTACGAAACCTATTGAGGCTACTGCTGTCAAAGATGAATCTGCACCGCCGGCAGCAGCTCCCGCACATGTCCCTTCAACAAATATATTTGGTGCTGCAAAGCCTGTAGATACCACTGCCAGAGAAAGAGAAATCGAAGAACGTCTTGCAAAATCATACGCAGAATCGAAGTCCAAAGAAGAAGGGTAAACTATCAGGCAACTACATAATTTCTTTGATAATACATAGTTTGAAAATATTTAACAAATCTTTTTCTCCAGCGATTCAGACAAACGCGGTACTAAGGAAGGTACTTGGGGCAAACGTAATGGAGTAAGTTTATTACAATTGAAGTTGATATTATAACATATGTCGTTATTTCATTTATTAAGTATTAATTATATTTTATAGGAGGGTCGTGATGAGAAGGAAAGAGACAGAGGTCGGCCAACTTGGCGATCAGAAGACGATAGAAATCGACGAAACGAAAGATCAACACCGCGAAGTCAACCCGCTCATTCTGGTAAATTAAAATCGTTTATAAATAGATATATTAAAAACAATATGGGTACAAATATTGTTCTACGATTTAGATCAATACGGAGATTCTAAAGGACAACCGTCTTCTCGCGGTGGACCTGCTTCCTCCAGAGGTTTTCAAAGATCAACTGACACTCGTCCTGCTGAGAGGTAATAGTTTTGACCATATATTATTTTTTGTGTGAAAAATTGTATATCTTCATATATGTCTTGACTAATAATTTTTTAGAGAACGAAAAGATAGAGAGAAAGACGATATCAGCAGAATGCCAAAGGCAAAAGATGAACAAGCTCCAGTAAGTGAGAAAACTGAACAAGTTATAGTATTTATAGTAATCATTGTAATTATTTATGATTTATTCGTTTCAGAATTTCGTAGCTTCCAATAAGTATTCTATGCTACCTGATGATGTGGATCCTGACAATATCGATGATTAGCTCTAATCATTATACATCACCAATTAAATTGTGCCACATGCATCATAATTGGTCTATATATGCATATTATTAATTTGTTTTATCTCTATTAAATACTTATCGAATTGATTCATAAATCAAACACTGAGCTCTTGGTATTACTTTACAGGAATTCTTGTTGATTTGTATTTAATCTATTTTATTATTCTTAATATAATTATCTATCTACATATGTATTTACTTTATATTTCAATATGAATATTCAACATCATTAGATCGATGTGGAAATTTGGATAACTTTAGAATGATCAATTATTGTGGTTTTTTTTTAAATATTTAATTCTAAAGATAATTACACATGTAAGACTTAGGAATTGGGACTTTATACGTCATACTTTACCCGCTGTACAGTTATTGTACGATATGTAACTCATTTACATGTAAAATAACAATGCCAATTTAGGAGAAAACAAAATAATAAGTGTAATGGGAATTTAAATGATGTATTATATTCTATTGCTTGGAATTCGATGTTGCGTGAAATTCTTAATAATTACAAACAAAACAGGTGATCACGATGCAACTGAACATTGCAAAGTTGATGCTATTATCGATATGAGCATAATAAAATATAAGTCATTTCTATTGTAATGCGAAATGTTATTTAAAAAAAAACCGTAAGAAACTATTTTAACATTCACCGTATCATGACAATATAAGAAAGTTAATACATGACTGATTAAAATTTTTTATCGCAATTTTATTACAATAAGTTTCTAAAGAATTATGCATACAGTATATATTAAAAATTATGTATTTACAATCTTTTCTGAGGTATATACATACTGACTTTTTTTATTTACTGCTGAGTAGTTTGTGCTAATTGTCGTAATTGTTTTAATACAGTTTCTAAAAGTTTTTTCTTATCTCTTTCGCTCTTCTTTAGTACAGAAAACACTGTCTTTTTGTCAGATTCCTTTAACCTATAAGAATCCATGTTAAAATGTAAATATCAGTGCGTAGCATAGTATTATATTAAACAAAACAAGATGCATACTTCTCTAACAAAAGTACAGCCATATTTGGAGTTACCAAATTGTATTTACTTGATTCATGACCATAATCATGAAAATAAGTAGGCCAGTCCCAACTCATGAATAAGTCTAGTAATTGTCTTAATTGTGCAAAATATTGGAGCAAGGTACCTTCGGGTAAACCGACAACAGGTTCCGAGGCAGCAAATTCTAAAAATTCAAATATTCTAATTTTATGTTCGGATCAATTCAATATCATCAGAAGTATTTTGTAATCGTATATTGTATCTTATTTATGAATAAAAATGGAACACGTACGCTCACATTGTATAGTATCTAAATTGACTTGTTGAAGAGCACCCATGGATATTTGTTTCACATCTTCACTAATTAATATTCCTAATATAGCTTTTGCTATATGAGAACAAGCAGATTTACAAGCAACCTGTGCAACTTCTTCCTAAAAGTATATATTTTTAGCTATTAAAAATTTGTATTACATCTAATAAGTCTTTTAATATCTGAAATACGTACTGGTAAATTAGTGAAACAGGTGAAAGTACTTTGTAAGAATGCTATGAGGTCGGTGATAAATCCAGACGCGTGTCCTTGAGGTTCCGCTAAATTCCAATCATAATTTTCTAATTCTAAAAACTCGTCAAGTTTATTTTTTAATTTCTCACATATTTGCTTCTCAGCATCGTCCCTTGCAACTCGAAACATAGCTGATTCAACACCCATATTACTTAATTGTCCTTCATGCTGTGTTCTATAAAATTTTTCACATTATATCGTATTAGATCCACTACTCATGAATTGAATTCTTACCCTGTAATATTAGACACAAATTCTTCTAAATACTTGGTAGACTTTTCAAGGTATCCTGTATTTATTATAATTTGAACAACTTGCAATAGCGCTAACGATGGCTTTCGAAACAAGGACGACAAACATCCACTAAATGTTCTTGTTAATAATAAATTCGTTGATTTGCAGATCATTTCATCTATTTCTGTCTGCGTGAAATTTAAGTCTTCTGAAAATTTCAAGCAAGCGTAAATAAATTCTTTCACTTGCTGATAAACCTTTGGTACCATATCAGAAAATGGAAATTTTTTAGGGAATTCTGCTTTCTGTAACTCTTCATCGTGATACGGAAATAAATCAAGAATATTGTCATATTCTTCTTGCGTAGTAACCTAAGACAATATATTATAGATATACTAGCCTATAAAACAGATGCTGATTCTTTCCAAAAATAACCAACTTACTTGAATTGGTAAAAAACTATCTTCATCTAAAATATCTCTAAATACTTGAACCCAATGTTGCATTAGAACCTCGTTATAATGTACTCTAATTTCTTGTAATAAATCCCATAATTGTCCTATAGAATATCCATAATTCTGTTAAAAGAAAAGTAATAAGAAAATTGTTGTGTTATTCGCAATAAATTTATAATACAGTAGATTACTTACACTTAGAGTTGTGTTAAACAACATTATAAGATTTTTTATTTTCAAAATGAGCATTGCATCCGTACAATACGCCTAAGAAAACATAATCATAATAACTGTTAAGTTCGACTTACGAGTAATTCAATAATATTTCATTAACACTTACGGAATGAGTGCGCAACGCATTTACTATTTTCGATAGTGCCATAGACCATAATTCGTCTAAATAAGAACGCGTAGCTAAACCATTGCCAGTATTTAGAATATGATCTTCTACTACGAAAAAGCCTATGATACCTTGTAAGTATGTTTGGTAACCAGCTATACTCTCATGCTGAGAAGTGACAAATTTAGTTAAAAGAACATCTTACTTCTAAAACCGGTGGTAATATTTACCATATTAATAGGAGATTGTAAAACTAATCTTGCTTGTTGCATCCTTTGTTGTCTGTAGTAAGCTTTAAAAGTATCTCCTTCACGAAGCACAGTATAAATATGCATACAGCGATAAACTGGACTGAAGTCCATTAAATCTTGAGCACTTAATTCTTCCTCACATTCATTTGATAAAGAATTAGTTACTTGTGGTCTTTTCTTTTTCCGACCAACAATCTCGGCTTCAATTATTAGTTGTTCTTGAGTCTTGAGTTATATAATTAAGATGATATATTAAATACAATGAAATTTATTTTTAAGTTTTGATAGTCTCACTTACATGTCTCATAGCAACTTCACCAATTTTTGGCGAGTATTTCCTAATATTTTCTAAAAAGTCTCTTAAATCAGACATGGAAGCATCCTTTATATTTTCACGTAGTCTAAAATCATTCAAGTGATCAGTCACTTAATGTACTTTAATATGTTTTTGTGAATTATTACTCTTTAGTTAACATCTGCTGTAAACACAAATATTCTTTCATCTCGTGACATTACTCACTGTGGAATTTGTTGAGTAATTTGCGAAGAAAATCTATAATTTGTTACTTTTGGTAAATCATGTTGCTCTAATTGTTCTAATGTTTTCAATGCAGGATAGTAACGTTTATCTTTGAGCTGTTTCTTTAACTTTGCATAGGCAGCTAAAACAGGAAGACACATGGTAAGACTGTCCACTGCTGCAGCCATATTACTCTCCACTTTACGAGCTTTAACAAGTTCCTCTCCTTTTTCTATTACTTTGGTAGCAGTAGCAGTAATACGTTTATCGAGTTCTAATATGTCAGCCTATAAGGAAGTTATATTTCATTGAATCCCTGTTTATTTTGGATCAAAATTAAATTATAAATAACTAACTAACATTAAGTTGTTGTGCTTGAGAACGAACTTGTAAAAGTTCTCTAATGGAGTCGATGAAACCTTGATAGTGGTGATTACACATCCTTTCGATATCTTTATCGTGTGCTTTAATACGCTCATCCAGCTTTTCCATAAATTTCTGGTGTTCATGTCCATCGTAAATTGCTCTAAAAGAGGAAAAGTGACACTTATAATTACTTTGTCTCTTAAAATTGTGTTCCTTCAAGGATTAACTCAGAATAATAATACCTGAAAACAAGACCTATACTATTAGTATCTGTGGACTCTATTTCATACAATAAGTACTCATGTTTTGGTACCATAGTTGATAATAGATTGTCAACTTGGTTAGTTGACAACCTGGACATGATACAACCCTAATTAAATTTTTCTTTATTCCACCATAAAGATATCCACCCCCATTTTCTACCCTCCTAGTGCGCATATGCGCGATAAAAGCTGCATCTGCGTGAAGGGGATGTTTTGGGGGCGCGTCTTTTAACAAAATCATCGATAATGAATTACATTTACGTACCGAAAAGTTGGACCCAAATAATCATCTATCCCTTCAATTTCTTGGATAAGAATATCGTCTCGCTGCATTCTGATAAATTCAATGACAATTCAGATGGGAAATTATACAAAATTTTAACTGGTTCGAACCCCTTTATGAAGGTCAAACAATTCGCATTTATTACCCAATTGTATATTGCATCGATGTATGTAACTAAATGTTATAGTTAAACAATATTTTCGTCTTTAAAGGTCTCATTTTAAACAATGACATCGTCAGAATCATTCGCTTAAGTTTTAACTGTCATATTTGCTAAACAGGGGTTGGAAACTCCCACCGAATCCTAAAGTTTTTGCTTAGTTCCATAAAACGATCAAGCATTGTTCAGATGGCGATAATGTAATGATTTCAAGACCTTTTATGTGACTCTTCCTATAGTAAAAATAAAACAGATGCTTTATCAGTACATTGAGTATATATCATACACGTACCAATATATAACAAATACAAAATATACTAATAAATCAGGTGTATTGTTAGTAATTGAATGAATCAGTTTTTCATTGTATTTCGCGCGTGAAAAAAATGGATCAACGCCATCTAACCGTTTGTATACCGAACTAAAAATAAAGTAACAGGCTATCATAAAAGCGAAGTAGGTAAAGGAGGTATCTACAAGACCGTATCAAAAGTTTCTTGGGCCCCGGAGATACAAATTAAAATCTTCTAATATTCAAAAGAACTTTAATTTTTTTTAATTATAGACTTTATCGCAAGCTATTGCTCATTTATTGCTACAAAATTAATTGGATTTTAGAAGTAGTATATGTTTAAAAGAATTATGTTATTCAGCTACGTTTTAGAGCCTATTGAAGTTAGCTACGTTCCTTCAGGAAGTAATCTGCGCGTTACTTAAAGGTAGTTTAAGCCATGCTATCAGAACAGTGATGAGATATGGGCCGGGTTTTTCCGCGCATGCGCGGCAATTTTAGTCTCAGTAAAGTACAAGTTTCAATAAAATAGGGTACCTCAATCACCCCTCATTATTTTTCAAATATTTTTATAATTTGGTTGAGAAATATGAATGTATAGGTTGCATAAGATTATATTATATACATATTTTCATATTTGAGGAGCAGATGGAAAGGAAAGGTACTATAATAACTGTAAGCAAAATATATAATAAAGCCATCTAGCGGCGCCACTAAATACATACGCTGCGTACGCTCCTGCATTTCTCGCGCATGCGCGAAAAAACCCGGCCCATATCTCATCACTGTATCAGACCGACGAGTTAGTCTTTACAGCATTGAAGTGGAGGAAGGATATCTGTGTTCCATTTAATCAACGTAAGTCCTATTTTTTAATATTACACATATATTTAGTCACAACAATTGTACATTATAAATAGTTATTCAATTTATTATTTTTATAATTAACATTTTCTGTTTACTAATGTTCTAACTTTCAGGTAAAAATATTATTAAATCGTGCAACAACAATAAATACGTTGTTATAAATGCTTTTATTTTTCAATTCCAAAATTGAATGTATACACAATCGGCCTCGCTCTTCGACAAAGAATTAAGCCAATAAAGAGTTACATAAATTAAAAATTGTACAAAATATATTTGCAAATTGTATGTATTTATGAAGTTACAATAAATAAACAAAAGAAATCATGTACTTATTTACAATCCTTTCCATTACATTCTTAAACATAACAGACAATCAACAGGTTAGGTCAGGCTTACGGTTAGGTTATATTCGGTTAGGTCAGGCCTACGGTTAGGTTATATTAGATTAGGTCAGGCCTACGGTTACGATATATTATGTTAGGTCAGGATCTAAGGTTAATTCGGATCATGTTAGGTCAGGGACTAAGGTTAGGTTGTATCAGCTTAGGCCTGGAGACTTAACATATATCATTCCCCATGTTACTATTACTATTATCATGGAACTATAATTATTATCCTTACTACTCTTATTTTTACCAATATTATTACGCATATTAATACTTTTATCATCATTATCCTTATTATTCTTATTATTATCAATATTACTACGTATATTACGACTACTATCATCGCTGGAACTGTAATTATCCTTACTATTCTTATTTTTACCAATATTATTACGCATATTACTACTTTTACCATCATAATCCTTATTATTCTTATTATTATAAATATTATTACGTATATTACGACTACTATCATCGCTGGAACTGTAATTATCCTTACAACTCTTATTTTTACCAATATTATTACGCATATTACTACTTTTACCATCATAATCCTTATTATTCTTATTATTATAAATATTATTACGCATATTACGACTATTATCATCGCTGGAACTATAATTATCCTTACTACTCTTATTTTTACCAATATTATTACGCATATTACTACTTTTATCATCATTATCCTTATTATTCATATCATTATCAATATTATTACACATATTACTACATTTATGATCATAATCCTTATTATTCTTATTATTATCAATATTATTACGCATATTACTACTTTAATCATCATTATCCTCATTATACTTATTATTATCAATATTATTACGTATATTACGACTACTATCATCACTGGAACTGTGACTATCCTTACTACTACTATTATCATCAAAATTATTACCCATATTATTACTTTTATCATCATTATCCTTATTATTCATATCATTATCAATATTATTACGCATATTACTACTTTTATGATCATAATCCTTATTATTCCTATTATTATCAATATTATTACGCATATTACTACTGTAATCATCATAATCCTTATTATTCTTATTATTATCAATATTATTACGCATACTACGACTATTATCATCGCTGGAACTGTAATTATCCTTACTACTCTTATTTTTACCAATATTATTACGTATATTACTACTTTAATCATCATAATCCTTATTATTCTTATTATTATCAGTATTATTACGCATATTACGACTATTATCATCGCTGGAACTGTAATTATCCTTACTACTCTTATTATTACCAATATTATTACGCATATTACTACTTTTATCATCATTAACCTTATTATTCATATCATTATCAATATTATTACGCATATTACGACTATTATCATCGCTGGAACTGCAATTATCCTTACTACTCTTATTTTTACCAATATTATTACGCATATTACTACTTTTATGATCATAAGCCTTATTGTTCTTATTATTATCAATATTATTACGCATATTACGACTACTATCGTCGCTGGAACTGTAATTATCCTTACTACTCTTATTATTACCAATATTATTACGCATATTACTACTTTTATCATCATTAACCTTATTATTCATATCATTATCAATATTATTACGCATATTACGACTATTATCATCGCTGGAACTGCAATTATCCTTACTACTCTTATTTTTACCAATATTATTACGCATATTACTACTTTTATGATCATAAGCCTTATTGTTCTTATTATTATCAATATTATTACGCATATTACGACTACTATCGTCGCTGGAACTGTAATTATCCTTACTACTCTTATTATTACCAATATTATTACGCATATTACTACTTTTATCATCATTAACCTTATTATTCATATCATTATCAATATTATTACGCATATTACGACTATTATCATCGCTGGAACTGCAATTATCCTTACTACTCTTATTTTTACCAATATTATTACGCATATTACTACTTTTATGATCATAAGCCTTATTGTTCTTATTATTATCAATATTATTACGCATATTACGACTACTATCGTCGCTGGAACTGTAATTATCCTTACTACTCTTATTATTACCAATATTATTACGCATATTACTACTTTTATCATCATTAACCTTATTATTCATATCATTATCAATATTATTACGCATATTACGACTATTATCATCGCTGGAACTGCAATTATCCTTACTACTCTTATTTTTACCAATATTATTACGCATATTACTACTTTTATGATCATAAGCCTTATTGTTCTTATTATTATCAATATTATTACGCATATTACGACTACTATCGTCGCTGGAACTGTAATTATCCTTACTACTCTTATTATTACCAATATTATTACGCATATTACTACTTTTATCATCATTAACCTTATTATTCATATCATTATCAATATTATTACGCATATTACGACTATTATCATCGCTGGAACTGCAATTATCCTTACTACTCTTATTTTTACCAATATTATTACGCATACTACTACTTTTATGATCATAAGCCTTATTGTTCTTATTATTATCAATATTATTACGCATATTACGACTACTATCGTCGCTGGAACTGTAATTATCCTTACTACTCTTATTATTACCAATATTATTACGCATATTACTACTTTTATCATTATTATCCTTATTATTCTTATTATTATCAATATTATTACGCATATTACGACTATTATCATCGCTGGAACTGCAATTATCCTTACTACTCTTATTTTTACCAATATTATTACGCATATTACTACTTTTATCATCATAATCTTTATTATTCTTATTATTATCAGTATTATTACGCATATTACGACTATTATCATCGATGGAACTGTAATTATCCTTACGACTCTTATTTTTACCAATATTATTACGCATATTACTACTTTTATCATCATTATCCTTATTATTCATATCATTATCAATATTATTACGCATATTACTACTTTTTTTATTATTATCCTTATTATTCTTATTATTATCAATATTATTACGCATATTACGACTATTATCATCGCTGGAACTGTAATTATCCTTATTATTCCTATTATTACCAATATTATTACGCATATTACTACTTTAATCATCATAATCCTTATTATTCTTATTATTATCAGTATTATTACGCATATTACGACTATTATCATTGCTGGAACTGTAATTATCCTTATTATTCCTATTATTATCAATATTATTACGCATATTACTACTTTAATCATCATAATCCTTATTATTCTTATTATTATCAGTATTATTACGCATATTACGACTATTATCATCGCTGGAACTGTAATTATCCTTATTACTCTTATTATTATCAATATAACATATATCATTCCTCATATTACTATTATTATTATCGTTGGTACTATAATTGCAACTGTAATTACTATCAGTTAGGACCTAAGGTTTGGTCGGATTATGTCAGGCCCCAAGGTTAGGTTATATTACGTTAGGTCTGGGCCTAGGGTTAGGTTATATTAGGTTAGGTCGGGGCCTAAGGTTAGGTTATATTAGGTTAGGTCTGGGCCTAGGGTTAGGTTATATTAGGTTAGGTCGGGGCCTAAGGTTAGGTTATATTAGGTTAGGTCTGGGCCTAGGGTTAGGTTATATTAGGTTAGGTCGGGGCCTAAGGTTAGGTTATATTAGGTTAGGTCAGGGCCTAGGGTTAGGTTATATTAGGTTAGGTCGGGGCCTAAGGTTAGGTTATATTAGGTTAGGTCGGGGCCTAGGGTTAGGTTATATTAGGTTAGGTCGGGGCCTAGGGTTAGGTTATATTAGGTTAGGTCTGGGTACCTAACCTACCTAACCCACCCTGACCTAACCTGATCTGACCTAACCGGTTAGGTTGGAAAAGGTTAGGTCGGACCCTAGGGTTAGGTTATATTAGGTTAGGTCTGGGTACCTAACCTACCTAACCCACCCTGACCTAACCTGATCTGACCTAACCGGTTAGGTTGGAAAAGGTTAGGTCGGACCCTAGGGTTAGGTTATATTAGGTTAGGTCTGGGTACCTAACCTACCTAACCCACCCTGACCTAACCTGATCTGACCTAACCGGTTAGGTTGGAAAAGGTTAGGTCGGACCCTAGGGTTAGGTTATATCAGGTTAGGTCTGGGTACCTAACCTACCTAACCTACCCTGACCTAACCTGATCCGACCTAACCTTAGGCCCAGACCTAACCTAATATAACCTAACCCTAGGGTCCGACCTAACCTTTTCCAACCTAACCGGGTAGGTTGGATTAGGTTAGGTCTGTGCCTAAGGTTAGGTCAGATTAGGTTAGGTCAGGGTGGGTTAGGTAGGTTAGGTACCCAGACCTAACCTAATATAACCTAACCCTAGGGTCCCACCTAACCTTTTCCAACCTAACCGGTTAGGTTGGATTAGGTTAGGTCTGTGCCTAAGGTTAGGTCAGATTAGGTTAGGTCAGGGTGGGATTGGTAGGTTAGGTACCCAGACCTAACCTAATATAACCTAACCCTAGGGTCCGACCTAACCTTTTCCAACCTAACCCTGGGGTCCGACCTAACCTTTTCCAACCTAACCCTTGGCAGCGACCTAACCTGATATAACCTAACCGTTTATGTCGGAATGGCGAAGGGGAGGGTAGGTTATGTAGGTCAAGGATATAATAATAATAGTAGTTGTAATGATAAAAATAGTAATATAGGTAATAATATTGATAATAAATAAGAATAATAAGGAAAATGATAATAAAAGTGGTAATATGCGTAAGAATATTGATAATAATAATATGGGTAATAATATTGATAATAATAAGACTAATAAAGATTATGATCATAAAAGTTATAATATGCGTAATAATATTGATAATAATAAGAATAATCAGGATTATGATCATAAAAGTAATAATATGGGTAATAGATTGATAATAATAGGTGTAGTAAGGATAATTACAGTTCCAGCGACGATACTAGTCGTAATATGCGTAATAATATTGATAATAATAAGAATAATAAGGATTATGATGATTAGAGTAGTAATATGCGTAATAATATTGATAAAAATAGGAGTAGTAAGGATAATTACAGTTTCAGCGACGATAGTAGTCGTAATATGCGTAATAATATTGATAATAATAAGAATAATAAGGATTATGATCATAAAAGTAGTAATATGCGTAATAATATTGGTAATAATAAGAGTAGTAAGGATAATTACAGTTCCAGCGATGATAATAGTCGTAATATGCGTAATAATATTGATAATAATAAGAATAATAAGGATAATAATGATAAAAGTAGTAATATGCGTAATAATATTGGTAATAATAAGAGTAGTAAGGATAATTACAGTTCCAGCGACGATAGTAGGCGTAATATGCGTAATAATATAGGTAAAAATAAGAGTAGAAAGGATAATTACAGTTCCAGCGACGATAGTAGTCGTAATATGCGTAATAATATTGATAATAATAAGAATAATAAGGATTATGATTATAAAAGTAGTAATATGCGTAATAATATTGGTAAAAATAAGAGTAGTAAGGATAATTGCAGTTCCAGCGATGATAATAGTCGTAATATGCGTAATAATATTGATAATAATAAGAATAATAAAGATTATGATCATAAATGTAGTAATATGCGTAATAATATAGGTAAAAATAAGAGTAGAAAGGATAATTACGGTTCCAGCGACGATAGTAGTCGTAATTTGCGTAATAATATTGATAATAATAAGAATAATAAGCATAATGATGATAAAAGTAGTAATATGCGTAATTATATTGATAATAATAGCAAAAATAAGGATAATGCTGATAAAAGTAGTAATATGCGTAATTATATTGATAATAATAGGAAAAATAAGGATAATGTTAATAAAAGTAGTAATATGCGTAATAATATTGATAAAAATAGGAGTAGTAAGGATAATTACAGTTTCAGCGACGATAGTAGTCGTAATATGCGTAATAATATTGATAATAATAAGAATAATAAGGATTATGATCATAAAAGTAGTAATATGCGTAATAATATTGGTAATAATAAGAGTAGTAAGGATAATTACAGTTCCAGCGATGATAATAGTCGTAATATGCGTAATAATATTGATAATAATAAGAATAATAAGGATAATAATGATAAAAGTAGTAATATGCGTAATAATATTGGTAATAATAAGAGTAGTAAGGATAATTACAGTTCCAGCGACGATAGTAGGCGTAATATGCGTAATAATATAGGTAAAAATAAGAGTAGAAAGGATAATTACAGTTCCAGCGACGATAGTAGTCGTAATATGCGTAATAATATTGATAATAATAAGAATAATAAGGATTATGATTATAAAAGTAGTAATATGCGTAATAATATTGGTAAAAATAAGAGTAGTAAGGATAATTGCAGTTCCAGCGATGATAATAGTCGTAATATGCGTAATAATATTGATAATAATAAGAATAATAAAGATTATGATCATAAATGTAGTAATATGCGTAATAATATAGGTAAAAATAAGAGTAGAAAGGATAATTACGGTTCCAGCGACGATAGTAGTCGTAATTTGCGTAATAATATTGATAATAATAAGAATAATAAGCATAATGATGATAAAAGTAGTAATATGCGTAATTATATTGATAATAATAGCAAAAATAAGGATAATGCTGATAAAAGTAGTAATATGCGTAATTATATTGATAATAATAGGAAAAATAAGGATAATGTTAATAAAAGTAGTAATATGCGTAATAATATTGATAAGAATAGAAGTAGTAAGGATAATTGCAGTTACAACTATATATAACTATATATATATATATATATATATATGCTATACTATAGTATAGTATACTATACTATACTATACTATATACTATATATATACTATATATATAGTATGTATTGTATACATATATATATACTATATATATAGTATGTATTGTATAGTATAGTATATAGTATAGTATATAGTATAGTATAGTATATAGTATAGTATAGTATAGTATATAGTATAGTATAGTATAGTATATAGTATAGTGTGTGTGTGTGTGTGTGTGTGTGTGTGTGTGTGTGTGTGTGTGTGTGTGTGTGTGTGTGTGTGTGTGTGTGTGTGTGTGTGTGTGTGTGTGTGTGTGTGTGTGTGTGTGTGTGTGTGTGTGTGTGTGTGTGTGTGTGTGTGTGTGTGTGTGTGTGTGTGTGTGTGTGTGTGTGTGTGTGTGTGTGTGTGTGTGTGTGTGTGTGTGTGTGTGTGTGTGTGTGTGTACTATACTATATATACTATACTATACTATACTATATAGTATATATATACTATACTATACTATATATCGTGAGTTATATAATATAATATAATGGGAATGATATGATGGAATATGGGAGATTATTATATTTAAAATAACACAAAAGCACAATAACTTTTAAAACACTAAATGATTTTATTATTTAAGAAAAACGACTTGGAAGGACCTCTTTGAATAACTATATTTTATAAGTGTGAAAATTATAATATCAGAGAAACAATAACAAAGAAATACATGGATTTTATTTTGTTAACCTGCATAGATCTGATAAAAATCGTGCGGTATCTTTTTCCTTTGCTCTTGCAAAAAATATTGGTATTCATATATAAATTTAATATTTCTTTTATTATGTACAATCTGTTGTATTATTTAACCCTTTTATTCTCTTTCCTGCAATATTTTCTTCAGATTTATTTTTTTTCCTCACTAGGGCCTAATGATACCTTATATTTCATCAAAGTGTATACGCTACTGAGGACTTCCACGGATAGCTTACTGCGCATGCGCTGGGACTGCTCAACACTGTTGAGAAGCCGTGATGAGATATGGGCCGGGTTTTTTCGCGCATGCGCGGCGATTTTAGTCTCAGTGAAGTATAAGTTTCAATAGAATAGGGTACCTCAATTACCCTACATTATTTTTTTCAAAAATTTTTAGAATTTGGTTGTGAAATATGAATGTATAGGTTGGATAAGATTACATTATATACATATTTGCATATTTGAGGAGTAGATGGAAAGGAAAGGTACTAAAATAACTGTAAGCAAAATATATAATAAAGCCACCTAGTGGCGCCACTAAATATATACGCTGCGTACGCTCCTGCATTTCTCGCGCATGCGCGAAAAAACCCGCCCCATATCTCGTCACTGTTGAGAAGTATAGTCTCTTACTGGAGTGAATAGTAATCAACTTTGTATGTATAAAATGGAAACGTCGGCAAATTCGTATATATAGATGTTCATATAATTGTCTTCTGGACAATCTTGTATAAAGATTAGTACGGTATTAATCGTAAAATGGCATTGTTAACTAATACGTTTTTTTCAATATTTTTATGCGGATTATTATTTCACATAAGTGTAGCTGCTAATAAATATTCCGCTGAAGCAAATAAACCTAAATATGAAGATCCTTTACAGTTTCCAAATTCTCTTCGTGAATTGGATAAACCATTTCGTATGGCAAAATTAAATATTCTTTGGGTCAAAGCAAAGAACGTAAGTATTAATCCAATATAATTGCGCATTTACAATCATATGAAAACAGTGTGTAAACATATATTTTCTTATAGCGTTTGACAGAGTCAAAACTCCAGTCAATATTCAGTGATTTGAAAATTCATGATAAAGAAGAAATTGCATACAAGCATTTTAAATCTGATGGTAAAGATCCAAATGGCGAAGAAGAAGCACGTTTGAGAAAAAAACTTATTGGTAATTTAAAAGGAAATAATAAACCAAACAATGAATATTAAATTTTTATTAATAAAAAATTACTAATTTAAAATTAATTTGTTTAAAGGTATTATGAGCACCTATGGATTGTTGGAACATTTTGTTGATACAGAAAATCCAGAACTATTGAAGAAACATAAAGCATTAAATGATGGTAGTAATTATATTGCTAAAGATGTTTTTAAAGATAAAAGATTGAACAAGTTATGGGCTAAAGCTGAATTAGCAGGTTTTACACGTAAGTTTGTTAGATATGCTTGTTAGGTTTTAAACAAAGGCTTTATACTATATTGTAAATGTGTTTAACAGATGAAGAATTGGAAACTTTAAAGGAAGAGTTTCAACATCATCAAGATAAAATAGATGAATATATGAGTCTTTTGAAAGATGTGGAAGCAGGAGATACAGAAATACATGAAAGTTAGTAATTAATTGTTTGTTAATTGTTTAAGTTGAAACAGAATTAAATAGGATAATTATTATATTTAATGTTCGCAGATAGCTTACATCATAAACCAGCAAGTTGGAATGTAATAGAAGGAGAAGAAGAGGATAGATTTTCTAATAATGTTCCTGGACAAAAGTTGGATTATTTAGGAAAAGCAAACTTACTTAGGTATGCGTATACCACTATGAAATTATTACCAGATAAGTTAAATAAATTCTAAATGTATAATTGTAGGGAGAAACATTTGGAAATTCGAAGCGATTTCGATCGATTAGATAGATTAACCGCTAAAGGTCCAAATCACAAAGAATTTATAGAGCCTAAAGTACAAGGTTTATGGCGAATGGTATTGGAAGGTTCATTTTCACCGGAAGAACGTGCTTCTTTGAAGGTAAAGGGATTCATTTAAAATTAACCAAAATTTTACCTCATTTAACAATTTGTAAATACTTTATTTAATTTATAGGAAGAACTTTTACATTATGAAGGCAGATTACTTAAATTACGTCACTTACATACGGAAGCTGCTTTAGAGGCGGCGCGTCAAGGAAAACCTTATGATGTAGATAATTCTACTATGGAACAACATATTAAAAAGCATGCTAGAACAGTCCAAAAACTTCATGCTGGAATCGAAGCAAAAATAATACAAAGACACTCTGAACTTTAATACATTTAAAATGTAATTGATAAAAGTTCTAATAAATTTAGTATTTTCAAGATAATAAATTACTATTACTAACAGAAGTATACAAAAATTTAATATAGATCAAGTTATTATTTTATACTATATTTACATAAAGTATTTTTAAGAAGTTTATATTAAAAGATTGTTGTAATAATTGTAATTTTTAAATTTATATGATTTTATGATGTTTGTTGCAATAAATGTTTTATTGTCTAATTGGTTTTTGTTTAATGGGTGTGCTGTTACTTAGTAACATGTGTTACATCAATATTAGTATGACAACAGCTCCAAATTTACTTTATGATAACACTAAGTGGTCAGACAGTTAAAAATACGTAAATGATATTGCTCTTTACATAGTGTATTGTATGTTACTCAGCAGCATATAAATAATAATGGCAACAGCGATAAAAGATGGAATCCCTGTTATGGATACCCTGGTTAAATATGACACTCCAGTATTAGTCACAACTCGTCCAGAGAAGGTTCAATTTATTTTTAATAATACCTGTCATTCATCTTTAAATTGTACCAAGATTATATAAAATACAATCATAATTTTGATTCACTATATCTTCTTATTAAGACAGGTACCCAAAGATACAACACCAAAAATTGGAGCAACAGTTTGCAAAGTGCAAACAACTATTCCTACAATAGACACACGACATGAGACTACTGAAGTTCTGAACAGGATTTTGCCACCTAAACAATGGGAAGAAGATGGTCAAACCTGGACTCAACAAGTAACAGTTTCTCTTTACAGAGTGTGACAAATAGTACTCAATACGTAATTTATCTAATTTTCGTCCAGGTATCAAGTATACCAGCAACGAGACTAGATGTTATTAATTTACAAGAACAACTTGATATGAAATTGCAACAAAGACAAGCAAGAGAAACTGGTATTTGCCCAGTTCGTAGAGAACTTTACACGCAATGCTTTGGTAACGTTTTATTACAGCTTTACATTACTGAATTATTTCAAATTAAAATTTTTACTAATTTTATTTCGTAGACGAAGTAATACGCCAGGTGACAGTAAATTGTGCTGAACGTGGTCTACTCTTGCTTCGAGTTCGAGATGAACTTAAAATGACATTAGCTGCTTATCAGACTTTATATCAAAGCAGTATTGCTTTTGGTATGCGTAAAGCACTCCAAGTAAATTATCATTTTTAATATAGAAACAAATATACAGTAAAGAATATTGAGATTTCATTAAGACTTTTATAGGCTGAACAAGGAAAGGAAGATCTAATTGCTGCTGCAGATGAGCTACAATTGCAAAAGGCTGAGCTGGAGAAAACGGTTGCTGAATTGAAACAAAAGTTTGAACAGGCTGAAAGAAGAGCAGCTGAATTGAGAGAAGCAGAAGAAAAAAAGTATACAGAAGAGATACAGTTCCTTAAGAAAACAAATCAGCAGCTAAAGGTATGTTCTTCTATTGATTCTGACTACTTTTCGATTAATTTATGTTCTATTAATTTTTTTAGGCACAATTGGAAGGTATTATTGCACCGAAGAGATAAAATAACAATAAATGATGAAACATCTTTTAACCACTGATCAATGTGTTGAGTATTGTAAGACACATATTATTTAATAGATAACATAGATAAATAAATATATATTTATTCGTCAACTTAGTACCATAAATATTTAGTACTAATCATATAAACAGCACTTCATTAGTTCAATCGTAGTTTTCCAATCCGGCACATTTAAGGAAATCAGTAGTTTCAGTTTATTGCTTATAAAATAAACTAGGTGATAATATCAAAATATAAAACGTGTACAATGAAACGTAATATTGAGAATTAGTTATATAAATAAGAATTAATACAAGTATTTTAAAAGTATATATAAATTATTTCGAGTACTATATTTGACGTCGATGTAAAGTACATATTTCTGAATATATGAGTTTACAAATATGATTTTGCCTTGTCTATCTTAAAAAACATGTGGCATTTTGAAATGTTGTAGTGTTAAAACATTTTACATTTTTTCAAGTAGACGAATATTTTATGTAACATTCAACACTATAACTGTTATACATTTTTATTTTACATCCAACATTTTTAAAAAATGTTTTCTTTACTATTTCTACAAAGGTATAGTTTAGATTGGCGGCATAATGTTCGCACAACTTTTGCAAATAATGCCATCAGTAATTTTATTGTTGTTCCACTGTTATTGACAACAGATATCAAATTATACATAATGGTTGTACAAAAAAAGTACTTTGTTCTTATTGTACAATTTTAATGCAGTATATTGGTCCCGCTCCTTTAACCGCACTTTACACCAAAATTAATAGTGTATCAATTAATATTTGCTTATGTTACATATTATGTAATTTTACATGTATAATTTTTATAAATCTTAGTACTAAAAATATAATCTGTTTTTATTAAAAAATTGTCTATTAACCATATGATATTTTTATGTTTAATAGTGTTTACTCGATACTGCAAAAACAAGTAGAATAAGAGCAATCGAGTTTAAAATAAAAACAATACAATTGTTTAAATATTCTATTTACCTTTCGTTTACTTCATATATTGCATTATTTAATTGATATTCTCAAAATTAATATATATATTATTTTGCCAAATTTTACTGCACACGTGCATCAATTCAAAGCTACTGTTATAACCAGGAATAAATAAATAAAATGTATGAATGAAATTAAAATAATGAATTTTCATTTTACATTTGTTACGTTATAATTTCAGTTAATCCTTTTTATGCGTATTGAGTACATAATTGAGAACATTTGACAGTATGGAAATACATTAGTGTACATATGTAAATAAACTATAACAGCGACAAAATGTAATAAGCGTTAATGTAAATAAATTAAAACAAATGAATTTAAAAAATAGAATCCGTAAATATGTATTATAATGTTATATTTAAAACAATTAATGAATTCAATACTAGTGTTCGTTCATTAGTGGCAACTTATATATTAAAATGAATAACAAAACTTTAAATACATTAAAGTATTGCTTCTAAAGATGGGTGATTAAACAATGTTGATGTTTAACAATATGATTAAATACATATGCTTTATAAATGAATCTTCTAATGTATTAAAACAGTTTTACATAATATATATATTAATTTACTTACGTCTAAAGGAAAATAAATAAAATACTTTACAAACCACATTTAATTAAGCGCGGTTTACGTTACTTTCCATTTTCATGCTAACTAATAATTTATTTTACATGCATTTGGAGCCAATCATGTATTATAATTTAATTAAAAACTTGATATAACTTCAACTAAATTATTCATGTTTCAATACAAGAATACCATTTATAATAGTACCAGTTCAAGAATAAAAAGAAAAAGTAAAAATTATAAAAGGGAATGTGGATCACTTCATATAGAATAGCATAAGAATTAAATCATATGATTTTTCTATAGGATTTGACTTTCATAAATTATTTCATAAGAAATATTATATATAATATTGACAATAAAAATACTATTTCTATGTCATATAAATACTAATTCCATCATGGACTTCGTTTTAAGTGATAATTCCTTTAACATTGCAATATTTTTTACCAATGATTTCAATCTCTGAACACAAAAAATATTAAAATATACATTTTGTCGTACATGAAATATGAAAGGAGATGACTGATTTTTAAGATGCACCACTTTAATGAAGGCAACGATACGCTAATTCTATTGAAAAATGTATTATTTTAAAAAACTGCATATCTGATACTAAAAACATAGCACGACGTACATGAAAGATAAACGTAGTTTCGAATGCACCTAAATAATTTACATTAAATTATGGACATGAAATGATATCTTATACATACATGTGTATGCTTTTAAGCAGTAATGCATAATGAATGATTTGTAGTACTGCATGCACCAATACAGTCGAGATTTGTAATTTAAAATATGCAAAGATCAATGTAATGCAATGTTTGCATTATTGGAACACACTTTCACAATGTCATTTACAAGGAAGTGTTTCACCAATTTCCTTGCACTTTTGTTTCTCTTTCATTTTGCACCAGAATTCATTTTTTAGGTCAATGACGACCTTTTTTCGAACGTTTCCGTTTCTTCTTCTTCGGAACAAGAACAGTATTTGCACTTATTTTAGGAGCGGCACCTTCAGTGATATTTGTAGGTATAATCGTTTCAGTTTTTTCTTGCGGTGTACTCACAGCCGAAGACTGTCCTGTAACTTCTTCACTTTCGCTCTCAGCGTCGCTTGCTCCAGTGCCAGTAATACTTTCTACATCGTCTTCAGCATTACTTAATTCCAGTGATATAATCTTTTCTCGCAGAGTTTCAACCTGTTTACATAAATATATATATATTGCACATGAAAAACCGTCTCAAAATAAACTGAAAAATACACTGATGTATACAACTTAAACATAAATAAAAAAAATACTAAAAAAAAATATATTACATGAGATTGAATGTAAAACTTATAATAATTTTTACAGTATTAACATTTAATATGTACCGTTACCATAAAAATAATTACAGTAAAACATTATTTTAAGAGAATGTATACTTTTACATGCTTAAGTAAACTGATAGATAAGAAAACCAATAGTAGCATTACCAATAGTGTGAGAAGAGTTTGTTAGTGGTCAGTGGAAATGAAATCAATTGCTCAAGGTGGTGCAGGTTGCACTTCCATGATCAGTGTTGGATTCTTGGAACAACAAACACAACCAATGAACTAGTGTCATCAGATATTGTGCGTTCAAGCAAAAATGTATAATGGCAACATGCGTTTACATATACACACACATATACAACATACATACTTACACCCAAGCATACATACATTATTTTTTTTAACAGTTTAAAAAATTACAAATATATATTTTACATTACTCAAATTTTTATGAACATTTCTTTAATACTTTTTAAAAAAATTCTTTTAGTGGCAATTAGGGATATCAGTAAGGGCTTATTTTGACCCCACTTCAACTGTATTACCTTAACAGCGAAATAAATATGAGATGGTGAAATATTAAAATAGATAACAATTTTCAACAGAGTTTAAAGGTTTGAATATGTAAAAGTTATGAGGCTTTGTGTTGGTATTTACCTCCCTGATAAGGTAATAAAATTGGAATAGCATAATAAGTTGAAAATATAATCTAAAGAGAAACTTATCCTGCTCGCTCAAACCATTTGTAGTCCATAATGTGATCAGATACGTTTGGTGCTTAAATTCTGTGCAAGTTCTAGAATTTATAGTACCTGCCGCTCAATGAGCTTCTCGACGTATTCAACTGTTCGTACACGACGTTCACCCGTCACCTCATCCACATATTCCTCGGTACGCCGAGTGACCTTCTCGTCCACTACTTTTTCGGATTCGCGGATCTCTTTAGGGGGACCCACTTTGCTGCGTACAGCAAGTTTGGGAAAATCTGCACTAGACGGCCGTAACGTAGTAAACTATGATAGTAAGACAGACAAAGAGGGTACCGTTGTAGTTACAATTACATTGTAATACACAAACGCTAAGTTAGAACCACAGGCGAGCAAAGAAGTAATTAGTAAATACTTAGGTTAAATCATTACATTGAAAAAAAAAATGCTGGTTAATTTATTTCAAACACATCGTTAGACTATGTAGTTGCTAACGGTTTGTGAGCCAAAGAGTACTTTACAGTTGCTTACATCAGCCGTCTTTTCTGGTTCAGGAACAGGAGTGACGGAATCTGTAGAATCTTGCGGTGCGTCTGTTTTATTCGCAGTATCCATCATTTCGCTCATTTTTTTTATTACTATCTGCGCTTGAAGAGCATCCTAAATGTTTCATGTTAGAAGGATTAATTTCCATGAAATATTTAAGTATGAATGTTTATGTTTATTAAGTATGAGTTTACCTGTTCAAGAGACTTCAAACGCGCTTGTCTCCAAGCTGCACGTTTCTCTGCTCTTAAAGCTCTCTGTTCGGCAGGACTTAAATGGCTTTCTTCGTCTTCGTCCGAAATTATACCCTATGAGATAACAGAGAAATCAGATTGTAACAAAGGATTACTTATTTTAAACTAAGCAACGTTTCTTCTTTTTTACATCTAGATTAAATTTTATTTGCTTATTTTAATAAACTTGTTCAGAGCTGATATGAGAAACCGCAATGATTGAGAAAGATTCAATAAGGTGAATACCTCCTGTACCAGTCTCTCCTTCAAGCGACGTTCTGCTTTTGCTGTCCTTACACTGCTTGGAAGGTTCTGCAGAAGGGGGATCGAACTTCGCGAGCTCAGTCGGCTACTGCAAGGTAACGAGCATGCACACTGACAAATCATATACATGTGCCAAAATTGTAATATTTATTCGTTAAAAAGAAGAAGTACAAAAGCAACGTTCAGTACAAAGGCAAAAAAATGTATCGTAGGACTTATGTACAAAACGATAACGATACAAAAAAAGGTTCAACTACACTACACAACGGCTAAGTCTATAAATAATGTAGGCATCGGTGCTGTAAGATTCTAAAAAATAATTATTTCCACTTTACCGATAGAAACAGGATAAAATTGTTGCATAAATAAGACTACAAATAAATCTTGTTAGTGGCTGAATAAATAATAACTATTCTTCAGAATCTTTCGCTTGCAGTGCATGTAAAAAGGAAGTGAGTTAAAGCGTATGTATGTATTTGTTGACAATAAATTTGTATTTCAATCCGCATAATCTTCCTAAATATTATCATCTCATCTTATCAGACGAGATTGTCAAATTTCTTTTTTTGTGCAGTAAATGTGCCTGTGTAAGCACCACAACCTTAACTGCAAGGTACAATGTGAATGTGGATTTATAAGCCTATGTACAAATACAAGTTATTTTATATAAAAAAAAATAAAAGCAACCGCTAATTTGTAACGAAATCACTTACACGCTAATTGTAATAAGCATGCACACTTGTAGTAAAACAATAGCTAAAACAAAACACCCAATACAAGTTATATGTACACATATAAAACTTATCGCAGATATAAAAATACTGATATTTACACGATATTCAGTCCTTTACATTCATATGAAACGTTGAAATTCTTTTAAACTGTAAATTTTACCATAGAAGCAATAAAGATATGTGTCATATTATTTTTACAGCTAATGTTCATAAAACAATCTGGTAATGAACATCACCATTTTCCAACTGAAAAACAGTTTTTCCTTATGCCTAGCATCTTACAATTGGAAAATATCTAGCATAACATTATATGTACAGAAATGTAAGACACGAACATGGACTAAATAAAGTGCTATAATACTCGAGTATATAATGCAAATTAATTTGATCCTCTTGTTCTTTTTTTGCGACTAATAATCTACTGAAATTCAGTACGCCAATACAACGATGGTTTGTTTGAAAAATAATGTATATCAATTTTCCGTATGTTCATTTAAAAACAATATTGCTGCATACAAAATCTACAACTAATAGCTTTCAAAGTAGAATTGTATCACTGCTTAAAAAATGTGAATGTCTTTAACATTGGTACATCACATGTATGCAATCACTAATAATTATTTTCTGTTTCGTCTTTCCTTATTTTATGGTATGCAGACATTAAGAAACGGAAACAAAATAGGGAATAATAAGGTAAAAAGATTTTAATAACCACACGTTTAAATGCGTAGTATGAGTACAATTGAGCTTACTTAGGTCGCCGGTTATCCTGATCTTCTAGCGTTTCCTCCAAATCTTCTAAACCTTCATTTTCATCGAGTTGAGCCCATGATTTTAATTCATCTCGCGTTAATGTGGCAATCTTTTTTTCTAAAAATATATAATAATAACACTTGTAGTAAAATGAATCATCATATTCAATTATTAAATTGCATACCTTCTTCTTGCTTCATTTTTTCCACTTCATCCTGACTTAGAAAACTGAATACTTTTTCTGAAGTAAAAAAAGAAAGATGAAGTAATAAATCAAAGTCTCATCAGAGAGTATGTTCTTATTGGTACTAACCTGGTTTAGGTGAAGGTTTCAGATGCTCTTCCATGGCACTTTCAAATAACTTCTTTTTGTCGCTAACAGACATCTTTACTACAGGTGGAGGTGGTGATGGTGTTGGCGAAGACTGAATTAAAACATTTGATATTTATTATTGCATGACCATAAATATTTAGCCCTTGTGCAGAAATTTCATAAAGAACAACGTGTAAATAATAACTTATTCTATAACAATTCCACCCAATACCCTTTTACATGCATACCAATTTGTTTTTAAGTTTTGTTAATAAGTTATATATTTTGTATAATGAAATTCTACAATTGAAACATACCAACATTCTTAATAAGTGTCAACTAAGAATAGTGCATTAGTGCTATTGAAACATGCTTTTTAAACCCACCTCAACCTGAATATTCCCATCAACAGAGCGTGCGTTCTGTCGTTTGCTAAAAGAAGCCGAAGTGCCAAGATCTTCTATGGACTTAGGAGAAGTTAAAGGCGTTGGAGGAAGTTTGAAACGAGAATGAACAGTCTGGGTAGGACTTTGATAAACTTTCTTATAAGAAAAAATGTGTGGATCTGAAGTAAATTTGTCATGCAAGGATGATGGCCGTTCTTCTTTAATTTTAGGCGAATAGGGATAATTAGTTGATTCTTCTTTGGAAATGGGAGGAAGATCGGCGAACGTAATGCTACGCTTTGGTGCAGAACTTTTTTTCCTCGGAGAGGGCAAGGTTTGAACAGTAGTATTACGATCGAAATTCTTTGATGGAGTAAGAGTAGAGACCGGAGACTGAAGCGACGGATTGTCCACTGGTGTAACAGCTCTCTCTTTCCTTAGTGACTGAGTAAATAACATGAAGAATTGTATTAGTAAAGTTAATTCAATGTTCCAGTATAAAGACATAACAAAAACCATTACATACTACATAACATAATCTTTAAAAATTAGGTACAATAGAAAATATCTGTATCCTTCCATCAAATGAGGATACATTTCTGTTTAAGATTAACAAGATTATTTTTGTGAAACTTGTTATTATTATTATACTTTAAAAACAGATTTATTTTCCAATACTACATCTCATACAAAATCTATATTAGAATTAAAAAGGAATCAGTTTTGAACTTATTCATTCATTATTCTTTTTTTATACCATCTATACATTCAATGTTATATCAATTGTACTATTATTGCAACAATTCATGCAGCTTTGCGCATAATTTTCTCTGTATACCCTTCCAATGATTTTAAACGCGTTAAAATCGGCCTTATAAAGTTACGTCATATATTTGTACCCTATCCATCATCTTTCCATACGCATGAATGCGTGACAAGATATTCTGAAGCAAGGTGGTTTCTATCCCAGACGATAAATTCAGTAACAGGAACTCTGATCTCTGTGTTACTAAATACGAATATGAAAAATTTATACTCTCGCAATTTAATAATATCAACGGGATAACTTTAATTGCTTTCAGAACAACCTGCCGCATAGATACGTCTGAATAAAGCACTGCACATATTTCATTTTTACTGTCAACTGGAACTTCAACATTAACATTATCTTTCTTTTTTTTTACAATTAGATAAATACTATCTTATCTTTATAGTCTGTAATAATATATAAACATCTGGTCCATTAGATTTATGTCAACATATAACATTTATAGAAAATTTGTAGAATACAGTACATTGATTTATATTTTAATAGTGATATGAGTTTACCGTAGAAGTAACCATCCAAGAGTGCTAGCATTTATAACTTAGAAAAAAGAAATGCTAGATGCACAAATGATGTCTCAACAAATATTTCATTTTTCTTTTTTACTTTATACAGTATACGATAAACCGAATAATTAGAACGAGATGTTCTTGGATACACTCCCATAGTTAGTAACACGCGCGCATGATATTATTTTCTGAGTGAATAAAATATATAAAATGAAGCATAACTATAAATTACAACATGTAAACCTCTACTGTATGATAATGTTTACATTTCTGGAAGTAGTAAAATATTCTATGTTTCTTTATATTAACTATTTTGTTGATAATATAAAAAAGACATTTCTAGCATATTTTCTACAAAACATTTGTAAAAAATAACAGTGAAACAAATCTTTTCATAGTATTGCAACTGCAGACTACTAAATAAGTGGGGTTATTAAAAACAATATATAAAAAGTAATTAAATTTGCAAACTAGGCACTAAACTAATTTTTAGAAATTATAGTAATAGATATGAATGTAGACTTTCGATTCTTTACTCGCCAAATTGTGTATCAAGAAGAGAAAAGTTAATGGTAGAATTTACATCTTCTGTGAAATGTTAGTTACAGGTATATTAGTATAGAAGCTACTAATACAGTAATATACTTTGAACTTAGCATTCACAGAAGTTATTATTATTAAACAGCTCATATTTATGCATTTATGATACATCATGTTTGTAGATTTTGATATATCATAACTATGTAAATATGTGCAGTCTAACTATTACCATCTATGTTCTTACTTTCAATCATTTTTGATACAGTGCCCAGAAAAGATTCACATAAATTTTTTAAGCTCACTTAATCGCAATAATTGTCCGTCGCATTTCTAATACTTTATAAACACATTGCGAAAGAAATGTACGAATCAATGTACAAATATTGCTAAAAAATATCCATTAAATACATGGGAAGTTTTTACCGTCTATGACGTCTGTCTACCTATCACAGAAATATCTTTTCATTTTTCATCATTTAACCGATATCCATGAACAAAGAAGCGATGAGTATATACATGAGAGTCATGTAATATAAGGAAGATATCACATTCTTTGTGATGATTAAAATCTTGATCCCTTCTTGGACCAAAACAAGAGAAACAATCACAGAATCAACCCAGCCAGTCAGCGTATTCGCAATAATTACACTTAATATTATAATGGCAGTATCAGTAACAAACGGAGTAACGATAGTTAAATTGTACAACAATGATACCCATGAAACGCAATAAACATTATGTGATTATGCGAGTTAACGACATGAATTCCTTAGAATAATTTATTATGGCACAGTCCCGCGGATTCAGAGGTATGGACGTAGACACAGGGAAAATGAGTAGAGGGTCGAACGGATTCACTCCTGTTAGAGGGCAGCCAAAGTAGCACTATCACCTTCCACTGTCTGTAAACACGTGAAATATCTCTTGTTTTGCCGCTCAGGAGAGCATGCGACGCTAAGAACACTGACAAATGTACATTTCATGCGTCACATATTAAAAATAAGTAATGAGATTCATGGTGAATGTATGATAATGACAAATATTTCAATTCTTCTATAGCGGTAACAAATTGAGGAATGTATTTAAGTTTGTGTTAAATGCAATGTCATTCGAAAATACTATGTTCAGTGATGAGCAGTTTAAGTACTGAAGAAAGTCATTGAATTCGTCGAAATTTAAAATATCTAAATTTTCCAATTAAGAAACTCATCCATCAATTGCCACAGTTACAAATTATTTGCACATACATAAACTATGCTCTATGGGTGCAGTTGCCAATCACTGTTATAGACCATGCTTATGTTAAACATATAAAAGTATATGTAAATATACAATATTAAATTTGTCTTATTTTTGTTTAATCAGATAAAGTTTTAATGTATCAATTATATTCTTAGGGAAGAACAACCTAGTTCTATCAACACATTGTACCATAATAACTTTTCTATTCTTAAAGTCATGAAAGTCTATCACTTTTCAACTTAGATAAATAAATGTGTCCCTCCTTTTGTTCCATTAGTGCCATTAATAAACTGTGTAATATGTCTGTTAATAGAACATATGTGTATGTATCGATGAGTACACATACACAGAAAATACATGAGCAAATAAATGAATGATCTTCTATACTATAAGGCGCACAGCAGACTCATGCATGTAAAATGGAACTTAAAATTAAAAGCACTAATTATAAAACAACTTCTAAAAGAACAACTTAAAAAATAAACAGAGATAATTTCACAAAATTAAAGTGGATCAAGCAGTAACATATGCAGGAATAATGAAATTATTATACCTACATTCATAAAGTATTTATACATTGTATTTTTAAAGTAATTACAAGGCTAAATAAAAAAAGCTGAAATTATTTAATCATACAGGAATTTTAAACGTCACTTAAACGTTATGGCTTAATTATAATATTCTACAAAAATTTTAGTAAAATTATTTTATTATAAATAGTAAAAGCAAACTACTACTTGCAAATTAGGTAATACTTATT
Organism: Megachile rotundata; assembly: GCF_050947335.1. Taxonomy (NCBI): domain Eukaryota; kingdom Metazoa; phylum Arthropoda; class Insecta; order Hymenoptera; family Megachilidae; genus Megachile; species Megachile rotundata. Next base: position 12,801,182 of record NC_134989.1, on the reverse strand, counting down.
AAAACATGCAAATGCAACCAATTTTGCAACTTAAAATTTGTAAAGATAATAAAAATACTCACATTTGTATTCTGAGGTGCTAAAGTGTGTTTGCTCATTACAATGGTAGTCGTTTTGAGATCTTTAGTGCCACCTGGTGATTTTGGTGGAACCATGTCGACGGGACTATTCGACTTGCTTACTAATGATTCGGCTGCTCTTACTACATCTAATACCTGTTTAACAATATCATTATTATTAACATTAACTTTAGAAACATCCATAGAATAACCATACACAGCGAGCATATTTTTAGTATAATTTTACTTTTTCAGGAGTAGACTTTTCTCTGTGTTCTAACAAAGCACGCTCCCTTTCTTCTTGTTCCCATGCTACAAGCTCGGCTTTCATTTCCTGCTCTTGTCTGAGCGTTGCTGCTTCTTCGTCGTCACGATCTAAACTGGATACACTTTGCGATAAAGATTTAGTACCATCGGCTGCAGGATCTTTGAATTCCTTAGATGTTCTAGATTCTTTAGAATCCCTTCCGTCGGATACGGGGAATATTGGTTCAACCTCGTTTTTATCATAACCTTTACAAACTACTAAGGTAATTGTGTTTCCTGAACACCTCAGTATATTTACTGCTTCTTGGTGAGTTGCACCTAGTAATGATGTGCCATTGACTTCCAAGAGTCTCATTCCAACCTAAGATCAAAAATACATAAGTAACAATATTGCACAAGTTTAATTTTGATAACTACCATAATAATTACCTTCAGTCTTCCGTCTCTTTTAGCCGCACCGCCAGAATTTATTTTAGATATAAAAACTCCTTCGTCCGTATGATCAAGGGGATTACCCTTTTGTCCTCGAAGTCCACCCTTTATGTGCATTCCCAATTTTTCACCTGGTTCTTTCGTTATAACCAATTCCTAAAATATAAAATTAATCTTAAATATACTGCAATCACTTTTAATATTATCTGATTTAAAATTTACAAAAATATTCTCTTATTCTGAAGTATATTAAATCACATTTATTGTTCGCATATTTTTATAAATAATAAATACACAGTAGAATAACTGTTATATGTTTTTCAATTTAGCATAAAGCATATAAAGCAAATTAAAAAAATTGTAAAATTCTATATAATATCAGCCAAGGCAGATAAGCAGTAGCTCATGATTTGGTGCTGAGCTTGTTCGCAGCCTGAACTGAAGAGTAAGCATAGTATAATAAAAAAGGAAAAAAAATCAGGTCAAATAAATTGAGTACTTACTGTCACAGGGATGTACTCTATTTCGACCAGCTTGTAGGACAAATTATAAATAATGGCATTAAGAAATAACACGAGGAAATTATTATAAGCACCAAGTGCCATTGTTTGCAAATGATAAGCACCGATTGATTGGCATATGGCGTGAAGTACTAACGATTCAATGTTATTGCTTCTATTCTATTTTTTGCCTAATTAAAATGACTATTTTATGTACATTCTTGAGTGAACTAAATTTATGCACGTATTTATGTTTTGCACATTTTGTATTTAGTTTCAAATTTTTTTAATATTTGAACACTAAGTGAAACTCAGGATGGTTAATGAACATTCATTGTGAATTCGTGAGTCGATAAAGTTACATTTCTGAAGCGTGTTCAAACTAGAAAACTATTTTGTTAAGCGTAGAACTATGTGCAATATCTAGCAAGCATGTGGATGAATATATTAAAAACATTTACCTGATAATTTTCTGGTAATGGATCATGTTGAACAGTAAGCACAATTTGATCTCCTGGTCGTAAAAGTTCCATTACAGCTTCTTGATGAGTAGCTTTCGTTACATCAGTACCATTTACCTTCAGTATTCTGTCACCCATCCTTAATTTACCAGACTTTGCAGCTATACCACCAGGCACAACCTAACATATTTATGCAACACTTATAATCTACATGTAAAATCAATTGAGAAGTTTTATATTAAAAGGAAAGTATGTACGTACATGTGATATGAAAATTCCTGGTTCTTTTGCACCAAATGGTGTACAAGAATGATCTGTACCACCAATAATACTGAATCCTAATGATCCTTCTTTCACAAGAACTACATCCTAAACAATAAAAATGCAGTCATTAAAATAGATGACACCTGATTAAATTATTATTTTAATTAAGCTATGAGAATAAATTATTTTGATGACATTTTGTATTTATAATGAGTTAATTAAGAATGTGTAGGTAAACGAATGAGCCGAATACCCGCACATCCCCAGTTAATGCAAACATATAATTGTATAATATGACAGTACATTAATAATACAATATGCTTAACTATACTACTTACCTATTTCCATGCCAGAGGATAAGCATCCCAATATAATATAAAAAATAACACAACATCCCATACAACCAATTCCTACTGAATACTTTGATTTTAGCAATAAACACAAGGGACAAAAGACAAATTGTATTGAATTAATGAATGAAATTGACGATACATTTAAATTACATAAGCATGCAGTAATGAGGACATCATTTTATAATAATTTCAGATATGTTCTTTCGAACGCAAGAATAATATATCGTTTAATAAAAAAAAACACATACCAAGCATTGCTGTATGAAATAATGAAAGTTTATAAAAATTTTATAGCATGCATGAAAATACCACTTAACCACCATCATAAAAATTGGGATTATTCAAAATCTTAATTGATTGTAATGAAACGAGCTAAAAAACCGTCTTAATGTTAAAATTTTTTAAGTAGGAATATTGTTAAATGATTCTTATCAATATCGTGATTATCATCCAAGCATGGAAATAAGTTAATAGGTCACAAATGTTAAATACTTAACTTTAGTTTAAGATATTTTTAAAAATGCAACTATTCCCATATCGGAGAAGAAACAATTATAATCTTAATATTTAGAAAGCTACGTGTTTCATAAATTTTCTTTTCGTTATTGTTCGACGAAAAAATAACTAAATAATATTTTAATGTCAATTAAATGACAATTTGCATAATTTCAAGTTACATGTACACATGGACGCAACGTAGACTTCCTTTGGCTAAGAAATAAATTTTTAAACCCTCAAATTTCCGAATTCCCAAATTTCCTTACATTGTCATTTTTCTTACAGGAGCCTACGGCGTTCGCCCAGTGTACAACATAATTCATGCATCTAACTACCAAGCACATACCTCAATGATTACTGGTGGTACCAATTGATTTTCGGTCACCCTAGTTACGACGGTCTCGGTGAGAGTGCTCTTTGTGATGGTCTCAGTAACTTTACCAAGAGTAGTAGGGGCCGGAGGAAAATTAACATCCCCAGGTAGATTATCAGGCTGTTTTATTGTCACTGTCACGATAGGGCCTTGATGGGGGTCTGGCGATGGTGAGGAGGTAGGACGGAGGAAATGAGCAGGGATCATAGCCTGAAATTCCTCGTTGGTGATAGGCTTCGGTACCTGTATATCTTCCTGGGGTGAGGTCGACCTAGGCTCTGTAGAAGAGGTAGGCGTCGAGCTTGCAGTTGTCGTGGGTGTAATCGTCGGCTGCGAAATACTATGCCTCGGAGCAGGTTGTGGATGAGGTTGACTATTTGTCGGACTTGGCGATATCGATGAGACATTTTTAACACTTCCTGTTTCTGTAACGCCGTTCATTTTAGTCATCTCAGTGGTTTCAATTTTCATGGGCGGAGGTGTTTTTGAAGTAGGACTCGGGGATAAAGTTCTATCAGCATCGACGGAGCGTCGATAGCTAGTATATCCTGGCCTATTTGCAATGTAACTATTGGCATTATATAGCCCTGTGTATGGTTTAGGTGCACCAATAACACGCGGTGACTTTTCTGAAGGTGTTACAACCGTGGCTGCGTTTGCTTGGGAAAGTGGAATATCACGTTCGACTACCAATCGAACGAATCTTTCCAAGCCTGTTAACAAGGCAACTGCTTGTTCGTGCTTAGCACCTCTCATTTCTACACCATTAATCTGAAAAATAATTAAGAACATAAAATGTAGACGATAGTATAACTAAATACAATAACTTTAGTGTATTAAGAAAATATACACTTACAGATATTACTTTGTCCCCAACTAATAATTTACCATCTTTCTGTGCCACACCACCATCAGTTATCCTTGAAATGTATATCGCCTAAACAATATGTAAAATTTCAGTCTATACAAAAGTATAGAGGGAATTATATTGCTGATTTTATATCTTACATCACTATTGTCTTTAAATGGAGGAGAGCCTTCTCCACCAGCGATACTAAATCCAAGCCCATTTTGGTCCCGTATTAATGTTGTATGAACAAGAACAGATACCATTGGTTCACTCCCTGCCTTTGTCGAGGATATAGGTTCTGGAATTTTCTTGGGCTAATTGATAGAAAAAATATATTTTCACAGTTTATGCGCTGATAATGTATTGCAACTGATAAATGTAAGCAGCATGTACCTTAATAGTGTCCTGAGGTAAAGCATCTCCGTTTTCTAAATTATGCGGTAAACCCGTGGATGAAACATGAGACGTTGCACTCGGTGCTCTACTGGTACTGAGACTGGAGCATGCCGAATCTTTTCTAGATGATCCCTATTTATGTTTGATAATGTTAATAATACTGCAACAAACGTATGTTCAAGAATGTAGTACCTGTTCATACGGCGGTACTATCCTCGTAACTTCTCTTTGAACTACTAACACAAGAACACGCCCACATGCTTTCAAAACTTCTACGGCATCGTAATGACCTACATTTACTACCGAAACACCGTTCACGGACAGTACTTTATCTTCCACTTTTAAACCAGCCAAATCTGCAGGTCCGCCTATAAAATTCAATAGTATGGTTGTAATTGTGGTACATGTTATAACTCAGTGAACGAGCAGATCAAACACTCAGTTAAGAGCTTACGGGTAACGGTGCTTCATTTAAATGTTTACCTTCAGTAACTCTAGAAATAAAAATGCCTTCATCGTCCCCCTTAAAAGGGGTTGAACCGATTCCACCAGCGATCGACAAACCAAGTCCGCCTGTCGTTCTTTCGATATGAATTTCATATTGTTCTTCTCGTACTTCTATTGTTGGTTCAGCGTCGGATGTGGCGCCTAGAATTATTATAAGCAATTAATAAATATTAACTCATTGATTATATCATTTTAATCGTTACCACTATTCCTTTTTTTCCTGACGAAACACCTGTATCTTCTAGGCATTTTTACTACTATGTTAAAAAATAATATCTACTGTTACTCGAATTTTTAAGTGAACATCTGACTCAATCATTTTCCTTTACACACGTAGATTCGCGACATAAAACCAACCAGATAATTGGATGAGAGATAAGATAGCTAGAGGGAAGGAGTATCTTATCATAGTGTATTTGCAGTTACGATTACGAAGCAATCATATCAAGAAATATTCGTTTTACAGTATACCAGAAAAGGCTGCTATATGCACTGACGTGTTTTATTACATTTTAGGGCGTGAACACTAAATAATTCTATACATTACTTATAAAATTTCTTTTAAATAATGCGGAAAAGTGTATAAATTAAAAAGTGACGTAATGTGATTGTTATTTTACCTTGACTTTGGGTGTCAAAATTTTCCGTGGGTTCTGTGGGCGCTGACGTGGGTGCGGGAGTGTCATCAGTTTTTTTCATAAGTGCCTGTTTAAATATAAAAAATATATACATATACACATATTTATATATATTTACCGTTTTTTATAAATATGTTTTAGGGAGATAATCTTACTAGGGAGATAATCTTACTTGGGCAATAATGGAAGCAACTTTTTCTTTGTCCACTGCTGTATGGATACGTTTATTTTTCAAATGATGTGGAGTGTCTCTACGATGAAGCCTATTTGGTCTATTTGAATCGCCACCACCCTCATAATCAGTACCCTCTGTTATAGAAAATTCTACGTGTCTTTGAGTTTCCTCGCTTTCCGATTCATCATCCTCCTTTTCACTCTTTTCCTTTGATTCAGTAACTGAACCATCAGTTCTGACCTCCTGAAAGTGATAAAAATAAATATACGAGTTTATTAATAAATGGAAATAAATAAATAATTTTATCAATTGTTGTGTAAGTTCTTACAGCACTAGGTTCTGCAACGTATTGATTACAAACTACTTCTGGTTCATTACTAGACTGGAGATCTGTATTATTAGTCAATGTTCCAGGTACAATTTGTGTTTGTTCATTTTCTACAGACTCAGGTTTCTCTGGTTCTAATTCTGTAGAATCTTCTACTGTATCACTAGATTTTGTTACGATATCAGTCTCAGTTTTATCTAAACCAAATGTTTGAGAAACATCCTAAAAGAATATTAAAAATTATAAAAGCGTTACACAAACCGATATTTTAAGCTTTTTCGAAGTATTACCTGTTCTTCCGTAGACGCTGATCGGCTGTCATTCTTTCCTTTACTGAATAATTTATGAGCTTTCGCTTTCAACTCTTTAGGATGAGGAGTATTTTGTCGTACAAATGGTGTCTGAAATAAATACAAATCTTTATGTATGTGCTATTTAAGAAGATAAGCGGTAAGGAAAGAAAGACACTTTTGTTTTTCTGACATTTCAACTTTAATACAATGAATTATACGAGTAACCTTTCCAACACATAAAATAACGCGACAATATTCTGAACTTAGATGTAATGTATCGAAAGAATTTAGGTTTTCTTGAATATCGTCTCACCTCCTTATCAGTTTCTGGAGGTTCGTCTGTAAATTTAACAGAGTGCGTTCGTGATGCTTCTTTTTCTTGCCATTCTTCATCCTCACTGCTACCTGCTTCACGTACTTCACCTTGGACAGCATTTCTCATACCAACTAGCATACCAAGTCTTCCCGAATCTAAATAAAACATTGTATTAGAAACAACATCCGTACATTTAAATAATCTATTATTATGTATACTTCAAATAATAATCCACCAACCATCAGGATGGATTTCTAATTGTGGCAGGAGGAAACATGTTAATACTTCTTGTCCAGTTTCTTCGTCGATATCTGTTTGGAAAATAAGCATTGGTTGTGCTTGATTTTCACTTAACCATACTGCCTTTAAGTTCAAATTGATCAAGGAATATGGCAAGTACTGTAATCTGAAAAAGCAAACATCGCTTATTAGTAATTCCTTGAAAGAAAATTTATAAACTGAAGAAAGTTAAAATTAGAATTACCTGTTGCCAGATACATCTAACACATGGAGGGCAGTACATTGCCCAACTTCAACTGGAAGATATTGCAATTTGTTATCTCTTAGAGATAGTACACCCAACTGTTTTAAATTCCCTAAAATAAATATAACAAATGCACTCAAATAAAATTACCAAAGATCTGAAAATTTAAGAATTTTGACAAACTCCTTTTACCAATCTCTGTAGGAAGCGATTGTAAACTATTTCTGTCTACGTTTAAATTATTTAAATTAAGAAGTTTTCCTATAGTCGAAGGCAGTTCGAAGAGAAAATTTTCCGTGAGAATTAATTCCTGAAGATTTTCACAACTGAAACAAACAAATACATTAGTTTTTGTTTCACTTCCTTTCAATTCAATGAATATTGAAAAGAAGAAAGATATTAATCTCACCTGCCTATATTTGGATTTAATGTAGAAAGCCTATTCTGATCAACTTTAAGAATGGTCAGTTTTTTAAGTTCTCCAAGTCCATCAGGCAATTTTTCGATAACATTCTGCGATAAGTGTAAGTCCGTTAAGGATTCTAAACCTCCGATCTCTTCCGGAAGATCTTCTAAACGATTCTCCGAGACATCTAAACACGCCAACGTTTTCAGTTGCCCAAGTTCAGGTGGTAAATGTTGCAGCTGATTATGATCCAACCACAATTCCTGCAATGCTGGTAATTTCCCTATGTGTGCTGGCTAAAATAAAACACATCATTTCATACAATGAAACTAAAATTTTCAATAATGCTTCTAATTATATTTTACCAGAACATCGATGTCATTGTCACCGAGATCCAACCGCTCTAATTTATAAAGTTTCGACAGCGATTCCGGCAAGGTTTTGAGCAAATTTTCTCTCAACTCCAACGACTGCAATGCCTCTAAACTGAAAATGAACGACCAGAACAACTAAGTACAAATTCAATTGCTCAGAGCGTCAAACTTAATTAAACAAAGTTCTTGGCATTACCTTCCGAAATCAGGTGGTAGATTCGTGAGGGACATATCGTTCAGTCCGAGAACAGTCAAGTTCCTTAGCTGCACAAAACCTGCTGGGAGCCTGATAAACAAATGTCTACCGTTACCGTACTTTCCTCTTTTCCAGTAAACTACTTTGTGAAATATACTTGCCTTGGAATTGGATTACTACTAAAGTCCGCCACCTGAAGTGCCCGTAAATTCTTGATGTTCTCAGGAATGTCTGGTATATCTGTAACAAAAAGATCAAACAACGTCTAATAAAATTGTCTAAGTGATATAACCAGAAATTTATACCGACACATCGCTATAACTTATTTATCGGGTACTTTATATTTTGTATAATTTACGACTCGATGATTGAAAAAGTATACAACATGTGTGAAAGACGTCGCAACTCACCCGCTAAAGGAACTAATTTCTGATGCATAAAAAAAATTCTAGAGATATTGGGATTTGTAGATATTGAAATATAAAATTATTAAAATTTAGTGGTGCAAAAGTATAAAAATAAATTTATGAGTTAATAGTAATAACAGTTAAAAAATTAATTGGTTCAATTAAAAATTTTTGAAAGTGGGATTTGAATTGCCGTGTCGTCATCAATGAACGTACTTCAGTTTCCCGATTCGCCGCGCATCGAGACGCGCTATTTCTCGCAGCTTACGTAAGTCTCGGTTATTTTTCTCCTGTTTGACAATTCCGACGCACGTGCAGATGCGACGAATTTTCACCGTCGGCAGAGAGGAGCACGTTAGGCTGTTTATCGGAAACACACGACTTATTAACCCGTCCTTTAATTGACGTCGGTACGCTGCACAACTGTGCCATCCTCGCGTATGGTTAATTAATTCGCACGGGAAATCAACACGTCCAATGACAAATTCTTTCGAGGAAAACGTAACTATCGGGCAATTCATGACCAAACACTGCTATTGCATAAGAATGCAGGATGCTGTTGTGGGATGAGATAATACCCAGCATTCCTGCGCTCCTTCTCACCGCCGAAGCCGAGGTATTTAATGAACCAAAGTGAAAAGCAAACGAGCGATTTCGAACGCGGAAGCTGCTCGTTATAGCGTACGCGGAATAACGTTTTATTCAACTGGACAGGAACGACTTTATTTTAATTAAAATACGCAAACGGATACGTTTTGAATAGAGATTGCTTTTAATTACAGTTTGCATAGTTAATCGTAATAAATGAAAAATTGTAACGAGCTAAAATACGTAAGGGCATAATACTGTCGGATTATGACGAATACACGACGAATAAACGTTATTATGAATCACGACGCGTTTATGCATTCTCGAGTTAAGAGATGAAACGCGGAGGGAAAGAAGGAGAGGAATGGGAAAACGAGTATCGCATAGCAAACGAAGCGATAGGCTTCACCGGCAAATTGAACCTTGAAAAACCGCTAGCCACTTTTAAAACAGTGGTTCGCAGTTTCAGACCGTTATACAAATACTTTCGTTCCTAACCGTATCTTTACGATATACTACAAATTAAGATTATCTAACCTATTTATTCTTATAATAGTAGAATTTAAATATTTAATATTTGAACGTCGTAACAGAGAATACTGTAAGTCTTAAACTAACTTGAGTGCTGTCAAAACATCGTGCTATCCGTGTTCCGCCATTCTTCGATTGTATTATATCGAGCCGTAGATCGAGAACGCCGTTACGCCTATAAAGATTTCTCGATTCTCGAAGCGTACATAGGTTTTTATTGTACTCTATGCTCGACGGTAGCCAGTTAGATTCCTATCTACCAAACGTCGACAAGAACGCCACAATCTCGTACTTTAAGAAACTCGAATTTTTCAACCGATAACGACCGCGAGAGACAGACGCACGTGTTTCGTGATGAATGCCCGCGTGTACGCACGCATACCGTAACACCGGTGCACGCAACAGAACGCAACGCCAACGACGTGGAGCAATTACAAACTAACCGTGATTCCGCCAGACGGAAGAGACAGACCCTTCGTTTCGCCGGATCTCTTTGTTCCGAAAAGGATGTTAATGATCGATGAACAAAGGTGTACGTCTGAGAACTTTAACAGCATGGTATCGACGCTACAAAAGACCGATTCGTGATATGCATGGCAGCCGGTGTCTCCGAACGTATCGAATAGCTATACGGTGGATGTTATCGATCGATAAACTTTCACGGGTCTGGGCTACAACACCGTGTCTCGAGGAAACGATACGCCATCTCATGGTTTTGTGGTTAAAATATCCGATCGAGCGATACGATTACTGGGCGTGCAAACACACCGACGTACGCGTATGCAAGTACGAACCTCGCGTGGGTATTTTTAATACGTTGCTCGGGTGCGAACGATTTCGAAAATTGTCTCGCGACCAACCGTGACGCGCGTCGAACAGACCCCGCCGCGGTTTTTTTAAAAGTGCGTTTACGTGCACGCGATGCATAATGATTGATCCCAAGTATATCAAGGTTGGTTATAAAAAAAGATATACGATGAAAGAATGCGTTACGCGAAGAGAACCGGGAATTTTTTTTAACGCGGTTTACGATTGTACAATGATAAACATTTGCGATATACAACATCTACACTTAACATATCGATTCGATAGATTACAACGATTAAATAATAGATAACGTGTATAATTCTTATCTGAACTATAGATCCAGATAATGGGGGCTACAGGTAGATCTAGGAATATTGATTTAGAGTACGAGTGTCTAGGAAGACAGAAATCTGCAGAGCTAGCGATATACAGGGATTTAGTACACGATCTGATGTAACATATGTACGTTTCGCTTTAATAGTACAGATAATACACGAAATACGAACATTGGAACGCTCCCACCTTCTCATCGAATATCTAAGCAATCAACAGTAAAATAATGCAAGGACGACGAGCGAACAATGGCGCCCTCTCTCGTAAACAATAAAAACGTTCGTAAAAGAATTACGCGCTTTATTTGCAAAATCGTTTCCTACCGCGCCTCCGGGATAATTTACCCGTATGACCCTGGTTACACCCTTCGTTTCTTTTTTTTGTTCCACGGAATTAGTCGATTTTCAGTGGTTACGGGAATCGCGGTCAATTACCACGCCTATGGACGACTGTGGTAACCTGTAATTAAGCAGCCGGTAAATAACACAAAACAGCTGCTACTGCTCTCCTCCGAACGCGTCCGTCACTGTAAACATTATAAATAGCGCGAAACATCCACCCTCGGCCTTTGCAATTTACCTTGGAAGAAGAGGAGGTGGTGGAGGCCGTGTAACACAGATGTGTGAGGGACGGACGGGTCTCGTTTGATACACGTGAACACACACGCACTAAGTTTAAGTAAATAGGATCCATTACCGTGGACGGAAAACACGAATCCATGTTTCTGTCTGATGTACGATATCGCTTTTCGTTTATCGCGATAAACTTATCGTTATTCGTACCATTTCGAAAACATAAGTGATTCACGATCAGTAAACAAAAATTGTTAAGAGATTTCATTCATTAACACGTATAATTGCCGAATAATTAATTTTCTATTTTAACATCAGTTTTTTTATAAGAATTATTTTTATCCGCGGAATCAGCACCTTCGCGTTCGCCTCGTTTGATTAACAGGACACGCAGTATAGACCCACCGGATCACCCGACGCAACACTGTTTATGATCATTCAGACTATACAGCCGCAGCGGAAAAAATCCAATCGGGTAAACAGCCTTTAAAGCCGAAGCTTTCGTGACGTGTAATTTTATGCCGCATAAATCGCAAGAGATATTCACTGCTGCGGTTTTCCGTCGCGGATACGCAACAGGGAACAGGGGTAATACACGGTGAGGTTAAAAGATTACAGTGCACGTACGTTTTTCTCTTTTCTTCTTACATAATATCCATGGTGCACGTTAAAGAATCGATCGACGCCCAGAAAAAATTTCCTGACTCTATGATTCGTCTATTTATTTTGTTTCTTATTGAAAGGTTTCTACGGAAGATAATGTACTATTTATACTGTGTTATTACTTTACTATACAATAGTTTCGAACTGTATCATTTAAACTTCATAGTATTTAATCAAATTTGTATGTATGTAATAAAATTTATAATGTATAAACTTTTCGCAATATTTCCCAATATTTTTGTACTAAATGGTAGTTTCTTTTTCTGTGCTTATAGGTTGTAAGAAGTATAATTTAAATTGCAGGTGCACTATGTAATTGACGAAAAAACCCGACCACGATTAAAGTAATTTTTTGTTCCTTTTTTCTCGTCGTACAGATTTATCGGATAACACCCATCGGAACCTTTATAAAATCCCTCGTAGGGAAAAAAAGGGAAAACCCGAGGGTAAGAGCGGCCCGTATGCATCCTGGATGCACGTGTGCATTTTACGTTGTTACATAATAAACCCACGACACGTGAACGCCCGACAAACTTATCGGTTAGAATATTTCTCCGAGAGGTAATTCATCTTTGCGAAGGTTAAAGACACCTACTCGACAACTTGTAATTAATTAATCCTCGGGAATTGCTTAATTTTCGAGTAATGTTAAGTATATTAAACTATCAGCGTAAACGGTAATGGTAACTCTCCTGCGGCGCCGACTCTATGGACTTTCCAACTACTAGAAGCGCATAATGCAAGAAAGTTCATGAGTCATGATAGTGTGCTTTCGTATATCACCATGAAGTAACGGTATTTTCAATAAAACTGCGTTTTTATTCAATCTTATACACGGTGATCGATCGATCGTTTAGTGTATAGAACGATTTAGAAGGAAAAACGCGTTGCAATAACGTAACGTGCAATTTTACTCGTATGAAAAAAGGGGAACAATTTCCTATGTTCAATAAGATCTTATTCCGGCGTGATACTCGTAAATCCGGAGACGGGTTGACAAATGGATCCACGAAAAAGAAAGTGAAGCTTGTTCGACGAAGCTTCTGAAAATATTATCGCTGCGTTCGGCGCTGTAAGTTGTAATTAACGATCACGTGCGGCGAGAAACATTATTTTCCTTGGCGTACTACGTGCCTGCTCGCAGGAAATTGCTCGGAAACCATAGATTTTCTTCGGTGGTAAAAATAATCGTCCCGCGGGAAGAAAAATTGTGCTACAACGAAATAAAAGTAAAATTCTTGCTCGCCGCATTCCGATTAGTCGTGCCTTCTTCGTTCGTTGCACCTACACGTGAGTGCAACGTCTTTCATTAATGGGGGATAGGTTTCCTGAACCCGAACCTGTTGCTATAAACTTATATTTCTTACACGCAACTAGTTTTCACTGTCAACCAGTCTTAACTATTAAAGATCTACTATCTGAGCGTGAAAATCATTCACGTTCGGACGAGGACTAACAGTGAACATTAATACGCGTTCTGAATGATACATTTATAATTTCCATCTTTAATGCATATTTTAACGTTTTCCTTTTTTCAGATAATGATGGTCATATTTCGAAACACGTCGATCGTTTATCAACCTGTGGTATTTGTACTAGAAAAACAAAACATGTGTATGCGTTGCTTATTCTACAATTTATATATTGCTATATCAATATATCGCTGTATCATAGTATATAGATTACTATAATCTAGATCTGGATTCCTCAGGTCTCAATATTCCTAAATCCCTAAATTAACTAGATGAATAAATTCGTGCAATTCTTATATATGTAGAGATCTATCCTATTATAACCAAATATCTTTAGCGGTTTAAATATCGTAGATTCGAAATTTCCTAGATATGAAAATTCTCTTAGATCAAAAATTCCCTAAATAAAAAACCCCTAGATACGGAAACTCCCTAGATCAAAAATTCTCTAGGCCGAACATTTCTTAGGCCAAAAATTCCCTAAGCCACAAATTCCCTAGATCAAAAATTCTCTGAGCTAAAAATTCCCTAGATCAAAAATCCCTCGATAAAAAATTCTCTAGGCTAAAAATTTCCTAGATCAAAAATTCTCTAGACCAAAAATTATTTAGATCGAAAATTCCCTAGATCCTAAATATCCCTAGGCCCCGAATTCGCTAGATCTTGTTAACCCCAGCGCAACATTCGATTCATAGCCGAATTTCCAAAGATTCAATATCCCTAGATCTCCAAATCCTTAAATTCCCATATTTTTGCATTTCAATATCCCTAGGTCCTTAAATCCCTATTTAACAAGAGTCGTAATGACGTACACCGTATCGTCAGAAACCATCAACGTTCCTTTTATATTTGTAACGGAGATCGTTTTGATTCAAGGGAAACAAGAAATGAAAAGGGCTTTTTCCATTTCGGAGATGTTGATTTTAGTATTCGTTATTCGATTTGTTTATACAGAGGAACCGAGTCGTGATCTGTTATCAGCGATGAAAAATTCTGCTCGTCGTGTTTCAAAGCGAAACCGGCGTCAGACAAATTAATCTTGAGATTAATATTCATGAAGGTAAATTATTGGACATTTCAAAGTTCATTTGAAAACGAAGGAAAAAAGCTGTGTCAGTAAGTTAAATTGGAGCATACGTTGAAAACTACTCGTAACCGATACGTTCGATAGATTAACGTTACGCGACTGGCTCATTTCATTCAATAAATTTCAAGAGGTGATTTATTTCCGAAACACTGTTGGGATTATGCCATTTTCCCGCAAGCGGCGTAACACTAGTTCGCATCGCGGTTATGAATTAAAATTCTGAATTAGAATTACAGCTAGAACAGGCAACCAACGAGCACAACGCACCTATTCCCATGCAATTTAATTGTTACTTTCTCCTGTTTTTTATAACGGTCAATGAACTGTCTCACTCGAGCGTATCGCATTAAATTGAAACAAGTGAAAACGGCGAAGTTTACGCGAAACTCATCGTCGCATTAGCATCGATAAAATCAACGTAAACACAATGATGTAACTGCACTTAATCACTGACGTCGCTTTCGTACATCCTGGGAAAACTCGCGGATTTAATTTAGAACCTCGTGATACAATTACCACTTGCATTTGGGACTTGTACACTCTCGAAGGTAGAAATAATTCCCACGCAAATTTTAAAAACGTAACAGCTGATTACGCCAACTATTTGAATATTTATTCAGGTTGCCAGTAGTGATAACGTTATCGTGACACCGATCAGTCTGACGCTTGCAAGTTGATTAAAGCTCTATCGTTTAGGAAAATTTGATCCAATATTCTTTATGAATCGTCGCTAATAATATCGATCACGAATATTCAACTCTACCCTGTTGCATACGTATAACTATTTCATAGTTTCACAACAGGCAAAAATATTAGCCTAAATTGACCAACGGAGTTTACGAAATTATCTCAAAAGATGCTACGATAATTCCATCAACGTTTTAATTCAATTTCAGACCTAAATTCTCCAAAGGCTTTCGACATGAGACAGGCTATCTCCATTGTCAGTTTCCATACAATTGTCTGCGAAACTCGTACACGAGAACGACTTTTGATAGTCGTTAACAAGGTCGGCCGCAAAGTTGCATACACAATTTATAACAAGTCTTGTGAATATACCAGAGGGATGAAAGTTAGTTTGTTCCAGTAATCGTCTCGTCGCACTGTAACTTCGTTACGCTGATTTATCGAATCGCGGTAGTTTGTCGTGCACAGGATGCACCGCTAGTTGTGGATCAACTGTCTCCAATTAGAATCAACAATTGCAACAGCATCAATCCGTCACTGAAACTATCTCCAAAACTTTCAACCATGATCCAAAATCGAAAAATAGACTAGAATAAATAAAAGATAAGTATACTTCCGGATCCTCCACATTCACCCATAGATCTCAACACTTTAAATTCAATGCGAATCCTTTGTCTTTCTTTGTTTAACGAATGATCCGAACTGTTTTATAGAATCAACGTTTCACGCGTGACGTAAAAACCTGACTCGATATCGACGGGGGAGTTTTTGATGAAATCCAACGGTGGACCAGCTTCGTTTTGTAGTTTATTCCGTTGGTAACACCAGCTGCACGTCCATGCACCGCGTCGGTATTTATACGTGTCGAATAAAAACGATTCGCAGTATATCTGGGCCAATGATTGATATTTCTGCGTCGCTTTCGAGAGAACAGAGGACAAAAGTGTCCCACTTTTCGTGCCACCCTAGACAGGGGCTCGTGTACACGTTCGATCGAGCCGCTTTTGTTCGCAGTAAGGATCCATCGAAAGGGCTGTGTGTTGTGTTACGTAGAGACGCGAAAAGGCGAAAATAAACGAGAAAATAGAGAGTGACCACACCTTACATGACCGTGGACTTAACGAGACCGTGAAATTGCGATCGTTCATTGTACAGGTAGTCCACGTGGGATAGCGAGACGATGGAGAGCAATTTAATTAAGAAATTAACACTCTAATTTTCTTCAGACGTATCTGGAGGAGGTTTAAACTTCGGTAATTTTGGTATCAAGAAAGGAGAAGTAGAAAGGAGCTGTTTGTTCGTAGACAGTGGCGAAAGAAACGCACAAAAAGTCCCGGCACGTTTCTATAACTGAAAACGTCCGGGAAGCCAGCACATGTACGCGTTTCGCGTAACCTAATTGTAGCGCCTTATTGAGTTTCCATCGACGGCGACTTGGTATGCGCACCGATGTCCTCGCCTTATAATACGTTGACCATCGACCAACGAACGCTGCAAGCTCATTTTCCAGGCCAAGTAATCAGTCTAATTAAGTTTTTCGAAAATCTTTTCATTATTCCAAATCTTCGATTAGTCATTTCACCTTGCAGAGTACTCAATCATTTCTGTAAGAGTACTCAAAATATTGCAAAGTGATCGGAAGGATTTCGATATGAAAAATTTATGAAACCCTAACGTTCGAGTCTGGAAACGATCGACAAATACCTTCGATATCCCGGTTCGATCTCCTCGAGAATGCTCGACAGTGCTCGACCTAAAAATAATCGTTTCAGGTGCCCAAAGGTTTAGCACGGATCTCAGAGGGCCGCAAACAACACTCGATGGTATCGCGATTCGAAATTTCCAGGTACCTGCACACACCTGGGTAACACGTGAAGGAAAGCCGTTCGAGAGAAGTGTGCGTCGTCTGAATTAAAATCAATGAGCCAACGTGGAACGTTCAAACATTCCTCGAGTGACTCACCCGGACTGATATTTTCCCTCTTTTTCCATTTCGACGACAAGTATTTTTCTTCGTTTCTTGTCGCATCGTGGCCACCTTTGATAAAATAACACACCTCGATAAAACTCGAGAGCCAGCTTTCACGATGTAACGAGGTTGTAACAACAATTACGTTCAACTCGACGCAATGCGCGTAATAACTTCGTCAGGACTGAAATATGCTCGAATCACTAGGAGACATACGGCCCTGGGAATGTTTCGCAATTTATGTACCCACGATGCGTAAAACGTTTACGTGCCAACCAACCGGTCATGGTACGTCGAATTATCGACGAAAATATTGCTGAAACTCAAAGCGATATACAGTCGAGTAGCATCGTTTGCATCCCAAATGGGTTGGCTAAGAACTTTTCTCTTTTTCTCGAATTCTGCTTTGATACGAGATAAAATATTACATACTGGTCAAAATATACATGAGAAAAATTGCATCGAATGGTATAGGACGCATTCATAGTGTATTACACCCTTAGATGCTCAAATACGCTTAAGTATCCTTAGACATCTCTAAGTAGATCTTAGGCCACTAAATATTATGAAATTCAACATTCCTACAGGGCGTCCCACAATTTGTGTAGGTCCCTGAAATGAGGGGTAGCTGACATGATTTTGAATAAGATTTCCCTTTGCAAGAATGGGGTTTGAAGCTTTGTGTTTGAATTATTAAGGAAAAACACGGACCAATCAGAGCGCGAGGATTACGCATGCGCGGACATGAGGACGGCAGTTTCGTATAAGGCGTAGTTATCCAACGCGGGGTAATCCAACGCGTAATAATCCTACGCTTAGTAATCTAATGCGTAGTAATCCGACGCGTACTAATACAACGTGTGGATATCCAACGCGTAGTAATCTAGCGCGTGCATATTCTACGCGTAGTAATTCAACGCGTAATAATGCAACGTGTGGTAATTCTTAGCGTAGGAATCTAATGTGTGGTAATCTAACGCGCAGTAATCCAGCATGTGGATATCAAACGAGCAGTAATCCAGCATGTGGATATCCAACGCGTAGTAATCCAACGCGTAGTAATCCAACGTGTAGTAATCCTACGCGTAGTAATTCAATGCGTAGTAATCCAACGCGTAGTAATCCAACGCGTAGTAATCCAACGCGTAGTAATCCTACGCGTAGTAATCCAACGCGTAGTAATCCAACGCGTAGTAATCTAGCGCGTGCATATTCTACGCGTAGTAATCCAACGCGTAATAATGCAACGTGTGGTAATTCTTAGCGTAGGAATCTAATGTGTGGTAATCTAACGCGCAGTAATCCAGCATGTGGATATCCAACGCGCAGTAATCCAGCATGTGGATATCCAACGCGTAGTAATCCAACGCGCGAATGTTCGACGTGTATTAGTCCACCGCGTAATAATACTCTTTTCCTTAATAATTCAAAAACGAAGCGTTCAACCCCATTCTTGCAGAGGGAAAATCTTATTCGGAATCACGTCAGCTACCCCTCATTTCAGGGACCTACACTAATTGTGAGACACCCTATATATCTCTAAATATACGCAGACCTCCTATCGCTAGAATCTTACATTCTAATATATTCTTAAATGTTATAATCTCATAGTAAGATGACAAAATTAATATTCCTGGAAGAAAATCTCCGTTATTACTGGAACACATCAAACCCGTATCAGACCGTTATCTTCCCCTAATGATATCGCTGCATTTTTTCCATCGCCGATAAGTTCGATCAACACGATGATTTGGGTACATTCGCATCATCGAATCATCGCACACACGCAAGGTCTATAGAATTAATGGCAAAGATAGGCATGTAGGCACACGTCTAGGTCGGACAGAAATTTATGGTATCGATTATCATAGGAATGCAATTTATTACACAAATTAAATTCTCCGCAGCATAGATAGAGACCACTTGTGTAAGTAACTTGTGAAGCACGATTTTACGGGAGGAATTAATTGGAGTGAAATATTAATCTTGTTGTTCGCATTTTTGATGAAAAATCGTTAACCCGTTATAAATCGATTGGTAATGGCACGGTTATTTCAAGAAATATTCTTGAAAATTAGAAAGTGTATTTATAGGTTTCACGTAAGGCAAAGTGTTAATGACCTCTTGCTCGAATCTCGATCGATTGATCAGATTTAGAAATTGTTGCGCAAACTTTTTTCTATAATTCGTCATTGCTTGTCTACAGGTTGCGATGAAGGATTACTCAACAACCGTGACACTTGCTTACTTAAAGCCTGACATGACGAAGACATATGTGTGTGTGGATCGTCTTCCACATATGCTTCTGCGAAATTATTTACTACATCTTGTAACTTTGTTACGTGTTCAAAACGTACGAAGGGTGGGGCGAAAGATTGCACAGAAATTACCCCAAATTCTGTTAATTATTTAATATCAGAGATTATCCTGTCGTGGATGAAACACCTGTTACGTGACACGATTGTTCTTCAAATCTCTCGACGACCGAATCTCTCGATCTCCATAATCGATTTGCACGAAATTTCGATAGAGTCATCGGAAGATTGATGGGACTTTGAAGAAAGAAGCGTTCGAATTACCTTGTATCTGTTACAAAAGAAAAGCCTTTTCAAAAGCTTTCCAATAATTGCTCAACAACTGAGCCCTCTAAGTTGACCTTTACCAGATTGAAAGTCGAAGGTTAAAACGACCACATTTCAAATTTCGACAGCGGTTACATCATACAAATTGTTCGCGACAAGCTGTCGTGACACACGCTCGTATTCCTCGGTAAACGGTGCATACACCAATCTTGATGCTGTGTTACCAAACAGGCGAACAAAACCGATCGAAATTCTCTTTATCGATGGTTTCAAGCATGCACGTAATGTGCAACGTGCCCGAGCTAAATCACGGTCGATTATGATTCCGAGGAAACGTTACTTTTACGACGGAAATCGCACGTGCTTCGTTACGAACTCGGTTCGACAAAGGTCACCTAATTAGCAACAACCAGTTCAACATCCAAAGGATGTCATGCTCTCTTATTAGAGAGAAAACAAGACGAACTTGACCTTTCGCGAGATGAGAATGTTCAAAGATTGGCCATTTCTGGCCCCGAGTCAGAACAAACAATTTATTCAAAAGTATGCAACAAACAAATTTACTATTTATTCGTAAGATACTTTTGGGTCAATTTACGACTGTCGGACATTTGTGGGTACATTTGAGATTTTGTTTGTGGGGCATTTGTGGGATAATTTGTTTGTGAAGCATTTGTGGAATAACTTGCTTGTCAGATGATTTATTTCCGAAGATATTTGTAGGATTTGTGAAATAACTATTGTGCGGGTCAATTTGCCTTTTAGGAACCTTTGTAGGACTTCGGTGGAACGAAGGGCTATTTATGAGATTTATTTGAGTGAAACATCTATAAGATTAATTCGAGATAAAATAACCATATTGTAGTTTGAATGATTAAACTTATATTGATCAACTAACAAGTAAAATATATTATCTCCTGTCACGCAGGAGAGTTGCAGTGATAAAGCTATACTTGAAGTAACATGGCGAACAGGTGTCCTGATTTTCTAACAAAGATAAATCAACACGAAGATGTAACAGGCTGCTCCTTTGAAAATCATAGGAAAGCCGTTTATCGGTATGAAAAATATCGCAGCTCTTCAAAGTTTTCAACCCCTGACACGAGCTTTTATACCTCCGTCACAACATAAATCCTATAAATCCCAGCCGAGTTCTCGCCTCAATTTCGCTCTCATATTTCGCAGTTCACGGGGGTTCAGTTTTATAGGCGATCCTCCGAGGGTGGTTTCCAATGTCTCGAAAAGCGTCGATTACGAAACAAGGCGACTATATTCGTAGCTGCGACGGAGGCTAGCGTCGTGCGCAAAAAGACGTCAATTATGAAATTGCTCGATTCACTTTTGCTTTTGTGTCGAGGGATGTTTTCAGCGTTAAGCTCGCGGAAAGCACCGATTATGAAATGGGTCGACCCGATTTTTCTACGCTTCGCCAGCTTTCGAGGGAGTCCTCGGTTTCGCGCGAGAAGCGCCGATCACGAAATCGGTCGATTAAATTTTTCTTTCGTTTCGTGGAAGGTTTACGACAAACGGCGGTCGGTTGCAAAACTGGTCAGCCCGTTTCTGCTTTCAGTTCACAGAGTCTTCTGTATCTTGCTCGGCGAGTGAAAAGAACCCCATTACGAAATCGGTTAACTTGATTTTCCTTTTGTTTCATCAGGTTTCGCGGGAGGTTTCCAGTATCTTGGTATTCACGAGAAACGTCGATTATGAAACCGGTCGACGCGAATCTATCTATCTGGTTTATTGTTAGCGAGCGTAGATAGACGCAAAAGAGGAAGAGCGCTATTCCGTGCTGGCATGCGCAACATTTCAAATTGGCACGATGTTTAGGCGTATCCCAACGTAATTACCGGGCAACGTATACTTTCAAGTAAGATATTTGTCAGTGAGATCCACAAAGAACTTGGATCTTGACACTTCAATGGCGTATCGCGTATTTTCATCGTATACGTGAACGGGCAACGGGAAGAGAACAGGTTATTTATTTTTCAAACGGCTGTATAACTGTTAATCCCATCGATACATGTACACGTGTCGATTGCAACGAGTTCAAGTTTATCGCCTAATAGAAATTGATGCACCTTCTCAAACAAACTCGTACATTACCATCGCGATTTAATCACTAACGTACACTAACCACAACATAATTTAACCTCGACCTTATACATAAACCCACTCTATTAACTTTACTGACAACTTAACCTGACGAGGCTTAATCGACCTAGTCTAATATAACCTAACTCTGACTCAACCTAACCTGACCAGTAACTTAACCAACGTAACCTAACCTATCTCTGACCTACGTTGACGAATCTCAAGCTAATCCAACATAATCCCGACGTAATCTTATCTCAATCTAATCTGAATTCGATGGAATCGTGTTCATTAGTCTCCAAGTGATATTTTGCGGTACTTTTGTGTCATGAAATTGCATTCTAAGGAAACTCGCCATTTGATATGCAGCGACTTAATCTTATCTTTTACTTTTTTGCCTCAATCTTCGCTAAGCCACTTTGCAGGTTAGATTTAATTGAAGGTACCATTTGTTAAATCGTGCCAATTTCAATCCACTCGGTTACTTACACGTTTGCGCGTTCGCAAAGAGAAAGAAGAAAGAGAGAGAGTGGACGCTCGAGCAAGAATGCTAAGAGCATTCGAGGGTTCGTGACATTTCAATCCCCCGATTCTTTTCAAAGCTTCCAACGGAATCGTTCGTACGCTCGTCTCTTCCGGGTGCTTAATTCCACGGTATAGAGTCTGGTATAACGGCAACCCACGCGATTTTAGCGATTAAATAACGAATGAAGATCGAGTAACAGAATTGCAGCATCACGATCCCGTGCTTAAGCCATGGTGCTGCAGGCGATGTCCATTTTTCTCTCATCAGAAAATTATCCTTGCGGACCTAGCATCGCCATGATATATCAAGTTGTTGCATATTAAACAGATTTCGAAATATCGTCGATTTGATACGGTTTCACGGTGCAAAATATCGTGGAATAACTCTTATCGTATAATAACTTCAGACTAATATACAAGTTATCCCCTATGAATTTAACGCAGCTCTAGGAAATTCTAAAGTTCAAAGTAATTAATTTTTAAACACTCCCTGGAGGTGGCATACAATCAAAGTTAACAGGAATTGCTGTTCAGTAATTTCTATTAACCTGTTGGAACCATTCCTCGTATAAAGCGAGTGTTTTCAGCGGAAATACTGAACTTTGGAGAAACAATTAACGAATATTCAAAGGGGGAACGTGGCCCCGGTAAACAAGGATATTTTCTTTCATCCTGAAAATACTACATTCTAATGAAAATTCAATTTCACCTTTTCCTGTTATTGCTGTTGAACGCGTACGAAATTTATTGTTCATTCATTACGCGGAAACTGCGATTCAAATGCGCTATTGATTCGATAAAAAAAGAATCCTAAATTAGTTCGTCCGATATCGAATCGTATGAATCCATTTCTATCCACGTTACGGTGAGAAATATAAACTTTAATACCCACTTTTATTACGGACTACATCAAATATTGCTCATGAGATTGCAAAGTTTCGTAAATAAAAATTTACTTTTGCTACACATGGTAAATATGTGGTACATGGCGATATATGGTGAGTGGCAATATATGACGAATGGCGATATATGACGAGTGGCGATATATGGCGAGTGGCGATATATGACGAGTGGCGATATATGGCGAGTGGCGATATATGACGAGTGGCGATATATGACGAGTGGCGATAAATGGCGAGTGGCGATATATGGCGAGTGGCGATATATGGCGAGTGGCGATATAACGCGTGGTGATATACGACGCGTAGTGATATAATCCATGGCGATATATGGCGCATGGTAATACAGCGCGTGGCGATATAACGCGTGGTGATATATGACGCGTAGTGATATAACCCATGGCGATATATGGCGCATGGTAATACAACGCATGGCGATATAACGCGTGGTGATATATGACGCGTAGTGATATAACCCATGGCGACATATGGCGCACGGCAATACAGCGCGTGGCGATATAACGCGTGGTGATATACGACGCGTAGTGATATAATCCATGGCGATATATGGCGCATGGTAATACAGCGCGTGGCGATATAACGCGTGGTGATATATGACGCGTAGTGATATAACCCATGGCGATATATGGCGCATGGTAATGCAGCGCGTGGCGATATAACGCGTGATGATATATTACGCGTAGTGATATAACCCATGACGATATATGGCGCATGGTAATGCAGCGCGTGGCGATATAACGCGTGATGATATATTACGCGTAGTGATATAACCCATGGCGATATATGGCGCACAGTAATACAACGCGTGGCGATATAACGCGTAGTAATATATAACGCGTAGTGATATAACCCATGGCGATATATGGCGCACGGTAATACAACGCGTGGCGATATAACGCGTGATGATATATGACGCGTAGTGATATAACTCATAGCGATATATGGCACATGGTGATATAACACGTGGCGATCTAATGTCCCGTGCTATTTGACTCGTAGCAATACAACGCGTGGTAATACAACGTGTAGCGATAGAACGCATGATAATATATAGTGCACAACGATATATGACACATAACATATAAAGATCTCTATTATAATAGAAATATTATCATACATAATTTTACAATAAAAAGAACAAGGTTACGTGATTCGTACAAAGGAACAACGTTCAATTTACTTCGAATCTGTTAGTCATGGTTCGCATCAGAGCTATTCACTGAGCATTGCTTTGTTTTAGACGGATGCTTTTAATAAGCATATTACGGTACACTGTCATCGCGAGTGTCATTAAAGCTACCACGGTACCGGTGCAATAAACTAACTGGAACCAGGAAATAGCCGATGTCGTGATAAGTAAGCGTGCATCCGCGTATCACCTTCTCCTATCGAGATCAGAAGGAAGCATTTTTTTTTTCAACAACGCAACATCCAGGTTCAGTACCATGAAAAACTTGTCTGACCAGATACTTGAAGTTGAAAATGAATTCGATGATTCTACTCGGGTCGATCTTAAGCCTTTTCCTTATTACTTCACGTACAGGATATTTTAATTCACATAAGTATTTCATTCTTTGCTTTGTGTCTTTTCTTAAGAAAGAGATTCCACGTGTCACATGTAGCGCTGTCTATTTCCCACAACACCGACAATGTTTCTTTATTAAATTATGTAAGAGTTTCGAACTGACGAGACGTGAAATGGAAACACCTTGAACAAGCTACGAATTTATTAGAGTGTAAAGTTTACTTATTTATCCGTTACGCGAATGAAAACACGATAATAATGGAATATTTCCTGGCAATTTTTAATTAATTCGCGGAGAGTTTCATAACATTTTGAGGAACGAGATATAATGTTCGAATGCACGCAAATAGCTCGAGGATGGAGATACGCGTTAGAAAGTGTTTTACGATCGCCTGCGTTCATATTTGAACAATTAATGATGATGGTCACAAACATTGAATAAAAGTGGTGCTTTTTTTGAGACGTGTTCGGTATTCAAATAAAATAAAGAAGGGGCGAAGGTAAGGCCATAAAGTGTCGCGTACAATCGATAGTTCTATATGCTGCTCAAAATAACTAGAGGATCAGCTACCCAAACATGTTTATCGCTCATTCAGGTGTCCAACATTTTAAAAGCTCGTGTGTGGTAGTCAAAGCGAAACTTAGCGATGTTAATTTCTAAATTTTCGAATCCACAATTCGGTAAATTTTCAAATTTTTAAACTACGTTTGAAAATGTAGTGACCAAAAAATGAACGAATGGAAGACTTTTCCGTACATCACCATTTTCCCCAGAGAAGCCTACCATGCTCGCCGGTGTAAGTAGGCTAATTACTAACTCCGGTACACTCCACCATTCGCTTGACTAGCGTAATACAAGCTTAAAGGTAGCAATAATAGAATATTAAAGTACTTACATTAATATACTCTATCTTGTATGGCGGTAATGTAACATAAGCCCAAAGCTAACAAACGTGGGATATTAGAGAATGTATACCTGTACTGTTATACTGTGTATCAATGTAAACTAGCCTGAAGACCACCAAATCCCATAAATTGGTACACTTCAACCGTGAACCACGATACAAGCCACTTTGTCACACCCAAATTATCAAATTAGCGAAGTTCAACGTGGTATCCTAAACTTGTTATGGCCTATTCTGTCTCCTGCAACACCATTGTACATCCGCCCCCTTCGAACAATAAAGGATGGTTCCTGAATAGATAACCGTATTAAAGTTTGATAAAGGTCTAGAGACCGGCGAATAAAGGAATAGTTAAACGTCTGTTAGGAGAAGTTTTCTTTATTCTTCATAGATCGATCCGCGCGATAATGCAATCCTCTCGAGCCTGAAAGAGAAACAGCGGCATCGATCGTCCATGAAGGAGGAACCGATCCAGAAGGATAAACCGATTCTATCGTGACAGGGAGAAGAAGTCACCTCGATCATGGTTGGTTTCTTAGTTTCTCCATTGGGAAATGAAAGCTCCTCGACAGAAAAAGCGAGTTGTTTTTGATCAACTCGATTAGATTCGAATCTAGACAGGAGGTTGGTTAGCGATTAAAAAAAGAAAGTGATACAACTGCAAGAAATGTCCCTAGGGAATGATATCCGGACCGTTAACAACGTGCTCTCTTCTCTCTGCTGATGAATTTACGAAACATCGAGGACTTCCTTAGAATGAGAGGCTCGTTCACTTAACGAATTCCTTTGAAGATTCTTAAGCAAGATACTCCTCTCGCTTAAGATTACAGAATTATGCTGCAGACAGTTGTCGAGCGATTCGAAACGTTGCAAAAGTTTTACGAACGCTATACAACGCTATAAAGTTTATTTCCTCGTTGAAGGAAGACGTTCGAAACGTTTTCTTTGATATTGGAAGCTAGCCAGAGTCGAATAAGAAACCTTGAACGATCCACGACTTTTATCAATGCAATAAATAGAAGATATTGTTGAAATTGCGCGGTTAATTTCAAATAATATCTTCCATTCCTCTTTTATGCGCTTTATACCAGCGAAACATGTGTCTAAGATTCTAATATCTCTAAATTTCAAATTCTCAAAATTCCTAAGCCCAGATACGAATATTTTTATATTTTCAGTATCCTTGGGACAGATGTCCCCAGATCATAATATCCCTAGATTCAACGTCCAATGTCCCTACATACCAAATACCCTGTATCCCCACATTTAAAGTCCCCAAAAATATTCCCAGGTCCTAAGTCCGAAATATCCCTAGACCCTAAATATTCTTAGATTTCCAAAATTCCTAGACCCTAAATATCCCTAGATCCCAAAAATCCTTAGACCCTAAATATTCCTAGATCCAAAAAAATCCCTAAATCCCTAGACCCCAAACATACCTAGACCCTAACTATCTCTATACCCCAAATATCCCTAGATCCCCAGTACCGAATATCCCTAGATTTCAAGTCCCAAATATACCTAGATCCCAAGACCATAATATCTCTAGAACTTGATACCCCAAAATCGCAATATCCCTAGGAACCAAATTTTGGACCCTAGATCCCAAGCTTGCAATAGTGTTAGATGCGAATGTCAGTATAACGCAAGTTCCTATAATACTCTTATTACCGGAACTAATATTACGAACATTGTAATTTATGTTAACAACATGCACATACTATGAATAGATATATTACAAATACAAGTAGAGTCTTTGAAAATGTTGAAGCGGTACACATTTTTGTCTAGCAACATCGACGAAAAAGAAACAGTGTTGCGCTTTTGAAAGAAGTAACAGTGAATAGATAGGAACGGTTCACGGTAGAGTGATTTAGCCACGTTACAAAGGCAGCGATGAAACTTTCATCGATTCAATCCGAAAAAAAGAACGAAACAAGGCACAGATCAGCGGTCAACGTTGGTATAGTAGTATCGGGCGGTTCCGTTTTTCGAAAATCGCACGTCGACCGCGTGGCAAAAGCGGTCGAGCGTTTAACTTGGCTGAAACTCAGGCCGTCGACTTTCATCGCGAACAAAAGAATTCATTTTCAGCCGGTGTACAATGCCGCCGCGGTTTATTATACACTTCGGCATTGTTCGACATTTTTTTCTCTTATTATTTCATCGTTTCGGTTGAAAATGAAAGCCATTGACTCGATCCGACTCGTTAAACGTGTTCCCACGTCGCGGTGCGTTTTTTCACGCGAGATTTTATTATTTCAAATCCCTTCATTTACGTCTGTTGGTTGGTTGGGGTAAAAATACCGGACTCGGTTTCATAACAGAAATGGAAACAAAATGCGAATATTCCAGTAATACAAATATATCAATTTCTGCCGTGAACATTCCCTTAATTTGTGTACAAAAACTACCGCTGTCCCATCAAGCTGTAACGGATTAGTGCCCCGCCCCCCAGGGCAAATGCCCAGTTTGCTCAGCACTAACGACGGTATTGCCTATAAGCATCCATGCTTTAGCAATTGCTATTGATGCGCAGTTACGCGGCTAAATGGTTTACGGTAAACGAAAACCGTCTAACTGCAAGTATTCAGCGAGGTACATAACATACATAAGCGCATTCGATAGCAAAAGGTTCACTACAGTGAATGAGCTACTATCATCGAGACGAGATGCGTTCTGCCCTGCGTGCTGAATGAAAAATTTTATTTTACGCGACGGCTGAACGCTACGGATAAAATGCAGATACCCGTGATCGTACTATATACGCACACACATACATATACACACAGGTTTAAATTACTAGACGGGCATGTATCACGCTCGCGTACACGAAAGAATGCGAGCGGCGCTTCTATTGATAACGAGAGCAATCGCGCATCAGGAAGTAATAATTACGTCGGGAATTATTTATAGTACGCACTTTCGTCGCCACCTTTCTGGATAATGTCAGAGAAAACGTCATTCGTTTATAATCTTTCATTCACGATTTACTTTACGTTTACGAGGACGTAATTAATCGTTAACTGATCAACAGGGAACTTTCTAAAATATACATTTTAGTGTAATTTAATTATGTACGCTACGTCGTAGGAGTGTACGTCAAAATCTGTTTTCCTGCGTCAGCCATTTTATTACGTTAAAAGATGTTCGACGAAGCGCACCTAATATTAGTTACAAGTGTTGCCGAGGTATTTAACGACAAGGAGCATTCCAGGGGAACGAAGGGCAAAGTGTGCACGGAGAGGGGGGAGGACTCATGGCAAAACGAGACATCCGCGACTCTACGATGCATTCCTTTTCCTTAGCCATATTGTACGTGAAGTAACGAAGTTCTATGTGTACGCGGGTGGCGAGGGACGAGCATAAAGTAA
This sequence comes from Megachile rotundata, assembly GCF_050947335.1. Classification (NCBI taxonomy): domain Eukaryota; kingdom Metazoa; phylum Arthropoda; class Insecta; order Hymenoptera; family Megachilidae; genus Megachile; species Megachile rotundata. The sequence continues at coordinate 12,771,971 of NC_134989.1, read as the reverse complement.
ACATAAAAACGCCAAAGTGGAACGGTAAGTAAATCCAGCGAACAGCGAGAAAGGAAAGGCTTCCCTCTTGGGAAACAACTTCGAGGCGGGAGTAAGAACGTTTCAACGTGCCTTTCGAGCAACGAGCCACTGCATCGTCGTTAGAAAGTAAACGAGACACCGCTTGTTAGATATGTTTTCGTCTCTTCGAGTCTGCCATTAAATTTGAGAACACTACATATAGACAAAAACTGAATTTTACGTATAAATCGATAAATTCAAACGAGTCGAATCGATACTGCAACTGGTTTGCACAATATCACCATGGATTGCATTGTTTTACGTGATATTATCATTCGTTGCAATTTCTCGCCATATTACCACCTGTTGTAATCTCGTGTTATATCACCATGTGTTACACAGCTTTGTATTGCGTCATACGTCACGTTATCATTTATTATATTGTTTGGCATTAACACGTGGTAGTCTCGCATTATATCGCAACAATCGTTGAGATGATATGAAATTTATTTTGAACTTTTGATGGACCCTTGAATCGATCGAAACTATACGTCAACCTGTTAGATCACGCTAGATGCATCGGTTACTATAACCGATAGTAAAGATGAAAAAAAGAATAGCGGTAACGGTAACCTGTCCACAAGAAAGTAGCATCTTTTATTAATACTTGACATTAGTATGCCTGTGTTCTCGGTTTATCCAAGTTGAACGTGCGTACAGTAAGGTTCCGTTAACAGTCTGCCTCTTTTGACTCTAGTCTTTCTTTATTTAACGCCTTTTGTGCGAACATTTATTACATTTGGCTTTCTTACTGACACCGTCCGAAACGCAAGTACACGTGCTTCGTTCGAAGCCGTCGACAGGCGCTGTTGTATTGGCCAGCTATGCATGAAAAAGAAAGATAACCGGAAGACGAAGAGGAAAAACGTCCACGAAATATTCTCGTCTAATGAAACGACGAAACGAAACGGGGCCGAGTCTTTCCCTTAGCGAGTTTGCCGGCCGCAGAAACCGCAAAACTTAAAGAGAATAATAAAAAAAACCACGTCACTCACCATTCCTGGATACATCCAACTCCACGAGGTTTTCGAAGTTCTGAATATCTGGTGGCAAGCGATGAATGTCATTGTCACTCAAGCCGAGTTTTCGTAGCCTTTGTAACCGGAAGAAATTCTATAAGGGATACAAAAAAATATTGTTATGTTCTTTGTTAAACAATGATAACGGTAAGCAACCCCATCAACTACGTCGAGCGTGTTCTTCGTTGTTACATTATAGCCGATGGAATGATACGTCATGGACACAATAGAAAGAAGAGAGAGAGAGCGAGAGGGAGACAAATGAGAAGAGGGGAGAGGTAAAGAAAGAAAAAAGAGATACGGTTGTAAGACAGAAAGCTGGCATGTAGCGGTATTTGCCTACCTTCGGTAGATCACTGATGTGATTCGCGTCCAACAGAAGTTCCTCCAAGCTTCTCGAATATCGTAAAATATCATCGGGGACGCTCACCAGAGAGCAATGACGCTTGTCAACGTATTCCACCTGCCTGTTACACCCTTTAAAAATCGGAATGCAGCGGAACATGGTATCCTTTTCACTATCAATCACATTAAAACAGCACCGAACATAATTGTCCCGTAACTTTACGGAGGCACACGCTGCTATTTGCACATATTCGTGGATGGAATAGATTAAAAGAACTAGGAGGAAAACGAGCGGCACGACACACACTTTCACGCCCTACTCGGCTTTAAACGCGCTCTCGGCTTGTGCCTCGAAGTCTGACGTCATCACGTCTACAAACCACTGATCACGTTGCTCTAAAGCGACACACAACAGTGAACGAATACGACGCTTTGAAAAGATGCTTCCCTCACGCCGCATGCTTCGTCACGGAGTTACAATGTACATAGAAAGGAAATCTCAAACCTTATTTCATTACAAATTATATATCATCTAGTAAACGTACGAATTGATTTGAAATAATTGTGTAATCAAAATGAAAAACTTTTCGAAGAAATTGTATGTATGAATTATTTCTATTACTCCTGTTTAATTATGAAGATGACAGATGTCGCTTAGGGAGCAATTTACAAATTCAGTGTGATTACGTTCCTCATTTTTTGTTTAACAGGGATCATGCTCAATATTTGACGAATTTTTGTTCATTCTGCGCATGTCTGTTCTGATTGGTTTAACACGCAGTATATCATAAGAAATGCGCATGTGTTCTTACAAACTCATGATCCAAATTTTTAAGAAAAGTTCAAGTCCTCACATTCTTAATATTCTAAATTTTTTAATTTGGTCATGAGTCTTCTATGGTCATGAGTCGTCTATGTCTTCTTTCACTATTTGTATATTTTGTCCACTTTTGAAATGGAATAGATAATAGGGAATCCAGTGAAGCTCACTGTATAACATGTATGATATCCATTTGATATTGTAATTTCATTTTTCCTATAATTTTGCATTATAGGCAACAGAAAGCTTACATATTTTTTAATATATTATGTACATTGCAATTCTATTCATTTTACGATACATTTATTATTCAATTTCTTCTTTGCCGGCAGATTTTAATTTGATTTTCAGCATGCAACCACTAGAGTGCATCATAAAATGAAAAATGAAGATTCATTATAACTTGTACTTTAAACATGTTTATAAATATTTAAAAATTCATACTTTCGAAATACTTATGTAAAAGGTGAAGTTCATATAAATCATACATGTTTTACGTTAGTGATTAGTTGCATACAAGAAAATTACTTTCTTCGCTTCAACTTGCGTTTTTGAATACAACATATGTTGCTTATTTTGTTTATGTTCTCAACAATATAACAAGTACGTAATACTTTACGTGAATACATAATTGGTAAGACAATACATTGTGTACTAAATGTATCATTTTTAAAAACAGATCTTGGAATTTTAACAAATGTGAACTATTGCTTTAAGTGTTCATTCAACTGTCAGGAATAAATTATTAATACTGATTTATTTTTTATATTATGTAACTAATGTTTCTAAATATCTGATAATATTTATAACTTAATTTATAGGTAATTCCTTATCAGAATATATTTGAAGATATTTCTAAACCAAAATGAATTTTGCTTTGGTATCAGAATATTTGGAAACTTATGAAGGAAGAGATAAATTTTTAAGAACATTATCTTATATGGCAAAATTGGCTACGCTGGGTGCATCTTCCAAGGAGATGGAAAATAAGTTAAAAATATTTGGTAGTCAAATGAGTGAATGTAGAGTGATTTTAAGATTATTAGATGACATACCAATGATTCATTACGCCATGTCATATGGTTGGGGTAAAGAGGTACATATGATAAATAAAGGGACAGTAATAATGAAGAATATTTCATGTAAATTATACAAATCAGTTTCTATGTATTAATATGATGTGCAGATTTATACTATTTTTCTACAGGCATATAAATTTCATATGTCATATAATAGGAGCCAGATTGGTTGATCAGATGGGCAGAACTGATACAGATTGCAGTGAATATTATATTTTGTCCAATAGAACACATTACCTGGGCTGGTACAAAGAAATTAGTCAAAATTAATATTGAAGCATGGGACAATACTTCAACATGGTTTTGGATAATTTCTCTACATTTGTCATTACTGAAGTATGTTAAAAGAAGACATTCAAGTACTTATGTCTATTAGCACTTAACTACAATCTCTTATTTGCTGCAATTGCTTATAGGTCTCTCCAAAAATTGAAAAAGTTCAATAATTATAAAACACATCTCTGTGAAACTACTTATGATACAAGGTAAGTGCAGTAAATAATAGTTAATAATAATTCATAAGTCAGGTGATTACTAATCATTTTTGTTAACAGAATAGCTTTAAAAGCAATAAGTAAGCAATGGCGGAATGAACTATTGACTACCACAAGATTGGTATTGGATATAAGTTATGCAGTTAGTTATTTACCACCTGGTGTACTTTGGGGTGGTAGGTTAAAAGCTTGGCAAGTAGGAGCACTTGGAACATTGTCTTCCTTGATTGGTTTGTATCAGGCATTAAACAAACGATCAGCAAATAAAAGGTATTCTTGATATTTAATGTAAAAAATTATATCTAGCAGTATTAGATACTACATGGGAGTGAGAATCTTGATTGTAAATGCGTTTTTATTTCTATTAAAAGAAGCTTTTTATAATTCGAACAACAATATATAATAAATAAAATCAAGAAAAGAAAGTAATTTTAATGAATTAATCCTTTCATACAATATGAGGTATAATTTCATAAATCGTAAAATAATGTAATGTTAACATAATAAAGAACAATTTATTGTTTTCAATATATTAGTTTTGTGTTACAAGGTATGCTTTAACAAGGATACATGTAATAGGAAAAAAGCTAGAGCAATATAAATTATTAATACTTGGACAAAGCTTATTTGACTTTATGCTAACGTGTATACTTATATATTGTTATTAATATTCGAATCAGTTTTAAATGTATATTCGAATCATGTTACTTATAAATAATAGACGTAGGTTGTATTATTAATAAAAGTGAAAGAACAGGAGGCACTTTTCATACGAACATAAAAAAGAAAGTATTTTGCTATCTAGGGCGTTGTGTAGTCATTGCCTCACACGTGATTAAGTCTCTTAAAAGTTTTAAGAAAGTTTGACATCATGCGTACCAGTAGCAGTTTTGTTTCTCTTTTTTTTTTAATAATAGATCACACCCTATATCGCGTGGTTATCAATGATTTAAAAATAATTTGTGTTTTCCACATTAGAATAAAATCTATGGAGATTACATTAAAAGGCACGACTTATTAAAAGTTTGTAAATAAGATATTTTCGATAAAAGAGCATCTTTAAAATTTCCAACGGCTCATCGTTCTTTGGCCGTCAATTCATTAGATTTTAGCCTAAGAGTTTTTATCATTCGTCGGTTTAGAATTATTCTTAGGCATAGTAAACCGGGTTTTTTAAACTAAAAACTTTATGGATACGTTCAAAGCTTCTGTAGAATATATATATATATATATTTTGTATGTTGTATTAAAGCACTTCATATGAGTATCTCCCTATATATATAGCAATCATGTTATTTGTTAATTATATTTGATGTTGTAACACGATATATTTTTTGTATTTGTTCCACATTTTTAAATCAAGCAAAATTTCAATGATTTGGAAACATGATTAACTCTTCCCTTTCTTTAACACTTGTTAAATACAACCGATAACATATTAGAGTAACTTGTTGATTATATGCATTCTCAATTTTAAATCTTAATTTTATATATCTTCTTTTTCGGAACATCCACCAGTAGTAACGTATAAAGTAATGATTTATAATTATCTGTAGTGAAACGAATAATGTGACTAAATATTGTGCGTATTACACACAATTAACTGTACGATTTTTAATCTAATTAAAATATCACGATTTAAGTCGGTCTGTAAATAAAAAGAAATGAATGTTAATGACGAATACAATTTTTGCTGTTAAGTAATTCCTATCTTACGTTATGTTTTTAGTATTACGTATTCATCAAATTCTTATAATGTAATAACTGAACTACAAATGATTATACATTTATGATATCTCAAAGTCTGCAAACAATACTTTGCAGGCTTCAGTGCATCATATATGCATAAACATTTGCAATCGAGTAATAACATTTAATATTTAGCACACTTTTAAGATGAGGAGATTGGGAAGGGCAGAAGGTTCGCCTGGAGAAATCAGTTTGTTTAACGATTAAAAGAAAAACAATCATGAAACAAAAAAAAAAAGAAGAACGACAATGAACGTCTATCTGCAAAAATATGATTTTTAATTCACTCAAGAAAATGATATCAAAACATCAGAAACACGATTAGAATACTACGAAATGTTGTTGAAAGAAAATACGTAACATAATATCGTAACAAAAAATAAAAACAGAATCAATTCACTACAATCCGCTCCAGAATCGTAGACCATGTACTTTTCCATTTCGTCAACAGTTAAACAGTCCCTGTAAACGAAAGCTCGCGAACGCTTAGCACTTTTTACTAAGGTGATAAATTATGATTTACAGTGCCCATTTATGGCGATACCCTTACACTGTACAATCTAACGTAAAACTATAAAGATGAGGCAATATCATCAATAAACGTTGAAACAGAAGAACGGATTGTTTCAGACAGTACTTCAATAGAAAGTCATCGCTTTGGTTATATCAAATTAAATACGTTCTTCGCAAAAAATAATAATCAAGTTATTAATCCCTCCTGCCGCTAGAACAATACAATAATCTAATCTCATCGAATCATTTACGGTTTAAGCGTAATATTTCGCCGTTAGATTATTACAGCGGCGCGTTGTATTTCACGGATCATCGAAGATCACAAACTTAGCCTTTCTTTCTTTCTTTTCCTTCCTTAGCAGTCGAGTGGCTTCTCTTTTTTATTATCGCATAAAAATTATTTTCACTATAAAAGCCACAATTGAACTCGCAGGAGTTCAATGGTAAACGCACACATCGTTACGCATAATTGCCGCATAATGTGACATGTTAGTTAATGGCACAATTGTATACTTTTCGTAATAAAACGATCAACAAGAGAGCCAGTCCCCTAAGTAAACATAGTAAATAAAAATACTGTTTGTTGAACGTGGTAGTTGCCGCGTTCGAAATAGGAACTTTTTCAGGAAACACGATTTTTTATCTTTTAATTAGTCTCTATACCACGGACGCACGTGATAATAACGATAATAAAGAAATCGTTGCATTCGCCGATCAGCTGGTGTATACGGTATTTGTTTGTATATCGTCAAACCAGCAGTTCGTAGCTCTAGGATAAAAACTAAGTTTGCACCCTTGTCAGTAAGTCAGCTAGCGCAACGTCCGTGTGAAAACTAATAGTCAAAAAAAAGTGAACGAATGATCATGAAAGGAAAGCTAGATGATTGTACTTAAATCGTGGAGTTATTCATTCCACGGGATCCAGAGTTCATATTCGGTGATAATCCAACTACTTTGTTTGTTTTTGAATTACGCATTAAAGGTTTGTGGTGCCACATTGATTCCATAGAATGTTGCCACTGCCAGCAACTGCGACAGAAGTATCGGAAGCAAATCTGAAATAGAATCAAAATAAAATTTATTAAATATTATCTTATTTCTAAGTTTAAACGTAATAGTAAAGCAATATGTAACTTACCACTTCACGACAGAAGTAAGGTCCTTGTTGCACCGAACACTCGGAACACATAGAATCTTCTAAGTACGGGTCGACTTGTACCTATATAAAGTTAATGAAAATCATTACAATATCAGGGAAATCTTTAATTCCTGTAAAAGCAGACAATCGAGTAACTCGGACTGCTAACCTTTTTCGTAAATTTGGCAGTTTTTATTTCTATGAAAGCAGCTGAAATTGCTTTCATGTACGAATGTTTTGTACTAAACGTAACACGACCGGATCCTATCGGATACTTATGTTTATCAGTATCAATTCCTGAAATGAAGTTTTAATTTGTTACTACTTATCTACCCAGGTATATTTATGAACACGATTTTAATTTTTTACCTGCATAAATAACCCCACGGAACAGATCATCCATAATTTTTGCTAAACCACTAGCTGTTAACATACCATGAAGAGCGCCAACAAATACTGTTTTGTGAGGATCAAGTTTTTGCGAAGAAGATTTCACGTAATTACTATCTTCTAGAATCCATGGTATTACCTGAACCTATTTAAAACAATTATTGCATAAAGCTGATTTATATTCTAAACGAATAAAATGATGTATCTCTTACCTCTTTTGCTTTCATACGTTTAGACGATATTTTATAATACCAACTACCACCATTGGTAAAATCGTGTGTGCAACATGCCAATAAAGTTTTCACCTTAAAAAGATGTAAAAAATCTTGTAAAAGGAGAATAATCAAGCAAAGGAATAGAATATGAGATCTATGTACCTGTTTTTCAGACTCAAAAATGATATATACATATCCTTTGGGTTGAGCAGCGGATTGGTCTTTTCCCGGCCATTCCACTCGTATTTGACCAAATTGCTTGAAAGTGGCAATTAAAAGGGATTCGGTAATGTCCCAAGGTACGCCACCAAGGAATACTTTGGACGAGTAACCCGACGGTTTCTGAGTACGTTGTGGTAATATACCGCTCCAAGTACAAGTTGGATCGCAAAGCGCTAAAGCATTTTCATATTATTAATACATTATTTTTCATTGACCACCAAATCATTACATACCAGCGGCACTTCGATGAAATCGAGCTACACGTTCCAGAGAGAGTTGTGGATTTAAAATATTAATCGGAGGTGAATTGGATTGCATCACATGGTTATTGGCAGAGCAACAATTTTTCTCATGCGACAACAGGGAATTGAGGAAACCATTATTTTGATTCGAGCCATAGTGATGACCACGATTGTGTCCGTGTGAATGGTGATGATGGGTCGATGATGAATTTTGATGAGATGGAGACAAGTACTTTTTCACCACCATTCGTTGTAACGCGGCTGCCCTGTTGTTCGTACATAAATCCACTTCCGGTGATATCAACGAGCTCAGAGACTGAGGGTAACATCCATTCGACGACGTATTTAACGATAAACAATTCTAAAAACATTTAGAACATGTAATAATTTATTATAACATTTTATACGATTATCAAAAGCTTACCATTATGTCGGATAAAGAACCATCCATGCTACTTATTCCGCTCGTTTCGGAATCTGCCGGTGAGTTAGATCTCGAACTGTTGCATCCCATCATATGCGAATACTCGAACGTAGGACTGCTACAGTCGCTAGCGTTAAAAAATTGCATCGCACATTAATCTTTCTCTTATTACAGGGAAAAGTGATAACATGAAATCAAAAAAGAATGTACCTATAAGGGGGTGAGCCACGAATAGATCTTCCATAGTAGGGAGAATGAAGAGGGGATGACGGAGAACCGATCTGCTGCATAGATCCTCGGCTAGCTGGCGATGATGCCGCCTGATTACTACTGTTCATAGAAGAGTATGAATACGGATTGGAGTACAGACTTTCGGGCGTGCTAGGACTGCCAGGTGTACTGATGGAACTAGGTGAGCTTGGAACGTCCAGCATCAACGAATTCGAGCATACTCCGTTTCTATCGTCACATTGCTGTCAAAAATACATTCATTTATTAAACATCTATTTCTGTAATGATATTCAATCTCTAATATCAAAATTTAATTCGCGATAGAGTATGAAGAGTGTGTTTAACTAATATAATACTAACAAAATATTATTTTTAATTTGCAAGTGTGTTGCCGATAGTGGAAATTCGAAACGACGAAGTAGGCAGTATTCTGAAACGTCTGGCTGCTGCCAATGCAATAACCGGAACAATGATTATCCTCATTGGAATGACTCCAACTGCTTCTCGAACTTCCTTTTCCATCCGTCGCGGCTAATTTTTTTGCGCACAATAAGAACGCTCCCAGTTACCTGATGTATCGATTTTCAATATATTCGTTACGTCCGATCCCTAACATCAATTTACGATAGCAGCAGCCACGATAACAGACGGTGATAACAACGATAAGAATCGAAGTTGGTTCCTTTCGCGAAATCTTTCATCTTCAACCGATGCTTCAATGCGAATCGTTGACACGCTGACTGTCGCGGGGCTATCACAACTAACCAGTAGATGAATTTAATCCAGTTAATTAATGTAACAATGAGAAACCGGTCTAAATTGTTTATGAAAGATAAAATATAAAAAATAGGATTGTATACGGTATAACATTTTTATTTCTACTATAACAATCAAGATGTTATATAAATTAATGTATCCTTCATAAAATATTTGTCATCAGATGTAATCTGTTAAAATGTTACACAGTTAATTATTGTAAATACCAGAATGATTGTAATAATAATCGCGAATAGCTGAATGATAACCGATGATATCTCGGTCACAAATAATGCTGTTTCATGGCAAAAGTAAGAGAGTAACAGTACGAAAGTCGTGCCTCATCGACCAGACGCTTTAATGGACATTTTATCAGGCTCTTCTCGACGCCTTTAACGTTATTACCTTCACCATTTGCTGAATGCATCGGTACATAAAGGACCGACAGGACATCGAGATGCGTGTATTAGACTTGACTTATAATGCGTGTGGTAAAATAAATTACACATAGTTGAGCGCGTTAGCGCGACCCGGATTCCAGGATAGCCAAGAATTTACAAGCTTGAGCCAAACGGCTCTATCATAGCCCTCTCCGTTACCACCCTTTGGCCTCAACTTTCCTGTGAACTTGTAATCGCGCTTCTTCTCTTTTTATCTCTTATTTTGTAACATTATTTTGAACCCGTTCCAAGAGCGGTGTCAAGCAAGGTTGCCGGCTTATCATAATACGAAATCCCGTTTGTCATAAATTACAACTTGGAGAATATAATAAAGTACTCGGAGGCAGCAAAAAATAGGATTTTTTTTTAAAAATAAGTAGGTAAACAGCAATCGAATTCTCGGGGTACTCGATCATGAGACAAAACTTTGTGCAACGATAAATGCGTTAAGAGAGAATGTTGTTTCATTAAAATGATCCTACGATGGCAAATAACAAGCGCCGTTAGTTGCATTCAACGGAACCGTAACAAATTACAGCAAGGATAAATTAAGGGAACTAGTTCTAGGAAGCACGACGTGAATAACGAAGTTGCTTGACCTAAATGAGACTGAAATGTTCCGTGTAAAGCGGCCGCGGAAAAGCTTATGCATAATATATAAAATAAAAGGAGACATCACCTGATAATGCTGAGAGGACCCCTGATTGCGAGCCTGATACTGATAATTATAGCAGCCGGGAGATGTAGCCGTTGACTGACTGTTCATCAATGAGCCCCGAGGCAACCCCAATCCGAATAAATCCGAGATCGACATATCTCCTGGCATGGAGCAAACGAAAAAATATGTTACTATTTAAAATGGCACGAAAATATAAATAAACAAGGCGCCGCGAGGACTATCGATTAACAAAAGACGAACGGATACATGGGTTGTTAATTTTAAAACAACCAAACAGACAATTAGAACAATACAGTTTTAATTAATTCGATTACACTATAGCGATTTACATCGCGTTGTTTATGTATAATACAACGTTAACGACAGTAAATTTTCATAAATTAAACCGTAACGTAATTGAAATTTGAACACTGTAAATAATTTAATCGATAGCTACAATGTAAATGCGCGATATAAAATTATGTAGAACGGAAATTCATCATTGATGCTGTTATGCGATCGCGGTACAATATGAATTTGATGAAGCTTTTTATTAGAATCACTTTTCAACGAACAAATGCGAAATTGTACTCGAAAAGAAAATAGCAGCAAGATTTATGACTTTCGCGTTAACTCACGCTCAATACCAAGTACATACAAGCATTCAAATATCTTAAAAAATATGAAAAATGCAAAAATTGTTCCATTCAAGGAGCATGTGCTTTTATCTACTTGACCCCGCAATGACCTTGACGTTAAGGCTTTAATCGTACTGTACTAGTTATGAATTAAAAATAAACTATACCCTCCATCAAAATTGCACATTAATACTCAATAAATAATCCCGTTGATAAAATAAAAAGAATTATGAATCCAACGATTAGTGTAATTAATTCCATTCAACAGTCATACATCATTAACGGAATCTAAAAAGAAAGAAAATGTAAAAAAAGAAGCAAGCATACAAATAACAACAACAATAAGTGTAAAAAACAAGCTTAATACCATCGATATTGTTTCCTTTTTTGGGTTGGGTGCACGACTTATCGTGGGAGTATCCTTGCAAGTTAGCCGATGTCGGTAAGTCCAGTAACAAGTTATTCATCGACTGCAATTGATGCAGGTGCTCCCTTTCGCGGTCACGTTGCTGTTGCAACTTGTCGCGATGCAATTGCTCCCTATCTCGTTGCTGATACTGCAACTGGTCCCTGTTGTCCCGTTGTTGCAGCTGCTGGGGGGACACGTGGTCCCGTTGTGGCAACTGCAGTTGCATCAGTTGTAGATGGTCGCGTTGCTGCAACTGCGTGTGGTCTGCGTCGCGTGAAGTTTGCAGTTGCAAACCGTGCGACGATTCATTATTTCGGTCAGGCACGTCCGGTATTTTCACTCCATCGACATCATAGTTTAAATCTAGCTGCAATTAGACGAGAAACAACATTCACCGTTAACGTACGCATTTATTTCGACGAAGGACTTGTACAGTCGTAGCTTGCGACGCCATTTTGAAAGACGTCGTAATAAAAGAAAATTTACTATTTCTTATTATTGGAATAAAAAGCCCAAAGCATAGTCGATAAGTCTTACAGAAAGATTTGAAAATTCAGGAATTTGAAAATTTGATTATTCCATCCTCCCCGCGCTTACTCACAAAAGTGCCTCTTCAAAGACGAAGAGGGTGTCAAAACGCAGTTTTGCCTAATACCGTATTTACTATCAAGTCGATTCTGCATTTCGATTAGAGATTTCGTAACACTGTACGCTTCCATATGATCTGATACATATTTACATAATTCCCAATAATAACTTATGTATAACTTTACAACTATAATATAACAAAATGTGATAGTCACCATTTCTAATCCACCTTCTGTTTGCAAACGAAAGATTGCGGCCTGTTACTGTTATTGAAGTTGTAACGTATGTAAACAGACGCTATAGAAAGTAACGACGCTTACACAAAATATTTGATACAAATATAAATTGTATTACATATACAGATATTGAAAAAATAAAATGTATCGACTTTCTTCATTCTTCAAACAATTTCAATTCGTTTTACACGAAAATTACTAAACTAATAATTTATTTGACCTAAGCACGTTGTTCGTTACATCCTCTTACGCAATTTCCGGTAAGCATGATGAAATGTAAAACGCTCTACAAATATACGTATCGGTAATACGAACGATTCGTGGACGTCGATGGCGTTTTTAATTGTGATCGAAAATAGTGAAATTTAATGCGTATCACCTACCAGTAGATTTCCTGAACTCATCGCGGTGAACGATACCAGCGGACTATGCTTCGAGCTTTCGGTACAGAACAACGAAAACAGGAGCTGAAGGACGCCACTCCCAGTTCGCGTTCGTGGAATTCAGAAAAAAAATGTTACAGGATCGACGGAAGATATCACGGCATTCTAGAGTTCGACAGGAATTCCAAACTTCGTGGAATTCAACGCTGTCAAGTTCAAAGGCGTACGGAAACCTAAGCAAATCTGTAATCTACAAAAACAACTGCCATTTCATAGTACGTTCGTTCGAACGTTACATTTTCGAGAATGTCTTACGATTTGCAACCCTTTGACACGTCGAATCGATGGTGGTTTGCACCGATATCGATTGTTCTTACGAAAGTTGACGGATGTATGACAGAAGGATGTATATACATATATATGTCTCAGCAGAAATAGATGAAGCCTGAATTTCATGAAATTTCAACTTGGGAATGTATTATGTTCAAATTAAATAAGCGAATTAATTGCAAAGGTAAATGTATAATTATTGCAATACAAATTTATAATAATTTACACGATCTGTATAAAGTATACAAATATTTATATTTTAATTAATAACATGTCTGGTTCAGTAGTTCTATAAGAAATTGATAAATTATAAAATTTCGTTCAATATGGTTAATAATGACGTAAGAATAATATCCAAATCCCTAAATTCTCAAATTCCCAAATCCTTATTTAATTTTGCCGTAAATCAAATATTTTTATGACGTTTAAAATAGAGATAACGTTAAGATAAATCGAACAAAAGTTTCTTTATACCTTTGTTTAACACTACAAATATTTATATTTTCATCTAAAAAAATTAATATTTCGATTCATCAATGCAATCAATTAATTTAATTTCAATAATTTTGTAACAGATCTATAAATAGAACCTCACATTTTTGTGACATTCGAAACAAAGATAATCTTCAGATGAATTTAATAAGAATTTCTTCTTTATCATCGTTTAATATTCTTAACATAACCAGTAAAGGGTTAAGAGTAATTTCAGAGGGCGCGATCACATATGTATATATGTATATATGTATAGGTAAAGGGCATGTCTATCAGCGTACGAAACGCAACGTGTTTTGCACGTGGACGCGTTGCGGCTCAACGTACGATTCGCGTGTTTGTTTACAACTGAGGACGCAGGACATTCCTTCGCATTCGGTTTCACATTCTAGATTCTACATTATGATTGTCACCGTATACTGACACGATTTACACAGCAAATTCCCCTTTTGAAATGGCACTATAACGCGTAACGAAATTCTAAAGTAGGTTACCAATCGACCGCATGAGAAAGTCAAAAACCGAGGTCCACGGAAAAATGACACGTCTTCGAGACATTTCTATCGAATTAAAGAAAATAAATATGAAAATTATAGACAAACGTATAATATTTATAGAAAAATAACGACTTACCGATGGCATTAACATAGGCATGTCGATCTTCAACTGAATTTCACCGAGTTTTTCAATTGTCCAAATCGGTGTTCTCCACTAAATACAACGTAGTAACTTTTTTTTCGCAATTTAATTAGAAAATTGATACGGTATAGAAACGTTCAGCAGAATTTTTCGATTTAACGAACTCGATGAATTAAATACACGAATTTAATAAATTAGCGAATCAACAATTATTATTAAAAAGTTCGGAATATTTGATCCCACCGGGATTTTAATCATTTGCCGGGGGATAATATTTTAATTAATTTAACTCCCAGAATCGCCCATTTATAATCAGTTCGTTGGTTCTTCGAAAGTAAAATTTATTTGCTCTCGTGTTTGATTTAATATCGATACAGCAACGATGGAGACGGAACGCCCATTCTTCTCCACGTTGCTTCACTCTGCGAACTGAATTCAAGATCTGTCTCACCCTCTCGCTTTTTCACCAGCAAGTTCCATCTTCGGTAAACGCCGGCGCGGTTCACGAACGCGCCCTTGTGGAATTTTATACATATGTGTGAATAAATATAAAATTATAATATTTCATGTTCGAAAATACTTGTTTTATTTTATGTTCATTAGTAATGTCATTAATAAAATCAATAATATCTACAATATTTAATAATTTACAAACCTTATATACTTTGTATCATATTGTAATTTTCTTCTTTCTAATTTAAAAAAAATTAAATGTTTTTAATAAAATGCACAATTTATTACCTTTTTGTTTAAAAAATAGTGTAAACTGCCTGTAAAGATCATGTATTTTAGTATATGTATAGAATACATATATATTTACGTACATATTGAACATGTAAAAATAAGGAATTTTAACAAATAGTTCACATATTTCTTTAAAGCAAAATGTTACACATGAAACTGATACAATTCACGTTGAAGGTAGACTGTTAAGAACAAAAAGAAATTATTTTTGAAGCAAAATTCTTGCTTTATTACATGGTCAAAAATCTATTCATTATATTAAAAATTGTTTATTTTATATATTTTTTATTCTATATGCGCAGTAGATGAATCCAACATTTCAACTTCGGAACTTATATCACTGGAATAGTTAACAACCACCTCTCGCGAATTGTGTTCTACTTTATCAGAAGTATTGTCTTCGGTTTTATTCGAATCTTCTCCCCATCCAGAAAATAAATTTACTCTTAATTTATCGATGTCTTGATTGGCCGACCCGGTTATAGTATTTGCAGTGTCCAGTGTTCCTGTATTGTCCGTTTCTTGATGTCTAGCTTCAGGAAATTTATACTTCGGAATGTCGATAGGTGCATCTAACATCAGTTATTTGCAATTAGACATAATAGGATTATTTTAAAAAATATAATAAAAACAAATATTATTTTATATACCAGGATATGGAGGTGATTCTTCTATCAGTTGCTCCATAACGTAAGTTAACATTGTTGTTGTAAATGTGTCATCTCTTCTAAGACCAAGTGCTCTGTGAAATGCATCAACTGCTTCTTGTGTATTTCCCATCAATGCATGAATGAAACCTACCGCTGAATAAGTTGATGGATTTAATGGATTTAACACCAATGCCTGTAATCACAACAAAACAGATAAATTCAGTATAAAAATATACTTAACCGAAGTCTATTTTATTTTTATATTCAACCTGTTGGTGATATTCCAATGCTTCTTCATATTTCTTCATTTTTCTACATGTGTGACCCAAATTATTTAGAAGTGCTTCCCATTTACTAGGTAGAATAACATCCTTCAGACCACCTTGAATTCTTTTCATGGCTTCCTTAAATTGCCGTTCAGCAGTTTTGTAACTGTATTCGATGAAATGACAACTCTTGATAAATTAGACAGATTTCCAAAAACCGTTGAAGGGTGGAAGTACACTAATCAGGTTGCAGAGTGAATTTTGAACTTCTCTTTTGTACATTACAGTAACTTTTTAGGGATAATGTCTAACTAAATATAAAGTCACTTACTCTAAATTGTAAAAAGATATAACTCCCATTTCATGTATGACAAATGGATCATTTGAAGCTATTCCTTGAGCCTGTTGGAAAAACTTATCAGCCAATTTAAGATTATTCGTCAAGCCACATTCAAGTCCAATGTATAAAAGTGGCAGATGACAACCTTTCATTAACTGAGATGCTTTAAAATAAGCAGCCATTGCTTGATCATGTTCATTTTCTACTGCAAATGAATGTCCATAAGCTAACCAAGCAGGACCAAATAATCTATCTAATGCTGTAGCTTTTGCTAAGTATCTTCGAGCCGGGTCACTTTTGCCTTTAAATAAATTAAATTAACTGTATAAAACGATATTTTGGAAAAATTTATGTTATTTCATTATAATTACCTATACTATAATAGTAACATCCAACTGCAAACCATGCTAATGCCATGTCTGGATATAAATCAACTAACTTATGTGCCAAATAAAATAAAGCTGAAAAGTTATTATATTATATACATTTGTTTTGTTGTAAAAATGTAATATACTTACCATTCGTTTTTTTTAATTCCACTAAACAGGCAATGTGTATTGGTAAACACGAATTATGATAGGGATCTTTTTTTAATATTCTAAAACATGCAAAAATGACATATACATTTATATATCCATTTATGAAGTATAAAAATATGTTTTAAAAAATTACCGTTCTGTAAGCGAGAAGCATTTATGATAATCACAATTGTAATATAATCTTTCAGCTTTTGCAACTTCCATGTCCAAATTGTCTAATAGCCTATCCGTGACAAGAACTCCCATTACACTACAAGTTACTAGTGTTTGTTTTTTACTGGGTTCCTGATATTTCTTTAATTTACTTTCATACAATAATCGTAAAAGCTCTGCTTCCGCTTCTGTACATTGCTCACTAAATGGGAGAGATTCCAATAGTTCTTTTTCTAATAAAATTACATGTATCTTAGATTACTAATTTCTAGTTTTATGCCATATATGCAATTTCTCATACCTTCAGAAGCTGAAAGCATCTGATTCTGAACTAATGCTTCAAATGCCTGATAAGAATATACATCACAGTGTAGGGCTTGTTTATAACAGTCAGTTGCTACTGCACGATTATCCATAGCTTCATATACTCTTCCTTTTACATACAGTATTGAACTCTGTACCTATAACAGAATACAAATATATTAAAAATGTAATTGGAGTATTAACATAGGTTTTTTTAAAAGATCATTATTTATACTTAATCACATTTTTGGGAGCATCTTCAAATATATCTGTACGATCTGTAAAACTTGATTGTGTCATATTTGTACAAATCTCTGATTCCTTAATGACATGTAAGGCTTCATTATATTCTTTTGCTTCTAAAAGACTTCTTACAGTTAAATAATGGCACATTACATCCGACTGCAAAGTAATGTTAATTTAGTTCATAAAACAGGTAGATATATCAAAGTTTTATAGCTTAACAAATATAACAAAACTAAATCTTACCTTTTCTAACCCCCTGCTCCTAATAAGATGAGCAGCTCGATGATACTGTTTCATTAGATACATACAATGTGCCAAAGTACATATGTCTTTAGGATCTTCGTTGCTTAACGAAACAACTTTATCTGCCCAAAACAAAGCTGCACTGTACAAATGCTGCAAATAGATAGAAGTTAGGTTTCCTTGGTAGTTGCAAATAATTGAATATCATCAATAAAACTTAATACATCTTCAAACTTTACCAGATCAATATACGATTTAATTAGTTTTCTGCAATTATCCAAGTCAATGTTTTTATTATCTAACAAATTATGCATTTTTTCACAATCTGTATTAACACTCTGACGCGCCATGTTTAATTTAAATCTCCCCTCCACAAAATTACTGTGTACTACTGTGCACTGTTTGCTGTTGATACGTAAAATTTATTTTATGTCATAGACTAAGTTTTCACCGAGGGTTCAAATCGGGTTAGAGTCGGATTGAGGTGAGCGCTCTTATGGTGGAAACACCAAAGTTGAAGTTGAACTCTACCCTATAAAATTGTAGGGTAGCGTTCAATTGAGGTTCAGTGGAAACGACAAAAGTCAAGTTCATGTTGCCAACATAACAAATCCAAATTGCATTGTGTATCACGTGTATTAATTGGTGTGGACAAGGTTATTATTACTTTTTGTCGGTGATCTTGTAATCTGAGAAATAATTTTTGTATATTATTTTGATATTGTAAAATTAATATTGCTCTCCTTTAAATGTCAAAATATGGTAGTTGACTTTGTGCAGTTGGTAATGTTCAACCCTGCCGCAACTCCAACCCGCGATTCAAACCCGATTTGAACCCTCGGTGGAAACTTAATCATAGTTTGCTCCCAGGAAAAATAGAGGTCGCAACCTTTTTTATTTTTTTCCTTTTGGCGCCCCCAACGCAACAGAACACATCAAAATTTAATCGTGAGATATTAACTATAAATACAAACAGAGATCAATGGATTCCATCATATTTATTATTTAATTACATGATTGTACAAAATATTTCTTTTTTTTGGCTATTTCTTAATTTTGTAATTGCTATACAGAACACTAAGATTAGTTACATAAAAACAATTGCAATGTTCAGATATATTTTACAAGGTATAATAAATTACTTTTGTTACTAATTGTACTGAGAAAAATATAGTAAAATGATTTACATTTTTACTAAGTTACTTTTTTCTTTTAACTATATGTAAAGTTTTCATAAAAATATGTACTATTTCTGTATCACATGTATCTGTAGATCATCAGTTGATTATAATTCATACAATTTTTGGAAATAGTTTTGTTGTTAATTGGCATAATCATCGAAAATAGCAACAAATTATATTTGTATTAATTATTATTATATATCGAAATTTAAAGTTTCCAATCCCATGGTATACATAAAACACCATCACTCATGACAGAGTAATAATGTGTCACCCAAAGCATGACACCTTCTAATAACGGAGCTAAAACGTTTTTGTGCAACAATAAACGCTCGCAACATTGTATCATCAAATCTGGAGTGATACTGTCATCTTTATTAAGAGCAGTTAAACCCAATTGTTTAACAGCCTTATCATGAAGTTCACGTTCGACGTATTTGATGCTGCAACAAAATAAGATATAGAATAAAACGCTATACAATATATCAATAAAAGAATCTTACTTATTATAGTGATGTAATCTCTTTGTGGCTTCATCTAAATTTTCAGTAATAAAATTTACTAAAAGAAAACTTGGACATGAAGATGGAACTATAAACTGTCCAGTAGGAGAGAGCATTAAAGGGCCTGCTTCACTGAAAATAAAGTTTATTTTAGTATATAAGTTCTATTTCAATGTAATACCATATTATACTTACAAACAAGTTAAACTAGCCATGTTTATCAAATACTTACAAATTAAATGAAAGTAAACATACAAGAAACATTAAGTACTACATATAATACTAACGCTTCGATTACAATCTCATAAGTAGATAAATTTGTTGGCCAGACTTTTGGATAATTTCGTCGACCTCGGTAATCCGAGAGGGTTGTAGTAAGTTGTCGGAGTTGCCGTTCATACTGACTAACCATTACTTTTGGCATGAATTTCCTGCACATATAGAGCACCCTGAGCCTTACCGTCATTCAATTAATTTGTTGTATTACGCACCGTCGACCAACTTTAATGTCGAGAAGTACTTGTGAAACTGCCTTCTCAAAAGCTGGTAATCTTAACAGTACCACATCATACTTCTGGATATTTTTAATTAACTATAAAAAAAGAATGCATTCACTGTTAGAAATAACAGTTTTTCTTTAATTGTATCACTATAATTAAGTATAAGTAATAAATATTATACAAATTTAATAATTCATTCTTACATCGAGCCAATTGTGTCTCACTTCACCTGAATTCAACATAACGTTTCCTTCTAGACTAATGCCTGTATCATTGGCAAAAACAAGTGTTCTGTTTTGTAGTACTTGCATTGGTTCAGGATGATGTTCAGCTAATGCCTTGAAAGCTAATAAACATCCTCTATAGTGAGCTATGTTCCATCCACAATCCCATACAATATGTTTTAAACCTAATTCAGTGCATAATATTTTTTCTAATTTTTGTACTTCTTCCCGCATCGGTCTACATGCTTCCAATTTCACGTGTACTTCATTAATATGTTTCTCTAAGTATGCTCTAATCAATGGTAATCACCTTTTTAATTAAACATATTCAACTAAATTTTAATTGTTCAAGTAAAAACATTGATAATCTTACTTAAGAGTATCTGGTTCTAAATTAATTTTTCTTTTCATTATAATAGATGCATAAATGGGATCATCTTCTAATTCTGAAAAATCTATGTTTTCTCCAGCATATCCTTTTCTTTGCCAAAATCTTGATTTATAATTTGTACCATCTGGTGGCTTTTGTTCCTGAATTTGATCCACAAATGTGGTTGGCAAATCACACGTCTTTAGAATCGAAAGTATAGTTTTCCTTAGATCCTTCTCTTTTAACTGTATTTGTACTAAAGTAAATTTACCAGCTTTGACTTCTTTTTCATCCTTTGATCGTAAATAAAATGGCAAAGTAGTAGGTCTGATAGGTCTATGTTGTTGCAAATTTTCTATGATAGAACTTAATTGTTTTAAAGAATTTTCATTTACAGTCTGAAACAAACAAAATAATAAATATGTAATATTTTATTTACACTCAATAAATCATTTACTTAATTAGTAAATAGATATGAATCTTCTGTTGTGATAAATTTATTTATACCTAAGTCTTATGTACATACACATATAGATAGCAATTATTGCATGTCCTTTGTTCTATAAATACATTTAAACATAATAAGACAATAAACTGCGTTGCCGACGCCTAATTGATTTAAAACGCTTTCACTTTAGAGATGTAGTTTTTACAGGTTACTCAAAGTCATTGAAGTTAATAAAACTTACTCTTTGTGTAGGATATTGTCCGAAAAGGTCAGGGTGAACTGTAAAGTAAAAAGGTCGAAGTGCGGTAGATACCTCACCCGTGCTCAAAGCTCTTACCGCATCTCTTCTGCAAAAACTATCAAAAAACTGCTATTAAAGAACTGTATGATCTGTTAATAGTGTCAAAACTTAATTAAAAACATTGATTTACCATCTTCCCAATGCACAATACATTTTGTAATTTACCGTAATATCATCACACGTTCATATCACGTAAAAGTTTACGAGCTGAAATGCGATAAATACCGCATTTACCACTCATCGGAATTGCTTAATGTACTACATTAATATACAAATAACAAATCTGTATCTTGTTAGTCGTAGAATATAATCTTTAAGATATATAATCTACATAAAGTCTATGTATATACTCGATTCGTTGCAAAATAATTGTCCTCACACTGCGTCAATATGCAAACTGGTATAACATTGAATTTGAACCTCTTCTTTTTGTCTAATCAATGGTAAGATGCGATATAGTATACAGATATACGACTAAGTGCACATGTATAGTGCTATATATATATATTGATAAAAATAAAGCATTCGGGCGCGTTCAAACAGGACGAACAAGAGCAAGAACATTCGTTTGTGTTCGGTCATAAAAAATTACTGAATTCCTATTTAAAGTAGTATTAAAATTCAGTGTAGTAAATAATTAAATATGAGCGAATATTCGCGAAAATAAATAGATTATGAATTGTTGATTAGTTAGTAATCGAGCTGATTTTATAAAGCGAAGAATAATCGTCGAACGCACGAAAGAATGCTCGTTTATGCTCGATGCTTTTTGTAGTAAGAAAAGCTGAAGCAAATTAGTTCGCTTCGTTTAAACATACCCTTATATACGGTCAGTTAGTAGATGGATTTTATCTATATAATGTAAAACTGAAGTTTTTTCGGTATACAGTTAAGTTTAGAATATTTCCTTGTACACACAATTATATACAATTTTACACGATGTGTTACATACTTTTCACAATACGTCACCATCTATTGGCGCGTTGCTTTTGTGAACTGTATGATGTACACCAGCTGTTTGTGTATTTAGAATGTAAATGACTATAGTAAACGAAAAAGTGCAGTAGGATTATCATAATACTAATCTATGGTATTTAGTATTTGTATCTGTGCTTAGTCACAGGTGGCCAAGGAAATGCCTTATATACGACGTCGAGTCTTTTTAAGACTCTAGAACAATAATATGTTACAAGTATTGTTCAGTATTATCATTTGCCTCCCAGGTGTGGATTGCTAAACATGATTTTTACTACAACATGTGTTAAATGTGATAACATTTAAACGAAGTGATATAAGTTCTAATGTTGCAACAATGTAAATGATTATTATGTTCTAAGCGCGAATACATTATCAAGTGACAATTTCTATGTAGACAATTTTCTATGTAATCTTGTAAGTACAAAATTATTTAATATTATTGCATGTATACTTTGTATGTACATATTATATCTTATTTAATGCATATTACAACTTCTGTAAATTTTATTCTTTGTTCTTAGTTTTGCCATGTATCCTATCAATAAAAGACCTTTGTTAGGAGGATCGGACAGTGAATTTGAAGATGACTTAGAAACTGAAATTGATGATCCAAATATTTCTGTTCCGGATGAAAAACCATTTTTAAAACAACATGAGCCCAGTGACAGGTATTTTTTATTTATCATATATGTTTTATGTCCCTTAACCCAACACTTTTAAATAACATTTAAATTATTTTGTGTATCTTCTTTAAATTTAGGTATAATATTGCATACATTGTTTTTTATTTACTTGGAATGAACACATTAATTCCTTGGAGTTTTTTTATTACTGCAGATGATGTAAGTAATTCATATACCATATTATTTAATATTATTGGTAATATATGTTTATATTTGTTTAATTCATTTTGTAGTATTGGATGTATAAATTTAGAGAAATACATAATAATTTTACGGAAAGTGACAATTTTACTCATGTAGAAAATTTGGAAAAGAAAACTGATCTTCAAGCAAGTTTTACTTCATACTTAAGTGTAGCAAGTGCAATACCTAATACATTATTTTTAATTGTAAATGCATTTATTAGTAAAAGGTAAG
This sequence comes from Megachile rotundata, assembly GCF_050947335.1. Classification (NCBI taxonomy): domain Eukaryota; kingdom Metazoa; phylum Arthropoda; class Insecta; order Hymenoptera; family Megachilidae; genus Megachile; species Megachile rotundata. Next base: position 12,748,372 of record NC_134989.1, on the reverse strand, counting down.
TGTGTTAAATATTATAACTGTATAATAATAAAATAACTATGTTAACTTTCTAATAATACAACAAATATGTAAAATAATAGAATTCGTCTGAGGATAAGAATGGTGGGCTCACAATGCATCATACTTCTTTTTTTCATTGTGACAACAACATTTGTCAAAATTAATACAGATAAATGTAAGTTACAAAAATGAAAGTATTAAATGTTATTATACTTTTCTTTCAAAGTAAAATTTCCATTTTATTTCTAGGGCAAAATACATTTCTGGTTATTACTTTGACAACAGTGGCATGTGTAAATGGTATATATATATATGATATTTAAATTACCATTAAATACTGCACCAAGCAAATTGGTGGAATAATGTTAATCTATTTTTTCAGCTGCAAGTGCAATATTTGGAGGTAGCTTAATGGGTGTTGTTGGACGTTTTTCTCCAAAATATATAACTGCTATGTCAAGTGGTCAAGCACTTGGAGGAATTTTCACTGCTTTAACAGAAGTATGCTCTCTTTGGATTGGTGCTAGTCCAGTACTTTCAGGCCTAGTATATTTCATTATTGGAGATGTTATCCTGTTTTTATCTTTAATCGCATACGTAATGCTGGAAAAAGCAGTGAGTAATCTAATATTTTAATGAATATATAACAATGATATGTATGGCACAGATGTTTTTAACATATAAGTAGCTTATGATAATGATACAGACATATATTAATCATCTTCCTCATACGCTGAACAGAAAATTTAAACTTTATAACACAAATTGTATATATACTTACTATTTAGGCATTTTTTAAACATCATATGGTGGAAAGATTTCCGGGAAACGTAGAAACAGATTATTCGGTAACTGGAGAAGTAACCTTTCCTCAAGGCACCACAATATCTTATACTCGTATTGTCAAAAGGATTTGGCATTATGGTGTTAGTGTATTCTTAGTATTTTTTATATCAATTTCTGTGTGTCCATCAGTTACCGTGCTGGTGGAAAGTCAGTACAAAGGCAAAGGTTATGCATGGAATGGTAAATATCGATATTAAATTTGATATGTATAATAGTAATATTATTGAAATTCATATACATTTTACAGATATCTATTTTGTACCTGTGGTGACATACCTCATTTTCAGTTCGGGTGATTATGTTGGAAGAATATTATCAGGCATTTTACAGTGGGTGCGTATAAAGACCATTTTTAAAGTCATTTAATATAATATTAGTTAAAACAATATTTAATAAATTTAACATTTCTGGATTTTTAGCCAAAAAATAAGCCGTGGCACGTCATACTTTTAAGTCTTGCGAGAGTAATCTTTATACCAGCTCTTATGTTTTGTAATGCACAACCTAGACATCATCTTCCTGTTTATATCAATAATGACTTTTATTATATTTTATTAACTATTGTATTCGCCATTAGCAATGGTTATCTGTGTAATTTAACATTTATTTTAATTCCTACGTAAGTATTATAATGTATTATAAATATTAATACGCTAAAATTTGATTCTGTTTGTAATGAAAATTTTAAAATAGGGTTGTAGATTCTCAGGAAAAAGAAATTGCGTCTGCTATGATGGGTGCTTTCCTTGGTATGGGATTGGCATCAGGCGCTGCTCTTAGTTTGTTTATGGTAAAAGCACTTTAATCATTATCAATAAAAGAAACAACCACGAAAAAAATGTAGGCGTTCAACTCACTGCCTATTACGTACTTGACATAAACTAGGACCACAGGACGCATAGTCCAACCTTATTAAAATAGTACAGTTGTTTTATACTCTGTAATAAATTGATAAATTTAATGTTTGACACGTTATAGTAAATTATTTTTTACTTATTTCTTGGAGTAATTAAACTTGACCATTCCATAAATATTTAAATTGTTTTACATATGAAATGGAAACAGTTGTATGTCAAATTATATGTATGTAACATGTACATCTGAAATATATAATAACATATAGGGAATTAATTGATTGTATAAATAAATGTAACTCTAGTCATTATACATTTTAATAATGTATTTATCTCAAAGTATTCAGAGTACAATAAATTATGACAAGTAAATTATACTATATACAAAATAAATTAAAGACAGTATAAAGATATACAAGAATAGTTTGTACTTTATTATATGCATTATCAATAAATAAAAAGAATATTATTCTTATCCTCATGATTTGTTGCATTTTTCAATTTAGATAATACGTTTCATTAGGGAAAAATAACTATTGTATCATTTTATTAAAATTATAATTGAAAAATACCAAAAATGTATTCAAATAACTCTAGACTCATGACTGACTTTTTTAATATTTAAAACAATTGATTGCAAATATGCAGTTCAAGTTATGTGCTTTATTTAGTATGTCCTCTTAATCAAATTCGCAAAAGGAAAAAATGCTCACTTATTGGAGCATACATGTATCTCATGATGGATGTTGCTTATTTTTACTAGTTAATGGGACAAAAACAACACTTGTAAGAGATTTTTTCAGAATTTTTCCATCCATTGTCTTATCAACTTGTACTAATGTTTGATCTGAATTTTCTGGACCCATTGGTAATACTAAACGTCCTCCAGGAGCTAGTTGATCAATCAACTACAGAAATAATGCCATAATAAATTGTATATCAAATAATACATTAATTGATAAGAAAAATATTCCTTACAGCTTGTGGCATTTCTTTAGCAGCTGCTCCTACATGAATAGCATTGTATGGTGCCTTCTCAGGATATCCTAATCTTCCATCTCCAACTAGATTATTAAATTATTTTTTAATGCCAAAGTAGTAAAGGTTTACTTGTGAAATATTTAGGAGATAATTACCAACTAATTCAACACGACCACTTTTAAGAAGCTCTGGATTATCCCTTTGAATGTTGGAAATAGCAAATGATTTAAGTTCAGGAATATGATCAATACCAATAGCCAACCCATTTGGACCTAACATCATTGCCATGCATGCTGTCAAATATCCAGATCCAGAACCAACATCTAATGCTCTTGCACCATCACGTAATTTATCTTCAAGTATTTCCAAAGCATATGCATGCTAAAATATTTGGATATTTTATATATTTCTTAAATAAGTGATATTAATGGTATATCACAATTTTTTTAAAAAGACGTGTACCATATGAGGAGCACTTATAGTAGCACCATAACCAATTGATTGCGGAGAATCTACATATGCATAGCTGGGATGAGTATAATTTCCTCTGTCTACAGAAGACATTGCTTCATAAACTCGTTCAGATTTAATTACTCTTGATCCTACAATCAAAATTGAATATTTTTAAATATTAATAAAAATTATAATACATGTATTAACACTACTTACTTTTAAGATTTTGTATAAGATCATGGTTACTTTTCCCATGAAATCTTCCAGACCAGGCCATTTCATATGCAAATACGGAAAATAATAAACTAATTACTACAAAAATAAAAAACGTTAGATACTGAGACTGAATCTTGAGGCCGTATATCGCAACACTGTGAAACATTAACAATCTCTATTAATATATAGAATAATTGATAATATATAACGAAAAAGGCAATTTAATTAAATAATATACTGATGTCGTTTTTCAACAATTAAATTATTGTAATATTAAAAGATTTTACAAATGTTTAACAGTATAATAGAGAATTAAATCGAAGCCGGTTGCAATCAACGTGTGTTTTTCATTCGGATAAGCCTCAGTTATCTGTTACACACAAATACTGTATTTTATCAATACAAAATTTGTTAATAACAGCGTACGATGCACTTATTTACAAATGCGAATAATAATCGTTGCACTATACAAACTGCAGATGAAATAGAGCAACTTGTAATAGTCGAATACGTCACTGACCAACTTAAATTTAGTAGCAAGTCAAGTGCAGTACAGAGCTTCTAGATAATACTGTACCATCGTTATATTCAATCGCTACTTTATCTACATATGTCAGTAAAACTTCCATTAATCGCGTATGGGTACAAAGGCAGTCGGTATTTTATGAAAAATAATACGTTCGCGTAAGTGTATCAGAAATTTTTAGATATGGCTGGTACAATGCAGAAAGTTCAACTTTCAAGCTGTTATGTTATGCCTCTTATTGGATGTAAGATTAATAAAAACATAACATACAATATTTATTCCTCGTTTTTAACATTTATTTGTATATTTCTTTTTCAGTTGGAACATATAAAATTCAGGGAAGAGATGTAATATATGAAGTTGTTGATGAAAGTTTAAAAGTAGGTTTTCGTTCTATTGGTATGTATGTACACTAGATATTTGTAAGTAAAATTGCAAATGTATTTCAAAATTTTATATTTTTCACAATTTGTTTGTTATGTATAGATACAGCTGTGGTTTATAGAAATGAAGAAGATATTGGTTATGCTTTAACAAAGTTATTACCAAAATATAATCTTCAGAGAAGTGATATTTTCTTAACAACTAAACTTTCACCATCTGAATTTGGCAATCCAAAAGGCATAGCAGAATCTGTGCAAAGATCACTTAAAGCACTTAACACTACATATATTGATTTGTATTTAATTCATTGGCCAGCAGCTGCTCGTATACCAGAAACTTCTAAAGACAACTTTGCTTTAAGAGCAAAGACCTGGAGTACATTAGTAGATTTGAAGAAACAAGGATTGATGAGATCTATAGGTGTATCTAATTATACAATAAGACATTTGGAAGAATTGTTACAAGATCAGAAAGGTGAACTACCAGCTGTTAACCAAGTAAGATAACTCTGTGAATATTATATATTTTTATTTGTATATTGTTATAAAATTTAGGTATGTTCACAATAGGTTGAATGCCATCCTCATTATCGTCAAGAAGAACTAATTAAATACTGTAATGAGAAAGGCATACATGTGCAAGCATATTCTTCTTTAGGAACTAGTAAGAATACTAGTCTTTTAAAAGATCCAACTGTAACAAAAATAGCTTCTCAACTACATGTATCTCCAGCACAACTATTGCTAAAATGGGCTCTTCAGCAAGGAATTGGTAAATGATTTATTTTGCCAATGTATATTATAGTCATATAACATTTAAGAATATTGTTTCAGGTGTTATTCCCAAAGCTGTAAAGAAAGAACACATAAGAAACAATATACAGTTAGATTTTATGATTGATGAAGAAAGTATGAATGCTTTATCTTCTTTGCCTCAGTGTAAATATACATGGGATCCTTCCAATGTGTATTAAACAAGTGAAGAAAGAAATTATTTGATCTAATTTAATAACACAATTTTATATTATCTTATAAAAGCATGAAAGGTTTTGCAGATCAAGTTGCACAACTTTGTATAGAAAAATATGCAAAACTTAAAACAGGTAAACCATCAGAAAAAGAATGGACTGTATTATCAGGCATTGTATTAAAGAAACCCGATAATTCACTATTTTTGGTAGCTCTTGCTACGGGTACAAAATGTTTAGGAGAAATAGATTTATTAAATACAGAGATATACAAAGAAGGTTGTAGATTGAGCGATTCACACGCTGAAGTTCTTGCTAGACGTGCCTTTCTAAGATATTTGTATAGCCAAATTGATTTAATACTTGATGGTATTAAAAGTGATGTTTTTGAAATGAATGATCAGAATAAAATTAAACTGCAAAATGGAATATCGTTTCACTTCTTTACGAGTCAAACACCTTGCGGAGATTGTTCCATATTTTTAAAAGAATTAAACGAAAATGAGGCACCTCCAATAAAAATTAGGAAATGCAATTACAACAACGAAGAACAAACGAATGATACAAACAAGAAGGAACAATTAATCGAGGATATATATAGAACCGGAGCGAAATGTGTTGCATCTGAAAAATACCGTGATCCTTATTTACCTGGAATAAACTATCACGTAGTCGGACCATTACGCACTAAACCTGGAAGAGGAAATCCTACTCTTAGCTTGTCTTGTTCGGACAAACTAGCAAAGTGAAAATGTTACAATTTGCTTTTGATACATACAATGCTCTCACAATTTGTTATAACTATATTTTGTACGTGGATTTCAGGTGGAATATTCTTGGTTTACAAGGTTCACTTTTATCAATATTAATACCATCGATAAAATTAGATACTGTCATAGTCGGAGGTAACTGTCCCTTTTCTTTAGAGGCAATGGAACGTGGATTATATAAACGATTCAACAACGATGCATACAAAATAAAAGTTGTACAAAGTAATATTTCTTTTGAACATCAGAAAAGTCATAAGAGAACACATCCATGTCCCTCAAGTATAATATGGTGCGCTGTGAAAAATCGGTAAATTTTTAATACTTATGTTTCCATATTATATGAGCACTTATAGTTTTAAATCATATTTGTATAATTCAATTTACAGTGATACAGAAATAGCAATTGAAGGTAGGAAACAAGGTGCGACGAAGAAAAAGAAAGGTAATAATTTACTTGTAACAAGAAAAGCTTTATATGAAATGTTTTTACGAATTTGTGACAAATATCAGAATAATGACTGCGATATCAGGCATCCGAAAAAAATTACTTATTTAGATTGTAAAAAATTGTCCAAAACTTATCAAAATCTATGGAACACATTAAAGTCGAGTTTTTTCCAGGCATGGCCTTCCAAACCAATTCACTTACAAACTTTTGTGTTATAAAATTATTATTATATATAGTACAAATATAAATATTTACATTATATTTATAATATCCGTCTGCTTATGTTTGTATAGCCCACACCTAGACAGGTTAAAACAACTTGATCTAATATCTCGTCTTCTTCTTTAAGTGGATCAATTTTAAAGACAATTCCAAAGAAATCTCGTAGATCACGTAAAAACTGTATCCTGTAGAAATAATGTTTTTTTTAGATTTAACATTTATCTTTATATAAGTCTAAATACTCACATTGCTGGTGTTAAAGGACCTGTTACGACTTTAGAAACATCCTTTTTCCCTAATGCCATGAACATTGCAGTCATAACTTGGAAAGGTGAATCCACACATCCATTCCTAGAATTATACAATTGTGTATTATGTTTCCATCACACTATTTATGTTCCTTATTAATTCTGTTTACCTATAAATTTCATCAATTAGTTTCATAGCTGCTTCTTTACCAATATCTTCTGGTACACAAGGTAAAGAACCTGTTGTCATATGAGGTGAACATGCTTCCGCACCAAAGACAACTTCATTTGTTGTTTCAGCTGTTAAGCTTATTCCAAACCCTATAATTATATAAAATATCTAGTATACATTAAGAAATAGAATTTAATAACATTAAATATATACCTGGAGATTTCCCACTAGCTGCACCTCTACAGTGATCTGCATAAATGTAGACATCTGGTATAAACTTCAATAATACACCTTTAGCAGATTCTATAATTCGGTTGGCAATAGCAGGGGAAACTCGTATGCTACATGCAACACCTCTTATTCGTTTTACCATACCACTATTTTGAAACTATAAACAAATAACTCTGGATAAAATTTTTAACATCATCATTAAGAAAAGATATATTCTAATTAAAACTAACTTGAATACTTCTAAGATTACGACTAGCAGGGCATTTAAAATAAACTTCTCCACCTCCTAGTGGTGCTGCTCCTCTTTTGTTAATATTAAACACAACTTCAGTGTCACCCAATAAAAATCTTTTTAACACAGGTACAGCAGTTGCTTTGATCCGATCAACACAGGGATCTTAAAAATTACAAATAAACTTTAGTAATTTCTCATCTTTAAATTTTACTTGCTCATAGTATTATTATTTGTATGTACCTATTGTGTTATTAGTGATTCCTCTCAGTTTTGCTTCTATGGGCTTTTTACAAAAAGGAGCCAATATCATGATTCCTTCTAAGTAATAACCAATACCTCGTTGTAGGCTACAATCATGTTCTATATCTCCTCCATGTAACAAACCAGGATTATAGTACAAATTAGTTCCTGTTTCATTCAATTCTATCCTTGATCCATTTGTAACTTTATCCAGTAAACGTATAAAACTAACTTCATACTCTGGAAAGGAAATACAATAAATCATGTTGCATTTATTAGTCAATTTTAAATATCTAAGTATTTTAGAAGTTTTTTAAACTAACCTCTAAGTCCAGGATTATCATCTTTGATTCTAATATCTGTTATTTGCACTGGTCTACCTGATAATGTGGACAGTAGCAACCGATATCGCAAGTAGTTGCAACCTTCATATGTTAGAATTTTATTTTTCAGTTTAGCTGGCATATTTTATCAAAATTCGCGGGTCATAACAAAACCACGAGGAAATAGATGATCGAATCTTTTTCGCGCAGGTTGGGAGCTCAAAAAGCTCCTTAGTGGGGAGACTTCATCAATTTATCATTCCATATACAGTGGCTAATAATGTATAAATAGCGAGAATATGATTTACAAATATAAAGGACTAAACTTTTAAATAAAAGGCCACTCGGTATATGTTCTTGACATTACAAACGTAAAGGCACGCGTGCATTACTCTTCATTACAAAATATTGTACATCAAACCCAGTGACAGTGTTGGGCAGTCGTGAGATTTTATCGCACGCGAGAGCTTTATACGCATGCGTCAGCTGACGTCACAGCTTGCTGCCAATGCCGTACCTAGTCGGTACACGCAGTGGTGACTGATGAGGGCACCTTAATGATCCTACATAATTTTTCAAAAATTCTTATAATTGCACTGTAAACTATGAATGTATAGGTTGTGTTAGATTACATTAGGCTGGGTTAGGTTAGTTATATATATGACTGTATATATATATATATATATATATATATATATATATATATATATATATATATATATATATATATATATTCAATTTATTATTTTTATAAGTAACATTTTCTGTTTACTAATGTTCAAACTTTCACGTAAAAATATTATTAAATCGTGCAACAATTTTATTTTTCAGTTCCAAAATTGAATATACACACAATCTGCCTCGATCTTCGACAAAGAATTAAGCCAATAAAGAGTTACATAAATTAAAAGTTGTACAAAATATATTTGCAAATTGAATGTATTTATGAGGTTACAATAAATAAACAAAAGAAATCATGTACTTATTTACAATCCTTTCCATTACATTCTTAAACGTAACAGACAATCAACAGGTTAGGTCAGACTTACGGTTCGGTTACATTCGGTTAGGTCAGGGTCCAAGGTTAGGCCGGATTATGTTAGGTCAGGCATACGGTTAGGTTATTTTATGTTAGGTCAGAGCCTAAGGTTAGGTCGGAATAGGTTAGGTCGGGCTTACAGTTAGGTTATATTATGTTAGGTCAAGGCCAAAGGTTAGGTCGGATTATATTAGGTCAGACCTACGGTTAGGATATGTTATGTTAGGTCAGGATCTAAGGTTAGTTCGGACCATGTTAGGTCAGGGACTAAGGTTAGGTTGTATCAGGTTAGGTCTGGAGACCTAACATATATCATTCCCCATGTTACTATTACTATTATCGTGGAACTATAATTATTATCCTTACTATTCTTATTATCATCAATTGAACCGATTTCACTACCCATATTACTACTTTTATTATCATTACAACTATTATTATTATGCTTATTATTCCTATTATTATCAATATTATTACCCATATTACGACTATTATCATCGCTTCAACTGTAATTATCCTTACTACTCTTATTATTATGAATATTATTACACATATTACTACTTTTATTAACATTATCCTTATTATTTATATTATTATCAATATTATTACGCATATTACTACTTTTATCATCATTATCCTTATTATTCTTATTATTATCAATATTATTACGCATACTACGACTACTATTATTGCTGGAACTGCAATTATCCTTACTACCTCTATTATTATCAATATTATTACGCATATTAGTCCTTTTATTAAAATTATCCTTATTATTCCTATTATTATCAATATTATTACGCATATTACTACTTTTATCATCATTTACCTTATTATTCTTATTATTATCAATATTACTACGCATATTACGACTACAATCGGCGCTGGAACTGTAATTATCCTTACTACCCTTATTTTTAGCTATATTATTACGCATATTACTACTTTTATTATCATTATCCCTATTATTCTTATTATTATCAATATTATTACGCATATTACTACTTTTATCATCATTATCCTTATTATTCTTATTATATTCAATATTATTACGCATATTACGACTACTATCATTGCTGCAACTGCAATTATCCTTACAACTTCTATTATTATGAATATTATTACACATATTTCTACTTTTATTAACATTATCCTTATTATTCTTATTATATTCAATATTATTACGCATATTACGACTACTATCATTGCTGCAACTGCAATTATCCTTACAACTTCTATTATTATGAATATTATTACACATATTACTACTTTTATTAACATTATCCTTATTATTTATATTATTATCAATATTTTTACGCATATTACTACTTTTATCATCATTATCCTTATTATTCTTATTATTATCAATATTATTACGCATATTACTACTTTTATCATCATTATCCTTATTATTCTTATTATATTCAATATTATTACGCATATTACGACTACTATCATTGCTGCAACTGCAATTATCCTTACAACTTCTATTATTATGAATATTATTACACATATTACTACTTTTATTAACATTATCCTTATTATTTATATTATTATCAATATTATTACGCATATTACGACTACTATCATTGCTGGAACTGCAATTATCCTTACTACTTCTATTATTATCAATATTATTACGCATATTACCACTTTTATTATCATTATCCTTATTATTCTTATTATTATCAATATTATTACGCATATTACGACTACTATCGTCGCTGGAACTGTAATTATCCTTACTACTCTTATTTTTAGCTATATTATTACGCATATTACTACTTTTATTATCATTATCCCTATTATTCTTATTATTATCAATATTATTACGCATATTACTACTTTTATCATCATTATCCTTATTATTCTTATTATATTCAATATTATTACGCATATTACGACTACTATCATTGCTGCAACTGCAATTATCCTTACAACTTCTATTATTATGAATATTATTACACATATTTCTACTTTTATTAACATTATCCTTATTATTCTTATTATATTCAATATTATTACGCATATTACGACTACTATCATTGCTGCAACTGCAATTATCCTTACAACTTCTATTATTATGAATATTATTACACATATTACTACTTTTATTAACATTATCCTTATTATTTATATTATTATCAATATTTTTACGCATATTACTACTTTTATCATCATTATCCTTATTATTCTTATTATTATCAATATTATTACGCATATTACTACTTTTATCATCATTATCCTTATTATTCTTATTATATTCAATATTATTACGCATATTACGACTACTATCATTGCTGCAACTGCAATTATCCTTACAACTTCTATTATTATGAATATTATTACACATATTACTACTTTTATTAACATTATCCTTATTATTTATATTATTATCAATATTTTTACGCATATTACTACTTTTATCATCATTATCCTTATTATTCTTATTATTATCAATATTATTACGCATATTACGACTATTATCATCGCTGGAAATGTAATTATCCTCACTACATTTATTATTATCAATATTCGGTTATATTAGTTTAGGTCGGGGCCCAAGGTTAGGTCAGATTAGGTTAGGTCGGGGCCCAAGGTTAGGTCAGATTAGGTTAGGTCGGGCCCAAGGTTAGGTCAGATTAGGTTAGGTCGGGCCCAAGGTTAGGTCAGATTAGGTTAGGTCGGGGCCCAAGGTTAGGTCAGATTAGGTTAGGTCGGGCCCAAGGTTAGGTCAGATTAGGTTAGGTCGGGCCCAAGGTTAGGTCAGATTAGGTTAGGTCGGGCCCAAGGTTAGGTCAGATTAGGTTAGGTCGGGCCCAAGGTTAGGTCAGATTAGGTTAGGTCGGGGCCCAAGGTTAGGTCAGATTAGGTTAGGTCGGGCCCAAGGTTAGGTCAGATTAGGTTAGGTCGGGGCCCAAGGTTAGGTCAGATTAGGTTAGGTCGGGTCCCAAGGTTAGGTCAGATTAGGTTAGGTCGGGGCCCAAGGTTAGGTCAGATTAGGTTAGGTCGGGGCCCAAGGTTAGGTCAGATTAGGTTAGGTCGGGGCCCAAGGTTAGGTCAGATTAGGTTAGGTCGGGGCCCAAGGTTAGGTCAGATTAGGTTAGGTCGGGGCCCAAGGTTAGGTCAGATTAGGTTAGGTCGGGGCCCAAGGTTAGGTCAGATTAGGTTAGGTCGGGGCCCAAGGTTAGGTCAGATTAGGTTAGGTCGGGGCCCAAGGTTAGGTCAGATTAGGTTAGGTCGGGGCCCAAGGTTAGGTCAGATTAGGTTAGGTCGAGGCCCAAGGTTAGGTCAGATTAGGTTAGGTCGGGCCCAAGGTTAGGTCAGATCGGGTTAGGTCAGGGTGGGTTAGGTAGGTTAGGTACCCAGACCTAACCTAATGCAACCTAACCCTAGGGTCCGACCTAACCTCTTCCAACCTAACCCTAGGGACCGACCTAACCTGATACAACCTAACCGGTTAGATCGCTAAAGGGCAGGGGAGGGTAAGTTATATGGGAAAAGGTAATAATAATAATAATAATTGTTGCAACGATAATAAAAGTAGTAATATTGGTAGTAATATTGATAATAGTAAAAATAATAAGGATAATAATAATAAACTTAGTAATATGCATAATAATATTGATAATAATATTGATAATAAAAGTGGTAATATGCGTAATAATATTGATAATAATAGAAGTAGTAAGGATAATTGCAGTTCCAGCAATGATAGTAGTCGTAATATGCGTAATAATATTGATAATAATAAGAATAATAAGGTTAATGATGATAAAAGTAGTAATATGCGTAATAATATTGATAATAATAGAAGTTGTAAGGATAATTGCAGTTGCAGCAATGATAGTAGTCGTAATATGCGTAATAATATTGAATATAATAAGAATAATAAGGTTAATGATGATAAAAGTAGTAATATGCGTAATAATATTGATAATAATAAGAATAATAGGGATAATGATAATAAAAGTAGTAATATGCGTAATAATATAGCTAAAAATAAGAGTAGTAAGGATAATTACAGTTCCAGCGACGATAGTAGTCGTAATATGCGTAGTAATATTGATAATAATAAGAATAATAAGGTAAATGATGATAAAAGTAGTAATATGCGTAATAATATTGGTAAAAATAAGAGTAGTAAGGATAATTGCAGTTCCAGCGATGATAATAGTCGTAATATGCGTAATAATATTGATAATAATAAGAATAATAAGGATAATGATGATAAAAGTAGTAATATGCGTAAAAATATTGATAATAATATAAATAATAAGGATAATGTTAATAAAAGTAGTAATATGTGTAATAATATTCATAATAATAGAAGTTGTAAGGATAATTGCAGTTGCAGCAATGATAGTAGTCGTAATATGCGTAATAATATTGAATATAATAAGAATAATAAGGATAATGATGATAAAAGTAGTAATATGCGTAATAATATTGATAATAATAAGAATAATAGGGATAATGATAATAAAAGTAGTAATATGCGTAATAATATAGCTAAAAATAAGGGTAGTAAGGATAATTACAGTTCCAGCGCCGATTGTAGTCGTAATATGCGTAATAATATTGATAATAATAAGAATAATAAGGATAATGATAATAAAAGTGGTAATATGCGTAATAATATTGATAATAATAGAAGTAGTAAGGATAATTGCAGTTCCAGCAATGATAGTAGTCGTAATATGCGTAATAATATTGATAATAATATAAATAATAAGGATAATGTTAATAAAAGTAGTAATATGTGTAATAATATTCATAATAATAGAAGTTGTAAGGATAATTGCATTTGCAGCAATGATAGTAGTCGTAATATGCGTAATAATATTGAATATAATAAGAATAATAAGGTTAATGATGATAAAAGTAGTAATATGCGTAATAATATTGATAATAATAGGAATAATAAGGATAATTTTAATAAAAGCAGTAATATGCGTAATAATATTGATAATAATAGAGGTAGTAAGGATAATTGCAGTTCCAGCAATGATAGTAGTCGTAGTATGCGTAATAATATTGATAATAATAAGAATAATAAGGTAAATGATGATAAAAGTAGTAATATGCGTAATAATATTGATAATAATAGGAATAATAAGGATAATTTTAATAAAAGCAGTAATATGCGTAATAATATTGATAATAATAGAGGTAGTAAGGATAATTGCAGTTCCAGCAATGATAGTAGTCGTAGTATGCGTAATAATATTGATAATAATATAAATAATAAGGATAATGTTAATAAAAGTAGTAATATGTGTAATAATATTCATAATAATAAGAGTAGTAAGGATAATTACAGTTGAAGCGATGATAATAGTCGTAATATGGGTAATAATATTGATAATAATAGGAATAATAAGCATAATAATAATAGTTGTAATGATAATAAAAGTAGTAATATGGGTAGTGAAATCGGTTCAATTGATGATAATAAGAATAGTAAGGATAATAATTATAGTTCCACGATAATAGTAATAGTAACATGGGGAATGATATATGTTAGGTCTCCAGACCTAACCTGATACAACCTAACCTTAGTCCCTGACCTAACATGGTCCGAACTAACCTTAGATCCTGACCTAACATAACATATCCTAACCGTAGGTCTGACCTAATATAATCCGACCTAACCTTTGGCCTTGACCTAACATAATATAACCTAACTGTAAGCCCGACCTAACCTATTCCGACCTAACCTTAGGCTCTGACCTAACATAAAATAACCTAACCGTATGCCTGACCTAACATAATCCGACCTAACCTTGGACCCTGACCTAACCGAATGTAACCGAACCGTAAGCCTGACCTAACCTGTTGATTGTCTGTTACGTTTAAGAATGTAATGGAAAGGATTGTAAATAAGTACATGATTTCTTTTGTTTATTTATTGTAACTTCATAAATGCATACAATTTGCAAATATATTTTGTACAACTTTTAATTTATGTAACTCTTTATTGGCTTAATTCTTTGTCAAAGATCGAGGCAGATTGTGTGTATATTCAATTTTGGAACTGAAAAATAAAATTGTTGCACGATTTAATAATATTTTTACGTGAAAGTTTGAACATTAGTAAACAGAAAATGTTACTTATAAAAATAATAAATATATATATATATATATAATAAATTGAATATACATATATTTACTGTCATATATATAACTAACCTAACCCAGCCTAATGTAATCTTACACAACCTATACATTCATAGTTTACAGTCCAATTATAAGAATTTTTAAAAATTACGTAGGATCTCTAAGGTGCCCTCATCAGTCACCACTGCGTGTACCGGCTAGGTACGGCATTGCCAGCAAGCTGTGACGTAGGCTGACGCATGCGCATAAAGCTTTCGCGTGAGATAAAATCTCACGACTGCCCAACTCTGGCTGGTCAGCTTTATGCGCATGCGTCAGCCTACGTCACAGCTTGCTGGCAATGCCGTACCTAGCCGGTACACGCAGTGGTGACTGATGAGGGCACCTTATTGATTCAACATATTTTTTCAAAAATTCGTATAATTGCACTGTAAACTATGAATGTATAGGTTGGGTTAGATTACATTAAGCTGGTTTTATGTTAGTTATATATATGACTGTATAAAACTATACAACTATATATATATATATATATCATCAATTATATAATATAATATAATGGGAATAATATGATGGAATATGGGAGATTATTATATTCAAAATAACACAAAAGCACAATAACTTTAAATACACTAAATGATTTTATTATTTAAGAAAAACGACTTGGAAGGACCTCTTTGAATAACTATATTTTATAAGTGTGAAAATTATAATATCAGAGAAACAATAACAAAGAAATACAAGGATTTTATTTTGTTAACATGCATAGATCTGATAAAAATCGAGCGGTATGTTTTTCCTTTGCTCTTGCAACAAATATTGGAATACATATAGCAAATCGGCTGCAAACGTAAAAAATAATAATAATTATAAATAAATTTAATATTACTTTTATTATATATAATCTGTTGTATTATTTAACCCTTTTATTCTCTTTCCTGCAATTTTCTTCAAATTTATTTTTTTTTCCTCACTAGGGCCTAATGATACCTTATATTCCATCAAAGTGGATACGCTACTGAGGACTTCTACGGATAGCTTACTGCGCATGCACTGGGACTGCCCAACACTGTGTCCAACACTGATCGAACGAATGAGAGCGACATATGAAGAATGAACAAAAATGTATTGTTCGAAGATAATGTTCTCCTGTGAATTGAATTATAGGAAGCACTAATTTGACATTATTGTATGGTATTATTAAACACATTGTAGTGAACAGGAATCATGGTTATACGTATAAATAACAAATGATTTGATATTGTTATTTAATTGTTATAATTTGCATATTTTAGTTTTGAGTTCTGTTACACATATTTATTTATACTTGAAATGAGGACAGCAAAGAAAACAGTGTTTGTCACTGTGGGTACTACTAAATTTGATGACTTAATTAAAACAGTACTCACTTCAGAAATTTTACAGGTAAATATAATGAAATATGTAAATTTATACATTTTCTGTCACAAGTCTTTACATCACAAAGAATCTTTTATTTTTTATTATGTTGCTTTCAGGCATTATCATTAAAAGGCTACAATGAAATGATTTTACAAATTGGTAAAACTGTTTTTGTACCTGATTGTACATTACATTATGGTTTTGTCAATATAGAATATTTTAACTTATGTTTTAACATACAAGAGTATGTAGAGAATGCAGATCTGATCATAAGTCATGCAGGAGCAGGTAGTATTCTTGATGCGTTAGAAAAGAGAAAGAACTTGATTGTAGTTACAAATCAAAGTTTAATGGATAATCATCAGTTAGAATTAGCTGAGCAACTTTATAAAGATGAACATTTGTACTACTGTACCTGCGAAACATTATTAGATACTATTCAAACAATGGATTTTACAAAACTAAAACCATTTATCAGTGGAAAAAGTAAACGTATTGCTGAGTTTATAGATCAAATAATGGGATTTTCAGTTTAAAAACGTATTGAGAAATATTTGAAAACAAATATAACATTTATTTCTACACAACAATAAACTTTTAAAGGGTTAATTGATGTCATTTAATATATTTTAGTTTTTACATGTGTTACAGTATGAGTATATAACAGTTTCAATTATTTGTTATAACAGATATAGCTTTGATATAATTTACAACAATAAGAATTGCTTAAATAACGGTTTCTTAAAATTATGGTGTAATGGCATAGAAAAATTCATAATTTGCAAGTTAAAAAAATGATGAGTAACAACGGCAGTTCTTGTTAAATATTTTTTTACATATTATCTTTGGACATTTGCTATCATTAAAATAAAAGCTATATCGATAAAAGTATTCTTTTGAACACTATAGTGTTAAAATAAATTCAGTTCTCCAACAAATTTTCCTGTTACTTTCATAAGTTTTGTATTTAGGAATGAAGTAGACAGCCAACTTCGTACGACGATGAGTATAGGTATTGCGTTGTTAGCAATTTAAAGAATTCACACATTTCAATGTGTTGCATTGTTTCGTTTTTTTAGATGATCTCATTATTTATACTTTAAATTTATTGTACGAAGATACATCCACATGAGGCAAACTACATATATATATAGCGACATGTGTCTTTAATTACACACCAAGCCAAGACGTGTCATTTCTTTCAAAAGTTCGTTTCCCATTTGCGCAGGACTCCTCGTGACTATTACACCAGCCTATAGGAAATAGTTTCGTATGCGATAAACGTGACCAAATTAAATTAAACAGATTTAGGGTTTAGTTCTACCTTTTCTAGTGCATTGATTTTATCTTGCGCGCCTCCTTTTCCTCCTGAAATAATCGCACCAGCATGTCCCATTCGTCGTCCAGGAGGAGCAGTGATACCAGCAATAAATGACACTACTGGCTTAGCCTTCCCACCCTAAAATATGTTAAACATACATAAGATCTATGTATATTAATTATACAGTAATTTACATTGATGAGGATTCAAAACATGCTTTGAGGGATGAAGTGCATCAGGATTACTGAAAAATAATGATCAGTAATTAGGATAGGGTAGGGTAGGAGTTAAGTACCAATAATGTATCATTGCAACCAACAGTGTTATTTTCAATGAGGTACTCCGCCGCTGATTCTTCTGCACTACCACCAATTTCACCAATCATTATAATACCATCACATTCTGGATCTTTAAGGAATACATCCAAACAATCAATGAAATCTGTTCCATTGAAAGGGTCACCACCAATTCCAACACAAAGTGTTTGTCCAAGACCAGTCTTAAAATGATAATAAGATTAAATTTAAAACAAATTTAATTTACTTTTGAAGAAAGACTAAGACATTAGAAAAGAGAAAGAAATAAGTATTATTTACTTACAAGGGTTGTTTGATTTACAGCTTCATATGTTAAAGTTCCAGATCTTGACACAATACCAATTTTTCCTTTTTGATGTATATGGCCTGGCATAATACCTATTTTACACTGAGATAGTAATAGATTATAAAATAAATGTAGGAACTCTAATACATAGATATTAATAAATTTATAATATTTATACCTGCTCTGGAGCTATTATTCCAGGACAATTTGGCCCAATTAAACGAGATTTGTTTTGTTCTAAAAGTCGTCTTTTAACTTTAACCATATCATGTTGTGGAATACCTTCTGTAATACATACAATTAATGACATTTCTGCATCTATAGCTTCCATAATAGCTGATGCAGCAGCTGGAGGAGGAACATAAATGACACTTGCTGTAGCACCTGTGGCTTCTTTAGCCTATAATAAAAATCACGTAATCTATAAATTTAATGTCATTTTATATGTGATTTTTTAATAGATATTATGAAATTTAGGCAATATAATGAAAAGCTTTTCCAACCTCTTTTACAGTTTTAAAAACTGGTTTTCCAAGATGTTCCGAACCAGCCTTCTTGGGACTAACACCACCTACTATTTTAGTTCCATACTCAATGGCTTGTTTGCAATGAAATGTTCCCTGTTTACCAGTAAAACCCTGACATATTACTTTAGTATTGGAATCAATTTTCAAATTTTTTCTAGTATCTGTATAATTAAACCTTATTTGGGAACGTAACAAACCTCCACAGTTCCTAACTGAAACATAAAAGAAACAATTTATGAAAAACATAGATGCATGACATTGTATCAAGACATTCATTAGAACAAGTTATCTTTAATTACTAATTAATATTTAGTAATAATTTAAAAGTATTGATGTATAATAATTGGAAATTTTATGTCACTATTGTCTCAACATTGGCTTATTTATAGGAACAATATCAAATTTCTTAACTTTTAGGTCAAGGTTCATTGAATGAACATCATCCAATAAGTTCATATGATTTGACATTTATTATGACAGGATAAGGAATTACAGCAGAGATGTAGTACAACAATCATATAAGCCATTGATTTCCAGTAACAGTACAATATAATGTTAACAAAAAAGATGAGATATGAGTGGCATGAAGTATATGTGAAGTAAAAAAAAGTTAAAAAAACATGTATTGTGACATGTATATAAGAAAGAAGTAAAAATTTAATACATAATTATATAATGCTTCATTTATAGTCAAACTAAACTACATATCAAAGTCAATTAATTGTATGTGAATTCCCCCATAAAGAGTGAATTATGAATAATTATATATATCCTTATATAATGGGAACATTAATATGAACCTAGGATGTATTTTTAGTTTTTGAAAATATAGCAGGTTCAAAACGAAACACGGGAATAGGGCGTGCAATCTTGCAATATCGTACAAATAAGTTTCAAGTATTTCGAAACGTACAAAGATCCTTTTTATTAACATTGAATAAACTACCCAACAATTATTCATGTTTTACCTGTGAATTTGGAAAACGTCCTGACAGCCACAGCCATTTTTTAACTAATGTTTCTTTTAAAAAAGATCACTTAATAAAATCGAATTATTACAGAACAACCATTAAGAGGACTAACTTCGAAGAACTAGCGAGGTCAAGTTCGAAAGAAAATATGTATACGGACAAAGTGCACTTATCGCATGTACCCAACCCCACCGTACATCGTTGCGGAATTGTCAAATGTCAGGAACGTAGAACAACGAAATGATTGGTCAAGTACTTCTTGAAGCCTTTATTTAAGTCTGATTTTCAAAGTAGTTCATTTACATAACTTGTAAGAACAAGCAATTGGTTAAAACAAATGTCTTTTTCTATAATAAGCTTATTCTAAATCCCTGTAAAATTGTGACCAAATTAGAGCATGGGATCTCACAGCTTTGTTTACTGGTACATGCATAGAAACATTAGTTCTATTTCTATGTGATATTTTTTGCTTTGAACGTAGAAGTTACATATTAATATATTGCTCATAAGCGATATATCCAATGGCAATAATAACGAAGAAAACTTTGTTTAATTTAGGGTTCACGTCAATTCTGAACCATTCATGAAATCTACAGATTTTAAATACAAATTGGATTAATTGGAATAATTTTTGAAAAATTTTTACCCTATACTTCATGTACGATTAAATTCATGTTGCAATTATTATTTGTAATAAATGTAATAATTCTATTGTACGGAAAGGTAGTGTGCTGCATAATCAACAGAGACCACCTATAGCTGAGCATTGTAGTTAATGAAAGCTACGATTGATGGTATCGTAGTTTGGCAAATGTAGATTACTGAAAGAAAGTCTACGTAAATCCTTTTTCGATTTTATTGTTATTACTGACACAAGAATTTAATTATATACAAATTTTCATATGGATTAAAAAGTTTATTGAAATTCCTAGTGAACCGGGTATAAGAGTGATATTGATGCGTATAGATAGTACGACATAAATGACAGTGATGTATAGAAAATAAATATCTCGATAAAAATGACGTGGTGAAGAGAACCTTATCGTTTTACAAAACCATCGAGGAAATTGCAAGGTACGCGGCTTTTCCTGCTTGATATTGTTCCTTATTTATGTTGTTCTAAATATTTAGGAAGTGATTAACAAAATGTATTTAAAACGCCGATTGTATCAGATATAGTTTTGAAGATGATTGAAGAATATCTTTTATAATCAAGAAGCAATTACACTTATGATACTTACAGACTATTCGGAAAGATTTTTACTATCTATTGTTACGTATTACGTGTTATGAAATTATTTGCTATTATAGTGGTGGTTAATATTTTTATATGTTTGAAACGTATTTCATGTAAGGATGAGAAAAACGTTCTATTAATAAAAAACGAAAAAAATATGTGCATATTTTTGACTAGCATAACAGATATTCATTTCAGTATACAGTTTTTGATACTATTTTATGTTTTATTTCATTCTTTTGTCATTGAAAAAGTGGTTCTATCTTTTCATCATATTTAATTATAGTATAATATAAATCAGACACAATTAATTATCATATATTAAGTATTGAATATATAAATATTAAGTAATCAAGTATGAAACATAAAACAGGATGGAAGAAAGTACAAGTTCTGAAAATGTTTGGTGTAAAACTAAAGCTGAAGAACAAAGTAGCTTATACCATGGAGAATCTATAACTCAGTCTATGGAAGCTAATTCTACTTCTTTAGCAGATATATTCGATACAGCATTTACATCAACGGTTGATCCTTCTCCACAATCTAGATTTAATTCAGGTACAGGAAAAATGTTGATATTAAATGTAAGAACTAATGTAGGATAATGTTATTGGATAAAGGTTTATTACATAAAATGATACATAGAATAAAGCATTACAAGTACATGTAACAAATACTAATAATTCAGTTTTTTCGTTATAGCTAATGAGATGGAATACGAACACCTATTCGCAGAAAGTGATATAGAGGATTCAGATGTAGTACCTCTTAACCGTTATGTAAATTCACCGCATCATCCTACTTCAGATAACAATTTTGTTTTTGGGAATTATTTAAGTGCACCTGAAACTGGCGGAAGAATTTTACATGAACGTGATCCTCCGGTAAAACATAGAAGTAAAAAAAGGGAAGAACATAAATTAATCAATCAATCAATTGATAGTTTAAATGTAGCTGGACCATCAAGAATATCAGATGGAATTTCTAATAGGTAGTATCTCAGAATTACCTTTCCTTTACTACTTTTTCATTGGTGATACTTTTCCTTTCAGCGCAATCAGATCTACAACTAGTAATGGAGCCATTTTAAGCAGAGTTATACAGAACATTGAAAATGACAGTGCCAATGAATCCAATACTTTATATCATTCAGTTTTGCCAAATACAATTAATCCACAACAGCATTCTATGCATACGACAAGTATAATTACATTTTTTATTATGTTAATATTAAATGACAATTATGATAAAAGACTATATAATATTTTTCAGTTAATTTCTATATTCTTAAGTAATTACATTTTGTTGTACACTGCATTTACTTTTATAATATAGGAAGTGATGATACACCATCAGCACCAGATCTGCAACTAGATTGGTCCTCAAGCAGTGATGATGCCACCAGTAGTGAGGGTGCTACCAGTAGCGATGATGCTACTAGTAGTGATGATGAAGATGGGTCTGTTGAAGTCCTTGGAACAGTAAATCATAATAACAAGGTAAAACAGCTCAAATATAGCTTTCAGCAATTCACTTCTAATACGATATGCTTTAATGTATTTCAACAGCAAAATTCTGTACAAAATAATGAAGAAGGTAATCGTCCAGTAACTGTAGTTGATTTAACTGTGGAATCAGACGAAGAACATACTCCACCGACGTCAACAGCTACTGTTGTAAATCCAACAGATTATGTACATAGGTACGAAAAGAAAAGTCTTTAATATATACATATTCTCGTATTATTTTTAATCATTATTTTAGTGGGAACTACTCTTACTGCATGCATGGTTCACCAGACTACATGTACCATAACAGATGTATGCACCACAATTGTAGAATTCCGATTCCAGTTATACCCGTAGGGTATGGTCAATTACCAGGTAAATTTTTCAAGCCATGGAAACAAATGAAGTGTTTTATAGAATTATTACTAATTTGTTTCTTTTTTAAGATATTTCTATAGGAATGAGACCACGTATGCATCCTATGCAAGAAAGATTATGGAGGGAACAGCAACGCATGCAAGAAGTTCGCAGAAGAAGTCTTCATCCAAGATTTTCGTCGCATCACACGTTAGTATTGTAGTAAATCGACGTAATTTTACGTTACGTAATAATTTTTATATTTAGTAGCACATCGTCGTGTAATCCACACGTACACCAACCAAGCCAGCATACGTGTAACAACGGAAACGCTAATCCTCCGAATAATCGTTACAATGGTTCGGAAAATATGGCATTCGCAGAAAATTATCTTCCGCCTCCACTATTACCACCACTGCTGCAGCCCCCCGTTTACAGTCATCCGGAAGCTAGAGGAACACCAAGTTTCAGTCCACCTTGTCCCGTGCAACCTGTATCTGTAATTCAGTACATCCTTTCCTTTAGAAATTTAATTGTTATTCAGGCAATTAATATTATTTTACATGTTTAGGACAATTCTTTGATCGGTGTTGCGGAAATGGAACCGACACCATCGGCGTTACCGTCAATGTCGGTTCATCCTTATGTGCATCATCACATGTATCACTATGGTCCTCATCGAAGACCACCTGGACCACATATCCATATAAATTGGTTACCACATCCTCATTTGGTACGATTTTAATTATGAAATATTGAATAATGTAAATTTCTCTGTACAATTTATGCTACAATTTTTTACATATTTTGTGTATAGCAAGGATCGGGAGCTCATGATATGATGTCATTTTCACCTTTGGGTTCACTCCATATGCGCCTCGCATATAATTTACGACGTATAGCTCATATTAGTTGTGGAGCAACGCAAGAGTCAATTGAAAGTCATACATTCCGCTATAAGTACAAACGGGTAATAACTAGTAATAAATACGACTTCATGAATATTAGATACTATAGTATTATTATTAGTGTATGTTCACTATATTTTATTTGGCAGGTTAAGAAAGTTGAAAATGGTGAAGATGCTATAGAAAAGTGTACTATATGTTTGTCTGAATTCGAAGACTGTGAAAGTGTCAGGTACAGGTTATCTTTTGTATACGAATATAGACCCGCGATATTTATAACATCTTTTAGATTAATTGTGTTTATAATGTTTTTCTTTTTATTGTTTTTGTGCAGAAGGCTTCCATGTATGCATTTATTTCACATAGACTGTGTTGATCAATGGTTATGCACGAATAAGCGCTGCCCTATATGTCGAGTGGATATCGAAACCTTCCTACATAAGGAACTTGCCAGCACTGCATAGTTTAAGGTCGATTTTATCCAACTGTTTTCGTTTTTAAATATAATCAGGTAATATCCACATCTTTTAAATACTTTGAGATATCCTAATCACGGGTAATCCCACTTCTGATGATGTTATGGATGTTGGTGTAAAAAAATTTCACTGTGAATAATCAAAATATCAATAACTAAAATAGAACTAAGTTCCTGGAGTAGTAGGAGAGGTTTGTTTTGATTTAACATTATTATCTTTGCATTCGTTTTATGAGTATTAATAATGCTGTATATAATGAATGTTAGATTTGTTACATGTTATTACTGAAACTTGTAATTTTTTTTAATGACTTGTCGCGTATATAGTGCTTCGGGTAACAACAAATTGTTGAATTGTATCGAGCATTTGAAATCGTATATGTCTTCACATTTTTTTATCAAATTTTTTTATTACTTGTAATAAGAAAAAAAAGATGTTACATTATCAAAACCTCTGGGCAGTTGCCAAGTTGTGAATCCTTTTTAATGGAAACTAAGAAAAAAGCAAATGTAAACTAATAAGGATCATATAAAAATAGTTCATTTCTAAATAATAGTAATTCTACTGGGTGCTATCTTCATATAAATTTTATATACGCTAAACATGTATTAATAATTTATGAAGCAGTTAAAAGTTTCGTATTGGAACGATTCTTTGAGGCTATACCTGTAAATTTTCGCTAAGTTTTTATATTAAACAAATTTTTTTAATAAAATTGTACTTGTTATACTTAAATAAGTAATTGTAAAATTTAATCGGTTAGTTACGAGTGAAATACGTTTTGATATTTTAAATTTTGAAATTTTTTACTATGTATAAGAAAAACATAATGAACTTTAATATACCAAACCATTGATTGTGAGACATGATTCTACATCGGTGTTTGCGGTATTACGATCGTTTTCGTAAAGTCAGTTTAAGAGCAGTGTATATTATGGAAGCTACGTTAAAACTGTAGAGACTAGAGAAAAATTGACCCATCGGGAATGTTAATTTTAATTGCGAAGAGGCGAGTAACTGTGTTAAAAATACTAACTTGTATTCAACGAAATACCACGATCGTTTTTCCTTTCAACAAAGATCGAAGATGAAATTTGCACGTAATAAAGCTTATTTAAAGCGAAATACAGAACAAGCGTGATTATTGTAAATATCGAAAGGCTGCGTTTTTAATAATTTATTGAAGTCAAATGTATCGAAGGATTGCGTGAGAAGAATCCTCGCATATCGTAATAAGTTGATATTAAAAGAAAATTTGTTAAATGTCAAGCATTGCCGTTATTGGACAATGATTCGTAATCAGCAGAAAGTCTACATGTACGATTATCTTATCGTTTTAATATTAACACGATTCCATAAAAATTTATATCATAGCTTAACATGTACATTTTCTGTTCACACAAATGCGAATGCGTTACAAGCTTTTCTTTACGTAGAAATTATTGACGGGTTCAGAAAGTTCCGTTTCTAAGAGAACATCGTATATTAATGATTCGAGTATACGTATATAACAAATAAAAAGGAATTTACATAAAACCTCGCATAATTTATTTCCTGTTTTCATTGTATAAATATTTACCCGATACTGCGTTCAAATTTTTAGTTTCGCAAATTCCGAAAATCACAAATTTCTTCGAATTCCTAAATTCTGAATCGTTTTATTTTTAATTAAATTTTTAAGAATTATTTTAATTTCAATGCTCGTTTAATAATTTATCAATATTAGGAAAGATATAATTTTCATTCAGCTTTTTACAAATTCATGAGATGCCTATTACGCTGTAGATAGTGAAAGGGGTGCAATAGAATTAAAAAAAGAAACTGGGTCATGCACGGTAGCCTACGTCTTTAGAAACAGGTTTCACGTTCAAACTGATCGTAGATTATAATAAGTTCTAGTATCTAGTTATTTTTTGTAATGAATGTAAAAACATTCATAACCGAGTCAAATATAATAATTGCGTCTATACAAATTTATTTCATTTATTTCTTCCTTTCAAAATTATAATTTGACTGTTTGATAAATACAATTTATGAAGATCATAATATTTTACGAGATATTTTGCAATATACACATGTATGTGTACATACATTATGTTTGAAACCTTCCATTTCTTATTTCGCTTCATTA
Source organism: Megachile rotundata (assembly GCF_050947335.1). NCBI lineage: Eukaryota > Metazoa > Arthropoda > Insecta > Hymenoptera > Megachilidae > Megachile > Megachile rotundata. Next base: position 12,721,657 of record NC_134989.1, on the reverse strand, counting down.
AATTCATTTTTGAAGAATTGCCTTTTAATCCTCCGTTCCGTTTTAAACAAATACTAAAAACAGAGATTGCTTGCACACCACATTGTCAAATAAAATAAATAAGACAAAACATAAAGCATGGTACATTAACAATACATTTTCATGATTTTGCAAGTACTATTGCGTTTGAACGTAGCGTCCCTGTTACGTGTGCAGTTATCTTGCAACGCAATCGTAATCATTGTAATATCTCCATTATATGTAGATACCTGTATCCTTTTTTACCAACATTTTTCAATCAAACCCGAGTGATTGCTCGACTATTTTCGCAAACAGATCTTTCGATCCAACGCAAGATTAAACCATAAACTAGTATCAATATTCTAATCGTCAGATAAGATCGTCTAATAAAGACATTTTCAAGCGTTTATCGACCTATTTTGTTGTTTCGTGATTTATCGAATGATACTCGATGCGATGAAAACCTGCGATGGAAAAATGGTGTCGACGATGACAAAGCCAGCTGTGCGAAAGAAAAAATTGTTGGTGAGAAGCTTGTGATTATACAAACCGTTTAATTATGAGTCAGCTATATCTCGTTAATTACAAATCAGCATGCGAAGGAGAGTTTTACATTGGTGACGCACCATTTGCGTCATTGAAAAGTTTTGATATTAGCGTTGCAGTTATGGTAGGTGGAAATTTGAGAGAGAATATGGGAATTTAGGGATTTAGGGAATTTGAGGATTTAGAGAATTTTGGGAGTTTAGGGATTTAGTGATTTAGAGAATTTGGGGAATTTAGGGAGTTTTGGGAATTTAGAGAATTTGGGAAATTTAGGGAGTTTCGGGAATTTAGTGAATTTAGGGAATTTGAAGAATTTAGAGAATTTGGGGAATTTAGAGGGTTTTGGGAATTTAGGGAATTTAGAGAATTTGGGGATAGGTGGTTTTGGGAATTTAGGGAATTTGGGGATTTTGGGGATAGGTGGTTTTGGGAATTTAGGGAATTTGGGGAATTTAGGAAATTTAGGTGATTTGGGGCACACGAGAAATTAGGGAAAATTGGGGAATTTAGGGAATTAGAGGGTTGGAGATTAGAGGGTTCTGTGGAATTTAGGAATTTAGAGATTTTGGGATTTAGAAATTTAGGGATTTAGAGATTTAGAGAATTTGGGAAATTTAGCGATTTAGGGCTTTAAAAAATTTAGGGAATTTAGGAATTTAGAGAATTTGGACAATTTAGGGATTTAGGGGATTTAGAGAATTTAGGAAATTTAGGTATTTAAAGATTTAAAGAATTTTGAGAATTTGCATGGTTTATGTAATTGGAAAATTTAGGACTTCAAAAGCCGAGGAATTTGGATAATTGCATAATTTTGTATATTTTGGGATTTTGAGGAATTTTGAGGAATTCTATGGATTTTTAGTAATGCACATTTTTGGAATCTCCTTCCCAGAAGATTTGACGAATTTCACTTTCTGGAAGCTAAGGGTTTGACGAATTCCTGCGTTCAATTGTTATTTTGAAAATTCTATTTTCAAAAATAGAAAGTCTCTTTTAACCTATGAATGTTTAAAAGTTTTCGAGCAAGGAAAACTGCATATTACAGCGACCGCAATCCAACGGATCTAACGCGATCTCCGACAGCACAAGATGCGCCATTGTGATTAAAAAGTCTCTGGGAAAACGATACGATCAGCTCCCGTATATTATCCCAATTTCGTAAGGTCCCGGTAGAAAGTAGGAATTGCAACGCGAAACTATCGCAATCTGCGCGAATTGCGGTGCAGCGTATCAGATACTTTCTCTGCAACATTTATCGACGCGGTAGACAAAAGTCAGCGTCGCGTCTTCGGGGAGAGCGCGAGAAGAAATTAGCCGGTCGCCAATGGCGAAGATAATCGACGCGTTCGGTTCAATGCCGTTTGCAGAACATTGAATTCTGCTTTCAGGAGGAAAGGAGAGGGAGTAAGTCTCACCGTCGGTTATATAGCCAGCTACGAGAACTGTTCGTTTCAGTTCTGAACACTTCGGTCAGGATTTGTGCACTGTTGTTTCCCGCCATTTTTCGATGTCCTGAACGACTTTACTTCGACATTTAAAATCGTGAACATTTAAACAGCGGTAAGGAGCAGAAACCGGAAGTATGCTATCAGGGACGTGAAAGTCTACGAGGTGTTCTGAGGATGGTCCTTTGAGTAGCAAGGTTCCAGTAAAAATGTCGCCACAGAAGAAATTTGATGTACCTGTTGATCCGGAGGATGCACAGAAGGATTGTCGAAATGTGGAAACGCGTGTGTCTAAGAACGACAAGGAGGAAAGCATGGACTTAGATTTTGACGAGTTGTTGCCTTATGTTGGTGAATTTGGACTTTACCAGAAGATTCTGTTCTTGCTGATGATACCGTTTGCTTCTTTCGTCGCGTGGGTATACTTCTCGCAGATATTCATCACGATTGTACCGGATGGGTACTGGTGTTTGGTGCCGGAGCTGGAGAACCTCACTGTCGATGAAAGGTGCGTGATTTCTGTTGTAGCGTTTTGTCTTGCAAAGTGGAGAAGATATTTATTTACATATATAATATACATTACATACATTACATGATATATATATTACATACATTACATATGATACATACATTACATACATTACATATGTTACATACATTACATATGATACATACATTACATACATTACATACATTACATACATTACATACATTACATATGTTACATACATTACATACATAACATATATTACACACATGACATACATTGCATTCATTACATACATTACATACACTACATACATTACATACATTACATACATTACATACATTACATACATTGCATTCATTACATACATTACATACATTACATACATTACATACATTACATACATTACATACATTACATACATTACATACATTACATACATTACATACATTACATATATTACACACATGACATACATTGCATACATTACATACATTACACACATAACATACATTACATACACAACATATATTACACACATTACATACATTATGTACATTACATACATTACATACACAACATATATTACACACATTACATACATTATGTACATAACATACGTTACATACATTACATACCTCAACATATATTACATACATTACAGACCTTAACATATATTACATACATTACATACCTTAACATATATTACATACATAACATACATTACATATACAACATACATAGAAGACATAAGTGTCTTACCTGACATACAGTCATTAAATACCTTGGCAAACCTTTCTCATTATTTCGTAACATGAACTTCAATTAAACTTCATATTGTCTACACTCTTTTATCACTTCCATCACTTAGGTTTTGTCTGTTACTGCAAATAACCAGATACGATGGTTACTGAAGACTTGACAGATACTATAGAAACAACTAATAAACACACAAATAACAAATAAGGAAAATAAGTAGTGAAGCGTCTTCTAAACTGACCTAACATTCATTTGGCACAAAACGAGATAAATGTCAGAGTCTACATTTCGATATCTGCCAAGTTTCGTACCTAATAATACATTTGTAATACACTAGAACGACGATATTGATACAGTTCTATTAAACGAGGAAGTGTATCTAAATAGATGCTGTTCAGATATCATCTGAATTTACATATTTCGCTCATCGGAATATGACATAATAATCGTAGACATGTGGAAAGATAACCATTTAATGCGAATACTTGTTAGATCGGCGTGAATCATCGTTTTTCACAATGTTCGGAATCGGAACGGTGCTTATTATCGTGTAATTATCGATAGCTGGTCTAGAAACTTTCCAGTTGCTGGACGATCTTTTCGGGGATTAGAAGTGCTTATTTGCGAATTTATATGGGAATTTGGGGATGTAGGAATTTGGGGGTGTAGGAATTTGGGGGTATGGGAACTTGGAGATGTAGGAATTTGGGGATTTAGGGATTTGGGGATTTGGGAGTGTAAAAATTTAGGGGTGTAGGAATTTGGGGATTTAGGGATTTGGGAGTGTAGGAATTTGGGGATGTGGGAATTTGGGGATATGGGAATTTGGGGATGTGGGAATTTGGGGATGTGGGAATTTGGGGATAAGGGAATTTGGGGATATGGGACTTTGGGGATGTAGGAATTTGGGGATTTGGGGATTTGGGAGTGTAGAAATTTAGGGGTGTAGGAATTTGGGGATATGGGAATTTGGGGATTTAGGGATTTTGGAGTGTAGGAATTTGGGGATGTGGGAATTTGGGGATATGGGAATCTAGGGATGTGAGAATTTGGGGATATGGGAATTTGGGGATATGGGAATTTGGGGACGTAGGAATTTGGGGATTTAGGGATTTAAGAGTGTAGGAATTTGGGGATATGGGAAATTGGGGATGTGGGAATTTGGGGATGTGGGAATTTGGGGATGTGGGAATTTGGGGATGTGGGAATTTGGGGATATGGGAATTTGGGGATATAGAAATTTGGAAATATAGAAATCTAGGGATGTGAGAATTTGGGAATACAGAAATCTGGGGATATAGCAATTTGTGGACATAAGAATTTTGGGATATAGAAATCTGTAAATACAGAAATCTAGGGATATGAGAATTTGCAAACAGAGTAATCTGGTGGCATAGAAAACTGGGAATATAGGAATCTGGCGATATAGGAATCTAGGGACATAGATTTGCAAATACATAGATTTCTACATATACTAATCCACAAAAATAGAGATCCAAATCACAATTAACCATTTGAATCCTCAATTCCGTCTCCTCCTCAGTTCACTCTCCGCCATCTTGAAAGACCGAATATCTCACAAAGAACCACCTTCATTTCGCAATTATTAACAACGATCATTATCTACTTTAAATTGCAAAACACGTGTCGAACGTTGATGACGATCATTCATATCCTCTTTTCTCTCACTGAATGCATTACTAGATGTTCGCAATTCAATTCATTTTTTTGCATTTTCACAGTAACCACTTATGATCGATGATTTCTGTATGACTCATTTTGCTTTTGTTATTTGGCGAAGAAAGGCAGTTGTTTATTTTACCGAACTTCAGTTGTGTACATTATGAAAATTATAAACGCAGCGTGATAAAGTTGACTACTTTACTATGTGTTTGGTGCAGTATACATTTTATGGAAACTTACACAGCGCTTTTGCCAGCACCTTTCAACTCCTTTCTCCGATTGTAAATCTGTAACTTTCATTTATTATGTACATTTCGGCGACAGAACATTATTATGGAAATTGTCAAATAATACAAGTTGTAATTTTCTTTGCAAAGGAACTGTCATATACAATCATCCTTTCGAAGATATAAAGAAGAAGCGTAAAATTGCGAGTATCATAAATCTCGCAAAAATATGCAGTTATCAAAGAGTTAATCTACTGTCAACACGGGAAAAGTTGCATAAACAGATAAAGTTGCTTTTTGCTGTCTGTTGAGAATCCTTATCATTAACTACAGGTTGACGTCGATAAAAACATCCTTGAACCTTGTTTAGTGCGATTCTAGCGGGTACAATGCTTATCGTGCAAACTACCGAAGTTACACTTACGAATTCATATTGTTAAAATGAAATATTTTTTGGTTATGTTATAAGGTATATTTCTAGCTTTTAAGAACTTTATTTAAAATAACTACATGCTTTGAAACTCCAAGGGCTATAATTCCACGTGTTGTAATTCCACGCGTTATAATTCCACGCGTGGTAATTCCACGTGTAATAACTACACGCGTTCTAATTCCACGCATAGTAATTCCACGCGTTGGAATTCCACGCGTAATAGTTCCACGCGTTGGAATTCTAAGCGCTATAATTCCACGCGTGGTAATTCTACGCATTGGAATTCTAAACGCTATAATTTCACGCGTGGTAATTCCACGCGTGGTAATTCCACGCGTGGTAATTCCACGCGTTGGAATTCTAAGCGCTGTAATTCCACGCGTGATAATTCTAAGCGCTATAATTCCATGCATGGTAATTCCATGCGTTGGAATTCTAAGCGCTATAATTCCACGCGTGGTATTTCAACGCGTGGTAATTCCATGCGTTGGAATTCTAAGCGCTATAATTCCACGCGTGGTAATTGCACGCGTTGGAATTCTAAGCGCTATAATTCCACGCGTGGTATTTCTATGTGTGGTAATTCCACGCGTGGTATTTCTATGCGTGGTAATTCCACGCGTTGGAATTCCACGTATTGTAATTCCACGCGTGATAATTCCACGCGTAATAATTCCGCGCGGTAATAATTTCACGCGTAATAACTCCATGCGTTGGAATTCTAAGCGCTATAATTCCACGTGTCGTAATTCCAAGCGTGATAATTCCGTGCGTTCAAATTCCACGCGTTATTCATAAAATTTGTAATTTTCGAAATTATAGATTTTACGAATTTATAGGTCAGTAATTTTGCAAAATAATAATTGACAAATCAGTGGTTTCAATTAGTAATCGAATAACAAGGTAATAATTGATAACAAGATAATAAATAATTTTCAGTAATCTCAGAATCAGTAATTCTATAATTTACAAGCTAATGACACCACACATTAGTAACATACAAACCACTGTTAATACATACAAATAATTTGCAGCCTAGTCATTTCACAAATCAGTAATGTACAAATTAGTGATTTTACCACGCACATTAACTCTTAAACACAATTTCCTTAATAACCACCAGCTAGGCACAAGTAAAAACGCACATAAAATCACAAAACATGCGAACAAACTTCGAATGCCTTTCTCATATCTCCATATGACACAATCAATTTGACACAACAAATTTTGTACCGTGTCATCAATTCATCGAATATTTTTTCTTTCAATTATCGTGTGATATTAACCGAGGTACATTATTCAAGATTACTCCTGCACTCCTTAATTTTACTTAATAATTTAATTTATAAAATAGATTAAAAAAGGGGTTCTCAATAAAATGTATTATAACATAGTTGTATTGCAACAAATTTTTCATTTATTATAAATAGTAACTAAATTAAAATATACATCTTTAACCATTTATCTGTTTATTTCATTTAAATCTTTTATTCTATTATTTATAAGACACAAGAGAAATGTAATGTCGAGCCACACGTGACATATGTATGTAAAGGATTAAAGAAAAAAAAAAAAAAAAAATACTGATCGAATTGAGTAACCTCCTCCTTTTTCGAAGTCGGTAAAAAAAGAATCATATGATTATAATTCAAGTAAAATCATTATACGAAAAATAATTTTAATTTTCAACAAGCATACAGAAGTACATTAGTCCCATTCGAAGTTTCCATGAAACTCTACTCTCCTATCGGACATTCTCCTCGAGAATGGTTTCTCAACGCAAAACCGTTCTTGGATTTCACGATGTATTTCCTATTGAAACCTTCCAGTAGATTGTGCCTGCTTCTGGTCAGACTGTCTCTAAAAAGGCACAGTGTATTAGCGAAAACACGCGGTGACGAAACACTCGGAGGTGTAACTAGATTGCACTTCGGTTACGGTATAAGAATTACAGAGGTAAAGTTACAGCGTTTTATTATTCAAATAACACAATTCCTTGGGTAACGACTGATTAATGTACTCGGAGATTAATAGCCTGCACTGCATGCATAATACTCGAATCGATGTGCTTTTCAATTTATTAACTGTGTTGCAATTCTATGTTCGTGTGTTGCAATTTCGCGCTTATTAATTGGTATAATTGCTCGCGGTGGAATTTTATATGTTGTAATTTCACGTGTTATAATTCCACGCGTGGTATTTTTACGCGTGGTAATTCTACGCGTTGGAATTCTAAGTGTTGGAATTCTAAGCGTTGTAATTCCACGCGTGGTAATTCCATGCGTTGGAATTCTAAGCGCTATAATTCCACGCGTGGTAATTCCATGCGTTGGAATTCTAAGCGCTATAATTCCACGCGTGGTAATTCCACGCATGGTAATTCCATGCGTTGGAATTCTAAGCGCTATAATTCCACGCGTGGTAATTCCATGCGTTGGAATTCTAAGCGCTATAATTCCACGCGTGGTATTTCTACGCGTTGGAATCCTAAGCGTTGTAATTCCACGCGTGGTAATTCCACGCATGGTAATTCCATGCGTTGGAATTCTAAGCGCTATAATTCCACGCGTGATAATTCTACGCGTGGTAATTCCATGCGTTGGAATTCTAAGCGCTACAATTCCACACCTGGTAATTCCATGCGTTGGAATTCTAAGCGTTGTAATTCCACGAATTAAGAATCTAAGCGTAATAATTCTACATGTCAGTATTTCACGCATTACAATTCCACGTAATAGAATTTGAACATTCCCATTTAATGAAGACTCAATAAAATAATAATTAGATGCAAAAATGTTGATCGGCGCATTGTAAAAATTCATTTTGTACCGAAGTTCTTTGTACAGCAGGTGTTGTTTGCTGTTCGAATATTTAGCAGGAAATGCGCAACGTTTCACGTGGAACCTTCGTGAAAATAATGAGAGCGTGAACACGTTGCGTTTAAAAATGACGTTGTGCGCTAACATTTGGTTTGAAATTATTGATTACGTGCGAAGGATATGGTGGAAATGATAGCTATGGGACGCTTGCTCGTTGAAATGCGATAAGAGTAGTATTAATTAGCGCTAAGCGAGTTCTGCCAATGAATGTTTAAGGTACAAACAAAAAATTACGTAAAATTGCATACAAATGCAATTCATATTTTCCAAAATTGTATACATATAAATTGCAGTTTATATTGTTTTTAGATTATATATATAAAGTGCAGCTTATACTAAAAGTTGCATACAAATGCATTTCATATTTTCCAAAATTGTATACATATAAATTGCCATTTACACTGTTTTTAAATTACATATATAAATTGCAATTTACACGAAAACTTGCATATATGCAGTGCATTATATTTAAAAATTGCAAACGTGAAGTGCATCTCATGTTTATTAAAACTGCATAAACTTGTACTTTGCATTTCCTAAAATGTGAAGTATATTTCACACTTGAAGTCCTAAATACGAATTGTATTTCACATCTCTCAAAATCGCACACGCGCAATTGCTCACAGCATTGACCTTCACAACACACACGAAGGTCATTGAAATCAGAAGCATATAAACTACTCTACCTAATCAACGATCTTTTTTACGTGGTTCAAAAATGTTACAAAGGGAACGAAAGAGCTTCTGTTTCTTGGAGTTATCACATTTTTACAAAACCTTGTCACGGTGAGTTCAGGATGAAAAATGCATCGTACGCGTGCATAATGCAATCCATCGTTGCTCGTTCACTCCTCATGCAAAGGTCAGACGATGCACGCGATTAATCGCCACGGTATAAGAACTCGATTTGATAACATCGTTCTGCTGCGAATATTCTTCTTTTTCTCGAACAATTCTTCCGGCAACGTCAATCATCGCGTCACTTTGACAATCACCAAAAATTTTGGCTTATTCATCACGGCAACTGAAATGAGCTGTCGTCATAAAAAACTATTCGACTGAATTAAACAACCAGTATTATTTAACATTTTCGCAAGAAACAAACCGTCGAAGAAATAAAACAGCGTCATTAAAAAAATTGCCTTTAAATATTTTGTTAGAAATGCAACAAATATGTTGCTATTCACTTTTCTTAATTACTATCAGTTTGTATTTTTCGTACAAATGCATTGCGATCTTCCACACGATCTAAATACAGTACACTCTCGTTATATTGCCGGTATACAATATACAACGTGTAGTTCGTCACACGAGCAGAGTTTTTCAGAAACGATAAGACTTGTCATAAAATTAATTTCAATAACTGCAACTTTGTTTCGTAATGGTTGAACTTACGGCAATATAACGAGAGTCTACTATAAAAACTAGTAGACTAGTTAGTCGATAACTGAAGTCGACCTTGAAAGTCAATATAAAAGTTATTAAAGCAAAATGAAATGTAACTCTTTACATATCTTTTTTTCTAGATTATCACTGGCTATACCGTTCGGTAGTAATGGTTATTCGAAATGTAGTATGTACGATGTAAATTACACGGAGATCTTGTTAAATGGAGGCCGCTCACCGGATCCAACCTGGCCAACTAAATCCTGTCAGCACGGTTGGGAATTCAATTACACCGACGTCCCTTACGCCTCCGTAGCGAGCGAGGTTCGTTTTATAAATTATTTATCGCGTGGCTCGTGTGTGGATCGTTAATCAACTTCTTATCAATTAAAAGCTAAATATGTGCAGCTTTGCGTAATGGACCGGGAGGTGATATAGTGGACATTTGGGTATATGGGTAGTTGGGGTGTTCGGGGAATTAGGGATATGGAGATTTGAGGATTTTGGGGATTTTGGGAATTTTAGGAATTTTGGGGATGTTGGGAATTTTGGAAATTTTGGAAATTTTAGGGAGGTTGGAGAATTAGAGATTTGGAGGATTTGGGGAATTGGGGATTTGGATGAGGCAGAGATTTTGAGAGTTTGAGGAATTAGAGATTTGGAGATTTGAGGAGTTTGGGGAATTTGGAGATTTGGGGACTTGAGGATTTGGGGATTTGAGGAGCTAGAAGTTTGATAATTTGGAAATTTGCAAATTTGGATATTTGAGAATTTGGGGATTTGGGGAGTTGGACATTTGGAAATTTGGAAATTTGAGAGTTTGGGATTTGAGGAGTTGGACATTTGGAAATTTGGAAATTTGAGAGTTTGGGATTTGAGGAGTTGGACATTTGGAAGTTTGGGGATTTGAGGAATTGGACATTTGGAAATTTGGATATTTGAGAATTTGGGGATTCGAGGAGTTGGACATTTGGAAATTTGGAAATTTGATAATTTGGAAATTTGCAAATTTGGATATTTGGAAGTTTGGGGATTTGACGAGTTGGAAATTTGCAAATTTGAAAATTTGAGAATTTGGGGATTCGAGGAGTTGAACATTTGGAAATTTGGATATCTGAGAATTTGGGGATTCGAAGAGTTGAACATTTGGAAATTTGGAAATCTGAGAATTTGGGGATTCGAAGAGTTGAACATTTGGAAATTTGGAAATTTGAGAGTTTGGAGATTCGAGGAGTAGGCCATTTAGAAATTTGTCTATTTGAGAATTTGGGCCTGTAGAAATCACTAAATTTGAAATGTTATAATTTCACGAGTTCCCACTCTGAAGATTTATAAATTGTGAAATTGTGAAATTTGAAATTTGTAAATTTAACGATTTGGAAATTTGCAAATTTAGAAACTTGAAACCCTCTTGAAAATTCTCAAAATCTATCTCCTCATCAAAGAACCCCTTTAAAGTGATTCTTTGTTGCAGTTAGGATGGGTATGCGAGTACGATTCGTTGCCAACCATAGCCCAAAGCATCTTCTTCATCGGCGCCATCTTCGGAGGATTGATCTTTGGATGGATAGCCGATCAATATGGCAGAATACCTGCATTGATCGGCGCAAATCTTACAGGATTTGTAGCAGGAGTTGCTACTGCATTTAGTAATAACTTTTGGCAATTCACATTATGCCGTTTCTTTGTTGGATTCGCTTTCGACAATTGCTTCACCATGATGTACATATTAGGTAACTATCTTTTAACTCTTTTGCTTCTTTCATTTTTGTTAATTTATAAAAACACATTCTTTCAGTGTCAAGATTTTTGTGTTACAAATTTCTTATTTTTCTTGGTAGTATTTTTAAAAAATGTGTATGGCATGTGCATGATTTTTTAGTTACTTTGAAGGGGGATGTTAGGTACCTGTCTTCCTGACGGCCATTTTGTTTACGTTAGTATTTGTTTTGAACTTTCATGTTCTAAAATTACAAAATATATAGAATTATCAAATTTAATAATTTAACAAAAAATACGTACAAGGTGTACATATTTTTTTACTACTTTTGATTATGTAACAAGAAGTATATATAGGGTGTGCATTATTTTTTTGCTACTTTTGATAATTTGACAGAAAGTGTATAGAAGCTGTGCATGATTCATGAACTACTTTTAATGATTTAATGACAAGTATATTATATAGGGTGTGCATTATTTTTCAACCATTTTTGATAATTTAACAAAAAGTATATATAGGGTGTGCATTATTTTTCAATTAGCTTTAATAATTTAACTAAAAGTATATTATACAGGGTGTGCATGATTTTTCAACCACTTTTGATAATTTAACAAAAAGTATATATAGGGGTGTGCATTATTTTTCAACCACTTCTGATAATGTAATAAAAAGTATATATAGGGGAGTGCATTATTTTTCAACCACTTTTAATAATTTAACAAAAAGTATATATAGGGTGTGCATGATTATTCAACCACTTCTGATAATGTAATAAAAAGTATATCATATAGGATGTGCATTATTTTTCAACCACTTTTAATAATTTAACAAAAAGTATATATAGGGTGTGCATGATTATTCAACCACTTCTGATAATGTAATAAAAAGTATATCATATAGGGTGTGCATTATTTTTCAACCACTTTTGATAATTTAACAAAAAGTATATGTAGGGTGTCCATGATTTTTCAACCACTTTTGATAATTCAAAAAAAAAGTTCACTTTCACTTTCAAATAACAGTTCCACAGTCTCTTTCCAAATACAACTATCACTCGAAATAATCAACAAATGCCTCTCACCAAACTATCAAGATCACCTTGACTTTCTATCTAAATGACTCACAGTATTTATAATTTCGTGCACAAAAATTGTCCTAATTCCTTTCATACCTGACATCAAAAGGAGTTCAATGTCTCACAACCGCACTCAATTGATCTTGAATTTAGAAAATCGAACTGCATGGTAAATTTTCATTTATCCCACACGTTGTGTTATGTGATTACATCAAAATTGCGATGTTGATCTTTGCCGACCCCCATGATAGTGAACGTGTTAAACAGGACATTCTATTCGTTCAACGACACGTTGTTGCGTGTTTTCTTTATTATAGTGGTTGTCGAGCCGACAGCATTCCTGTCGTGAAAATCGAGTCAACCGTGACTTAAGTCAACCGTGAGTTGAGTCGAGGTTGGAAAAATTCACGGCGGACCCAAGTTACTGCATTGTTCAAAACTAGGCCAAGTTGACCAGATTCGTGCACCGGTACTGTGATCTTGTTTCCCAATTGCGAAGGTCTTTGTCGTTCTACAGTATGGTCTATAGCATGGCCAAACCTTACAGATTTATTTGTAGTATTTGATGTACTTCTGATGGAGGTGCTGTAGAATGAAAGTGAAGGAGAAAAGTGAAAATTGGAGACTTGTGGACGTGTAGACGGAGATAGAGTTGGATATTTATAGACTTGAAGATTTATAGACTTGGAGACTTTTAGACTTGTAGATTTTTAGACTTGCAGACTTGTAGACTTGGAGATTTATAGACTTGTAGACTTGTAGACTTGTAGACTTGGAGATTTATAGACTTGGAGATTTGTAGACTTGTAGACTTGGACATTTATAGATTTGTAGACTTTTAGACTTGTAGACTTTTAGACTTGTAGACTTGTAGACTTTTAGACTTGTAGACTTTTAGACTTGTAGACTTGTAAACTTGTAGACTTGTAGACTTGTAGACTTGTAGACTTTTAGACTTGTAGACTTGTAGACTTGTAGACTTGTAGACTTATAGACTTTTAGACTTGTAGACTTTTAGATTTGTAGACTTGGAGATTTGTAGACTTTTAAACTTGTAGACTTTTAGACTTGTAGACCTCCAAATCCCAAAATCTCCAAATTTCCAAAGCCTCACAACCCCAAATCTCTGAATTCCTAAATTTCACAAATCTCCGAAGTTCTAAGTCCATAAATACCTAAATCTGCACATCTCCAAAACCCTAAATCCCTAATTTCCCAAATCTCTAAATTTTCAAATCCCTAAGTTCCTAAATCCCCCAATTCCCCAAATTTCCAAATCCCCAAATGTCCGAATCTCCAAGTCCCCAAATCCCTAAATCCCTAAATCTCTAAATCTCCAAATCCCCAAATCCCCAAATCCCCAAATCCCCAAATCCCCAAATTCCCAAATTCCCAAATTTCCGAATCTCCATATACCTAAATCCCTAAATCTCTAAATCCCCAAATCCCTAAATTCCTAAATCCCCAAATCCCCAAATCCCTAAATCCCCATGCCCCCATGTCCCCAAATCCCCAAATCCCCAAATTTCCAAATCCGCAAATCCCTAAATTTCTGAATCTCCAAATCTCCAAATCCCTAAATCCCCAAATTCCCAAATCCCTAAATCCCCAAATTCTCAAATCCCAAAATCCCTAAATCCCCAAATCCCCAAATCCTCCAATCCCCAAATCCTCCAATCCCCAAATCCCCAAATTCTCAAATCCCAAAATCCCTAAATCCCCAAATCCTCCAATCCCCAAATCCTCCAATCCCCAAATCCCCAAATTCTCAAATCCCAAAATCCCTAAATCCCCAAATCCTCCAATCCCCAAATCCCTAATCCCCCAACCCTCTAAATCTATAAATCCCCAAATCTATAAATCTCCAAAACCCCAAATCCCTAGTCCCCCAAATCTCCAAATCCCTAAATCCCCCAAATTCCCAAATCTCCAAATCTCCAAATCTACAAATCTCCAAAACCCCAAATCCCCCAAATCCAACCCCTACAAAACGAATCAACTATACAAAGTCTCTTCCGTTTAAAAACCGAACGATTTATGATTGCGTGTCACGAATTATAAGAGAAAAAAGGAAGTGGACGTTAATTCGTTTCAAAATGGTTGTCAAGGACCCAGCATTTAACGCGTGTCCAACGATCAAACGCCTGTTGAACACGCAACGAGCAGACAAGATCGTAATTACATACATATTATTATTATTCCCGATACTGTTGTCTTATCGGTGTATCATGGCCATCGTTGCAGACGACGAGAAATTATCTCCTATCCGTGATGAACGATAGAAATACTTTAGTGAAAAGTGATTGCTTCGAAGTTGAAGGCAATAAACCTTGATTCAACGAGTGATGAAACGAACTGAGAAAATGTTTCCCGTTTTCTCTTTGCAGCAAATGTTTTGCAACCATTTTTGCTGGACACGATGACTGCAAAAACGTGTACTTTAAAACAAATTATTAATTCTTTATTTTTTGGATTAAACTCTTTTTATGGTATTTGAGGATTGTTGTAGTTATTGCGAGGTTGTAGTTTTGCAAGAAAGCGATGAATGCAGTTTTGTAAGAAATTATTAATTCTTTATTTTTAAGGTTAATCTCATTTTAAGAAATGTGAAGATTGCTGTAGTTATTGCAAGGTTGTTGTAGTTTTGTAAGAAAGTGATGAATGTAGTTCTGTAACAAATTATTAGTCCAATTAGTACTTATTTTAGTACAGTTATTGAATTTTTAAACCTACAAGGAACTCACGTATCCGTGAACAGCCATTTGCAATTTCAAAAATAAATCAGTCACCTGCAAAGGTGTTAACAATAAAGTTACAGCGACGGTAGAACGTTTCCACAGATTTCTATCTGTCCGTGGCTATTAAACACGTGCACCCGGTGCATTAAATATATGGTCAAGAATCTGTCGCTCTGTTTCAGCCACAGAATGCAGCGACAAGAACGTGGAAATGTTACAATGCATACTCGAGGAACATTTACAAATTTGAGCGTTTAGCGGAGACTCGGGAATTGTTCACGGAGATCTGCGACGTTCTGAAATATTTTGTTTTTCTTTCGCGTTGCTAATTTTCTTTCGTGAGGCAGAGGCGTCGGAACTTGCTGTTAATTATCGTGTTCGTGAAATTACTGTAGCTGTGAAGTGTAATTTATTTTTAAGTCTTGTGTTCTTTTGTTTTAGCAAAACTTCTGAATTTTCAGCATTTTTTAACTTTAATATTTTTTAATATTAAGTTTGTAATATGTAGTTTTAGAGTTTTTAACGAGGAGATGTATTTCGTTTTTAAAATTATTTCTAAGATACACAGTTTATTTTATATTAATAATATATGAATTTTTTTTATTTTCAACTGGGAGATGTATTTTGAAATAATTTTTTGTTCTTAAACTTTTATCTAAACTACACAGTTTAAGTGCAATAATATACACAATTTTTAATTTCCACTTAAAAAATATATTTAGAAATAATTTTTCGTACTTGAATTTGTCCCAAGATTTTCAATGATATTTAATACACAAAATCGAAATAAATTCAACTAATTAAGAAACGTCAGCGTAACGCCAATTACCCGATTATGCAACGGTTGTTCAACTGGAAATAGTTGATATGTGGAAATCCATTGCCAACGAATTACGTCTATTCGTGCATGTCGGGAAATAGGAGCAATTGCGTTTAATGAAGAGACAACGTTACTCATTTAACAGAGCTTCTTTTTCTTTTTTTCTACTAATCAGCAATCACCCTTAATTAGCTGTAAGTGCAGGCTTAACTACGATCGTTGGTTGCTTCTCCAAATTGCGTTACTTCACTCATGCTTCGAATTAACGAAATTATCTTGTTGGAATTATAGAAAGTGCACCGAAACTGTTTGATAAATACTTATCAATTTTACACAATATTTTGATATATACATTATTTCATAAAATATTTTTATACAATTTTTATGAATTTTTTAGTGTGAGACTTCTCGTATTAATTTTTCTTTATTTAGTAATTTTTTATTTAATTTTTTAATTCGTTCTTCAGATATTAATTTTGTTCTTATTCGATTTTTAATTTATTCTTCTTTTATTAAATTATTTTTATTAATTCTTTTATTTTATTCTCCGGCTATTCATTTTATTCTTATTTATTTTTCAATTCATTCTTCGTCTATTAATTTTTCTAATCAGTTCTTTATTCATTCTTTAATTTATTCTTCATCTACTAATTTTTTTATTAACTCTTTATATATTTATTCTGTAATTCATTCTTCATATATTAATTTTCTGACAAATTCTTCGTCTATTAATTATCTGACAAATTCTTCGTTTATTAATTTTTGAATTAATTTTTCTCCATTTCAGTATTAGAGTACGTGGGACCAAAATGGCGGACCTTCGTCGCAAACATGTCGATCGCCATATTCTTCACGTTCGCCGCCTGCATTCTTCCTTGGATCGCCTACTATTTGGCCGATTGGAGAATGACCTGCATCGCCAC
The DNA here is from genome assembly GCF_050947335.1 of Megachile rotundata. Lineage (NCBI taxonomy): Eukaryota > Metazoa > Arthropoda > Insecta > Hymenoptera > Megachilidae > Megachile > Megachile rotundata. The sequence continues at coordinate 12,704,536 of NC_134989.1, read as the reverse complement.
ATCTGTTCCTCTCGTTTTATCAGTAGCAGCACCGTGGTTGATCCCAGAGAGTGCTCGATGGTTAGTCAGCCAGGGACAAATAGATAGAGCCATCAACATCCTCAACAAATTCGAAAAAATGAACGGCACTAAAGTGCCTGACAACGTCTACAAACGCTTTCGGGTAAATAAGCTCAATTTATACAATATACTTAAAGTATCTTATGTTTCTCTTCGCATAATGCAAGACATTAAGGAATGGCTGTACAATGCATAGAACTAGTTGTTAATTCTTTGAAATTTTACCTGGAGATTGATAACTAGTTTAATTCTAGAACTAATTAATTAAGAATTAATTAATAAAGTTAATCATTAATAGACTAACTGTGTCAATTAGTTGTTTATTTTATTTATTTTATAATTTGTAATTACTGATATTAAAATGTATGTAACATGTGAGTATACATGTACATGTGTGTGTGTGTGTGTTACAACATATGTGATGTATATGAAATACATCACATGAACAATATTTGCTTGTTTATAATAAAATATTTATAGCCAATCTATAAACAATATTTGCTTTATTAAGAAAGTCATAATGATCAGATTAATGAAATTGAATTTCTGATACAATAGGACACCTGTGAGAGGATATGCAAGGAAGAGGAAGCGGACAAAACCTACTCTGTGTTCGATCTATTCAGAAGTCCACGATTGAGAAGAATTACTATTCTGTTCATCGTCATGTGGTACATATTATTATATTATTTATTTATAAATCAATTACAAATTGCAAAACAAAAGATTAATTAATAAAATTCGTATAAAGAAAAGAAAAGAAAAGTACACTCACATATAACAAAGTACTCTTCTACTTTTCTCTATATTTTATTACACTGACAGTTTATACTTTGATTTCATAAAAAATTCTTTCATTATCATAAATGAATGATAACATAAATGAATGATCCACATTACGTTATTTATCTAAAAATTTCTCCACGTGTCCTTACACGAACAAATTCCTCTTTCATATCAAGTTATAACATTCTTCATCCACAAACAATGTAATCCTCATAAACAAAGCGTGACTTCTGATCGTATAAAATTTCTTTGTGTACCCAGGATGGCGATTTCTTTGGTGTTCGACGGTCACGTACGAAACGTCGATAACTTAGGTTTGAACGTGTTCATGACTTTTACCATCGCAGCAGCCACCGAGCTTCCTGCAGATACTTTCCTCACGATTGTCCTTGATCGATGGGGTCGAAGATGGCTGGCTTGTGGATCTCTCGTTATTTCTGGAATTTTCAGTATTTGGGCTTCTACTGTTTCCAACAGTTAGTAGTTTTTATCTTCTTGTTGGTGGAGAATGAAATTTTCAGACGAATATGAATTTCAAATTTATGATAGATTGAATTCTTGTATTTTTAGATTTGTAAGGTCAAATTGTTCAGGAGATAGAGCTTCAAATTTTAAATTTCAAAATTTGTAAATTTCTGAATCTCCTAACTTTTCAAAATCCTAAAACAAAATTTTACAAGTTTTAAATTCTCAAATTTAAAAATTGCTAAATAACTAAATTTACACTTTCTGAATCTCAAAATTTCCAAATTCCTAAATCCTCAAATTTGCACTTTTGAAATTCCTAAATCCCCAAATTCTCACTTTTCAAATTCCCAAATCCCCAAATTCTCACTCTCCCAATCCCAAAATTCCCAAATTTCCAAATCTCCAAATTCTCATTTTTCCAAATCCTTAAATTCCCAAATTTCCAAATCCCTAAATTCTCATTTTTCCAAATCCCAAAATTTCCAAATTCCTAAATCCCCAAATTCTCACTCTTCAAATTCCAAAATTTCAAAATTCTCACTCTACCAATCCCAAAATTCCCAAATTTCCAAATCCCCAAATTCTCATTTTTCCAAATCCCTAAATTCCCAAATTTCCAAATCCCCAAATTCTCACTTTCCAAATCCCAAAATTTCCAAATTCCTAAATCCCCAAATTCTCACTCTTCAAATTCCAAAATTTCCAAATTCCTAAATCCCCAAATTCTCACTCTTCAAATTCCAAAATTTCAAAATTCTCACTCTACCAATCCCAAAATTCCCAAATTTCCAAATCCCCAAATTCTCATTTTTCCAAATCCCTAAATTCCCAAATTTCCAAATCCCCAAATTCTCACTTTCCAAATCCCAAAATTTCCAAATTCCTAAATCCCCAAATTCTCACTCTTCAAATTCCAAAATTTCCAAATTCCTAAATCCCCAAATTCTCACTCTTCAAATTCAAAAATTTCAAAATTCCCAAATCCCCAAATTCTCACTCTTTAAATTCCAAAATTTCAAAATTCCCAAATCTCCAAATTCCCACTCTCCCAATCCCAAAATTCCCAAATTTCCAAATCCCCAAATTCTCATTTTTCCAAATCCCTAAATTCCCAAATTTGCAAATCCCCAAATTCTCACTTTCCAAATCCCAAAATTTCAAAATTCCCAAATCCCCAAATTCTCACTTTCCCAATCCCTAAACCCTCAAATTTCCAAATCCCCAAATTTTCACTCACTCAATTCCTAAATCCCCAAATTCCCTCATCCCCAAATTTCAAAATATCCAAATCCAAATCTCCAAAAATTTCTCAAGCCCCAAATTCTCAAACTTCCAAATTCCCTCATCCCCCAACTTCCAAAATTCTCTCATCCCCAAATCCCCAATTCTCCATCTTCCAAATTTCCACGTCCTCTACCCACTCATCCCTAACCTCATCTCCCAACCAAACTACTCATCACACATTCACGCACTCAAAAATAAATAATTAATACTAAAAATCATCTCCTTCTTTTGCAGATATATACATGGCGACCCTGGCAATCCTAGGTCGTTTCTGGATAAACATTTCCTACAACATCGGCCTTCAATACGCAGCCGAAGTGTTGCCAACAGTAGTTAGAGCTCAGGGTGTTGCCCTGATCCACATAATGGGATACGTAGCAAGTATTCTGGCGCCCTTCGTGGTGTATCTCGACGTCGTGTCATCGATTCTACCGCTTATGGTGTTGGGTATCCTTGGTATACTGAGTGGATTTATCACTTTGTTTCTACCTGAAACGCTGGACAAGGATTTACCTCAAACCCTTCAGGATGGGGAGAACTTTGGGAAGGATCAGAAACTGTGGGATGCTCCTTGCATCAGCAAGTAAGATAACAATTAATTGGAACTGGAAAAGTTGTATGAAATTTCATTGATTAGGGTAGAAGTTAGGTATAAATTGAGAGATAGGAAAAGTTAGATAGTTAGGTGATTTAATAGTAAACCTATATGCTTTTTATTTTCAATTAAAAATGAATAAACAAGTGACTAAACATAAAATGGTGCATTCGTTAATTGTTTACTTTGATGAAAATCAACAAAGATATGAAGAAAAGTATTTTAACAAAATGTGTAACAAACTTGTGGAACTTATTTGACTGTTTTGATAGGTTTGTTAAGTTAGATAAAAATGAATGAACCAAGGTAGGTAAAATTATGCAGAAATTAATTCAGACAAAAATTAGTTGACTCAAATAGTAAATATTATACAAAATTTATTTACAGATATTTATCTTATGAATTAAATACAGATAAGAGTGAAATAAAAATTAGGTTGAGACAGGAGAAGTTAGATGAAAATTACTTGACTCAGATACAAGAAAAATTAAATAAAAGTTAATTGACTCAAGTGCAAAAAGTATTTTGAGATAAGAAAAGTTACATAAAACTCGGATAAGAAAAGTGAGATAAAAGTTGATTCAGCTAGTTACATAAAAATTAATTGATATAAGATAAAATAAATTACAGGAATGTTAATCTATTTGTAAAAGGATAATTTTCGAACTTGAAGAAAATTCTATAGTTGAAGTTTGAATTGTACAGCGAGGTCTTTAAGTTGAAATGAAATAGAAATAAGTCTTTCAAGTTGAAATTAATTAATTTTGTAATTTCAGGAAACACGAAGATGAAGAGGTCCCACCAGCCATATTCAGATCCATATCTCGAGACAGCGTGAGGAACTCGATGAGAGCCTCCCTTCGTGGTGAACCCTTGAGGAGCAGCATGATACGAAGATCCAGCGTGAGATCGAGGAAAAACGGAAATTCGGTCGTCGAGGTGGAGAAATTCTAGCGAACTTCTGTAAAATCTGTCGAGTTGATCTCGGTCGTAGGATCCTCATAGTTTTTCAAACAAGGGTTGTGTCAGCGTTCGCCAGTTATTTGTTATACGATTGTTATTTACTTGTCCAAATTTGTCTTGAAGACAAAAGGGTAGAGGTACCAAAGTGTCAAACTGTAAAATTTGAGAATCTACAAAATCTCAAGTTCTTAAATTCTTAAATAGAATTCTAAAGTGCCTGGGTCTCCATGTACCAAACTTCTGAAAGTCTAAATCCTCAAAACCTGAAATCCTAAGTCTTCAAATCATCAAATTCCTGAAATGTCCAAATCTCAAGCCCCTAAGTCTCCATATTCCTGAATTTTTAAACCCCTTAATCTCTAAATGGCAAATATCTAAATTTTCCAAACTTCAAACCCCTAAATCCTCAACTCTCCAAATTCTATAACCTCTAGGACTTCAAATGCTAACTTTGGACAATGTCAACCTTCTAAATTCCCAAATTCCCTCATTCTGACCTCCCTAGATCAAAGTGCATCTGCCCAAGTTAAATTTGAACTTCACAAAGTTCCAAAACTGTAAAGTTAAAAAATGTTGTAATAAATAATAAATAATAGTTTAACTGCAGAAATTGAAATAATTTGTCGAACGCTGGCGATACTCCATGATTTGTGTACATATGTACCTATAAAAATGCCTAGATCGAAGCTAAAGTCACTGTAAGAGCCTCGAACATGGCGTTCGAGGAAGCGGTGCTACTGACATTTATTTCACCGTGTAACACTCTTAAGCAACTAGTAATAAGATCGTTGGATTTCCTCTGAAAAATCTTTCCAACACCTGTTTTCTATCGACTCGAATAATCGATATTATGAATAGGGATGAGGATCATCTTCTTACTGGTATAAATTGACGATGTATTCGTCTACGTTTCTGTTTTCATATGTATATATTTTAATAGTGTCTCGTGGATCATTGATAAAATGATTCGAACCCTTTCGTTGCTGATAGTGTACATGTGTATACTATACATATACTATTATGTTCTAGAGTTCAAATACACTATTATTTTTGTAATTGTTCAGATTTATGAAAATATCATTTTTTGATTTTGCAGAGAAAATTTGATAGAGTATGATAAGTTTGCTGTATATTATGTTCGTATGCACGCGTGATAATTCCACGCGTGGTAATTCTACGCGGTCTAATTTTACGCGTGATAACTCCACACGTTGTAATTCCACGCGTTATAATTCCATGCGTAATAATTCCACGCGTTGGAATTCTAAGCGCTATAATTTCACGCGTAGTAATTCTACGCGTGGTAATTCCACGCGTTGGAATTCTAAGCGCTATAATTTCACGCGTGGTAATTCTACGCGTGGTAATTCCACGCGTTGGAATTCTAAGCGCTATAATTCCACGCGTGGTAATTCTACGCGTGGTAATTCCACGCCTGGTATTTCTAAGCGTTATAATTTCACGCGTGGTATTTCTACGCGTGGTAATTCCACGCGTTGGAATTCTAAGCGCTATAATTCCACGCGTGGTAATTCTACGCGTGGTAATTCCATGCGTTGGAATTCTAAGCGCTATAATTCCACGCGTGGTAATTCTACGCGTGGTAATTCCATGCGTTGGAATTCTAAGCGCTATAATTCCACGCGTGGTAATTCTACGCGTGGTAATTCCACGCGTTGGAATTCTAAGCGCTCTAATTCCACGCGTGGTAATTCTACGCGTGGTAATTCCATGCGTTGGAATTCTAAGCGCTATAATTCCACGCGTGGTTATTCTACGCGTGGTAATTCCATGCGTTGGAATTCTAAACGCTATAATTCAACGTGTGTTAATTCTACGCGTGGTAATTCCATGCGTTGGAATTCTAAGCGCTATAATTCCACGCGTGGTAATTCTACGCGTGGTAATTCCACGCGTTGGAATTGTAAGCGCTATAATTCTACGCGTGGTAATTCCATACGTTGGAATTGTAAGCGCTGTAATTCCACGCGTTGTAATTCCACGCGTTGGAGTTCTAAGCATTGTAATTTCACGCGTTGGAATTCTAAATCGGCGACGTATGGTACATGTTTAAAATTCAAGACCTACAAGTTTCCACTTATGTCTTGTCAAACTATTTTTAAGTTTTTAAAAAATTCAGCTATTCTGAATGAAAGCATGAAAGTACTCTTATGTATTCGCAGTATTACATTGTACAGGATGTTAGCAAATCTTTTACTCGAAAGTAACTATCAAATTCCCTGTAACTCTTTTGCAGTATTTGAAGTAAATTTCTGTAATTTAGTACCTGTATTTGATGATGAAGAAAATTAAATTTTGACTGTGAATGTAAATAATTTATCTGAGCAGTATTATTCCAAATCAGTACTTCATTGAATTATTCCAAAGGAAGTTATAATTTTAAAAAGAAATGATGTGTAATAACTACTGTAAAATTATTAATATAATTTTTAATACAATTTCTGTAAAATTATTTAGAATATCATGTATCATTTTTAATACCACCGTTGACAGATAGTGTTAAGGTAATCGTAAGAATTTTCAATAAATTATATATACTACCAAGTTTACGTAACGTTCATTTATCAAACCTGTCGTCCATCTTTCAACCTGCGATCTCCCAAAGATTTCGCTAAAATATCAAACTATTTGTTTAGCTGATGAAAAAGAAACAGAGGTCTCCGTTTCGCAACATGTTTTCCCTTCTCCAAGAAACATTTCCATTGAGTAGTTGACAATGCATTAATTAATCTCGATGGGTACTAGATCCAAGAATAACATTCATACGCTCAATGTTAAGTTCAACAGACTGGAGTTCATGACCTTTATTGAGTGTTATCTTTATGACCAATTAATATTACCGTAACGCAATCGAAAGCTCGGATACGTGTCTTCGCCACGAAAAACCGATCGTTTCTATTCGTAGTTTCATTTTTAATGATTAGGTGTGTGTGTGTGTATTAGCATTAATATCGGATCAATACTGTTATAAATATGTAACGAAGGGGAATCTAATTAGTCTATTCGAGACTATTAATTGGACCACATGTGTATATTCTTATCTTCGTGAGCTTTTAATTCTACTTATGTGATTATTTCTCTTCTTTAGTTTCTAAGATCCCCTAGATTTCAAGGTTTGTAAGATTTTTATTATTCCCTAGATTTCAAGGTTTCCTAGATTTCGAGATTTTTAAGATTCAAAACTTTCCTGGATTTCAAGGTTCTTAAGGTTAAAAAATTCCATAGATTTCAAGGTTCTTAAGGTTCCAAAATTCCCTAGATTTCAAGGTTTCTCAGATTTCAGGTCTCCCTAGATTTCAAGATTCTTAAGGTACAAAAATTCCATAGATTTCAAGGTTCTAAAGATTAAAAAATTCACTAGACTTCAAGGCTCTTAAGGTTCCAAGATTCCCTAGACTTCAAGGCTCTTAAGGTTCCAAAATTCCCTAGATTTCAAGGTTTCTCAGATTTCAGGTCTCCCTAGATTTCAAGATTCTTAAGGTACAAAAATTCCATAGATTTCAAGGTTCTAAAGATTAAAAAATTCACTAGACTTCAAGGCTCTTAAGATTCCAATATTCCCTAGATTTCAAGCTTCCTGAGATTTTCATGATTCTCTAAATTCCAAGGCTTCTCAGATTACAAGACTCCCTTGATTTCAAGATTATTAGGATTCAAAAATTCCATAGGTTTCAAGATTTTTAGGATATGTATGATTCCCTAATCTTCAAGGTTTCTAACATTCGAAAATTCCCTAGATTTCAAGGTTTTTAAGATTCCAAGATTCCCTAGATTTTAAGGGTCTTAAAATTTATATGACTCCCTAAACTCCAAGATTTCTAAGATTCTGAAATTCCCTAGATGTCAAGGTTTATATGATTTTTATGATTCTCTAAACTCCAAGGTTTCTAAGATTCCAAGATTCCCTAGATTTTAAGGGTCTTAAAATTTATATGACTCCCTAAACTCCAAGATTTCTAAGATTCTGAAATTCTCTAGATGTCAAGGTTTATATGATTTTTATGATTCTCTAAACTCCAAGGTTTCTAAGATTCCAAGATTCCCTAGACTTTAAGGGTCTTAAAATTTATATGACTCCTTAAACTCCAAGATTTCTAAGATTCTGAAATTCCCTAGATGTCAAGGTTTATATGATTTTTATGATTCTCTAAACTCCAAGGTTTCTAAGATTCCAAGATTTCCTAGATGTCAAGGTTCTTAAGACTTTCAAAATTCTCTAGAATCCAAGATTTTTTGAATTCTTTAGACCTCCTATATCCCCTCGATTTCCTAAATCCTTAGGACACCTCAAATTCCCTAGAGATCTAACAAACTTCATAGCCTTACATCTCCTATATATCCACATCGACTAGATTCCCTAGAATATTCATTAGATTCCAACATCCTCTAAATCCTTAAGTTCCACATATTTTGAGTTTGTCAAAATTAAAAGTTTCAAAGACCAACATCCTCGAATAGCATTTATAACAACTCTAATGTCCGAATGCATCCGGATTCACATAACCCTAATCGAAACGCAATATTTTCTTCCATCACTCATTGTTCAACAACGTCGTCGAAATGCTTCGGATGGCTGCGACACCGGATCCTCGAAAGGATTAACGATCCCGCCTGCCTTGATGGATTACCGACGAGTAATACGAATGGAATCCGCAGGTTTCGCGTTGCATCGTCGTCGTGGCGAGTGCACACCATGACACGGGAGAAAAAGAGAAGGTGAAGAAAAGAAAGGTAAATACTTTCGCCTAGCCTCGCGGAGGCCGAACGGTTACCCTGTACATTAAAAACAAAGGAACTCGTGTCCGCTTCTGTTTTATGTAACACTTTGTTCTTGAAAGATGGACGTATTTCACAGCGTTCGTGTCATGAATATGTAATGAAACAGAATCCACTGGGATCGCAGGGGAATCGATCCCTTATCCGAGAATAAACATCGTCATCACGATCTATTGAATAAATTCGGTTCCATGGTAATTCTTTGAAAAGTCACGCGGTTTTATTTGCTGTTTCTGTGAGTTGGTCAGCTTTGTAGTCTTCTCGTGTCTTCCTCTTTGAAAAGTCACGCGGTTTTATTTTCTCCTGTGACTTTGAGGATAATTTCTTAAGGATAAGAGTTATGTTCCTAATCCTTAATCCTTGTATTTTTAGATTTGTAAGGTCAACTTGTTCAGGAGACAGAGCTTCAAATTGTTTATTTCAAAATTTGTGGAGTTTCTGAATTCTCAAAATTCTAGGCTAAAATTTTACAAGATCAAACTTCTCAAATTTCCAAATTCCTAAATTCCCAAATTCTCACTTTTCAAATTCCAAAATTTCCAAATTTTCAAATCCCCAAATTCTCATTTTTTGAATCCCAAAATTTCCAAATTTCTAAGTTCCCAAATTCTCACTTTTCAAATTCCACAATTTCCAAATTCCCAGCTCCCCAAATTCTCACTTTCAAATTCCAAAATTTCTAAATTCCCACATCCCCAAATTCTCACTTTCCAAATCCCAAAATTCCCAAATTCCTAAATCCCCAAATTCTCACTTTCCAAATCCCAAAATTTCCAAATTTCCAAGTCCCCAAATTCTCACTTTCCAAATCCCAAAATTCCCAAATTCCTAAATCCCCGAATTCTCATTTTCCAAATCCCAAAATTTCCAAATTTCCAAGTCCCCAAATTCTCACTTTCCAAATCCCAAAATTCCCAAATTCCTAAATCCCCAAATTCTCACTTTCCAAATCCCAAAATTTCCAAATTTCCAAATTCCCAAATTCTCATTTTTTGAATCCCAAAATTTCCAAATTTCCAAGTCCCCAAATTCTCACTTTCCAAATCCCAAAATTCCCAAATTCCTAAATCCCCAAATTCTCACTTTCCAAATCCCAAAATTTCCAAATTTCCAAATTCCCAAATTCTCATTTTTTGAATCCCAAAATTTCCAAATTTCCAAGTCCCCAAATTCTCACTTTCCAAATCCCAAAATTCCCAAATTCCTAAATCCCCAAATTCTCATTTTCCTAAATCCCAAAATTCCCAAATTCCTAAATCCGCAAATTCTCACTTTCCAAATCCCAAAATTCCCAAATCTCTGAATCCTCAAATTCTCACTCTCCCAATCCCTAAATCCTCAAATTTCCAAAGTCCCCAAATTTCAAAATATCCAAATCCACATCTCCTTATTTCCTCTTTCTTTGACTTAGTCAGTTTTCTAGTCCTTTCGTGAAAGTCTTCCTTCTCTACGTTGCTCAGATAAACCAGAATAATCAAATAAATCAGAATTAAACATAATTCTCAGACGTAAAACTAGTACTCTTTCTGCACTAGTTGCAAGTGTCACAAGTTGCATTATCTTTGATCGTTGTGAAATAGACCCATTATCATTGCTACTTGTTGATACGGTAATCTTCGAACAGAAAATCTTGTTTGCTTCGCGACTTGATGAAAAAAAAGATTCTAATTAGATTCTTCCGTTTGGTAAGATACGGTAGACGAGATGTCCTTGTACAGGATTTAAATGGGTCGCGTATTGTTATCGTGTTACGATCAATTCTATAGGAATATAAAAGACTGATACTCGTACGTGAAGACAAAATTAATACAATAAATATTTCTGTTATGTTACGAGTATTTACGAATATTTACAGTATGTTGATATCTAGGAATATTAAGGTTTTAACGGTATTTAAGATTTAGGCATACTTTGGATTTGAGGATATTTAGGTTAGAATGATGTTTACAATTTTTAGATATTTAAATTATAAAGATGTTTAAAATTAAGGGATGTTTAGGTTGAGCAAGATTTTAAGATCTAGGGATATTTAGGTAACAGAGATGTTTAAAATTTAAGGATATTTAAGTTGCAAAGATATTTAAGATTAATAGGTTATTAAATTATCAAAATGTTTAAGATCTAGGGATATTTAGGTTACAAAAATGTTTAATGTCTGAGGATATTTAAGTTATAAAATTGTTACAGATTAAATGATATTTAGGTTACGTAAAATTTTAAGATCTAGGGATATTAAGATTACAAAAATGTTTAAAATTTAAGGATATTTATGTTACAAAGATATTTAAGATTAATAGGTAGTTAAGTTACTAAAATGTTTAAGATCCCTAAATATTTAAGGTACATAAATGTTTGAGGTCTAAAGATGTGTCTTACAAATACGTTTAAGATATACGAATATTTAAGGTTAGGTCAGTTTATATTCAAGGTTAGGTTCGGTTACGATATTCAAGTTTAGGTTAGGTTAAAATATTCAAGATTTATAGACATGCAGAAATGTTTGAGATCTAATGATGTGTCTTACAAATATGTTTAAGATCTATGAATATTTAAGGTTAGGTTAGCTTATATTTAAGGTTAGGTTGGGTTAAGATATTCAAGTTTAGGTTAGGTTAAAATATTCAAGATTTATAAACATGCAGAACTGTTTGAGATCTAAAGATGTGTCTTACAGAAATGTGTAAGATGTACGAATATTTAAGGTTAGGTTAGCTTATATTGAAGGTTAGATTCAGTTAGGATATTCAAGTTTAGGTTAGGTTAGAATATGCAAGATTTATAGACACAGTAACATATTTCAAAAGATACAAATGTCTCAACACAAATTAACGTCTTCATAAACAAATATCTCCATAATTACTCTCCCGATATTCCACTAATCAACGTTCCAAGTTTTTCCCCGCACATTTTCCTCGACCGAATTTATCGTACTCTCCGCAGATTTTTCCGGAAATAGTTGCGGCCTTTAATTAGAACGACTGAGAAATTATTTATAGACCGTTACGGAACGTTATAACAACATATATACCGTTGCTCCGTACATACATGCGTGCTTATATGTATACACATGTGCGTCCTTTCTAGCGAGCGTGGATTAGGAACGGTGCCAGATCGGGTCAGACGAAACCCGTTTAAATGATACGATACTTGGTAACAGAGCCATAACTATGTCTTTGCTATTATCAATGTCAGTGACCGTTAAACTTGCCTCATCCAGTGAACGTTGTAATTAATGTTGAATTTCAAACTCGTTCTTGAACTTAAATCGACTTTTAACTCCCCGACGGATTAATCGTGCGGATCGTTACGAAACGTTTGGGTTCCTTTTCAAACAATGGAAACGTGACCTTCGACCGCTTCTTCCTTGACCAAATAAAAACGAAAGAGTTATGTTCTTAAACCTTATTAAGAATATTTTTAAATATTCTTAATAACAAGGATGTGTTATTTGCGTTAATTACATGTATGTGTAATTTTATTGTGGGGGCTGCAGGATGTTTAGGACACGCTGTAACAATTATAGAGACTACATAAAATTATTTTTATTTTAAAAGAATTTTCAATGTTACTTTACAAAATTTTATGTAACTACAATAAAATGAAGCTATGGAAAATTATTTTTAATTCAAAGGAATTTTCAATGTTACTTCACAAAATTTTATGTAACTACAATAAAATGAAGCTACACAAAATTATTTTTAATTTAAAGGAATTTTCAATGTTACTTCACAAAATTTTTTGTAACTACAATAAAATAAAGCTATAGAAAATTATTTTTAATTCAAAAGAATTTTCAATGTTACTTCACAAAGTTTTATGTAACCACAATAAAATGAAGCTACATAAAATTATTTTTAATTTAAAAGAAATTTCAATGTTACATTACAAAATTTTATGTGCCTACAATAAAGTACTATGTACATAAATAATTTAGGAGGCAAGCTTTTATTTTCAATTATATTTCTCAACAATGATACAGAACATAACAATTGTAGTCGTATGTACATCTTGTCGAAAGAAAGAAATTACAACGTCATTCGATAATTAAATAATAACACGCGAAGAGATGCTCAGACACGATTAATTTTATTGTGCTTTCAAGGTAGAATTGTTGTTCGGGCACCGCAGCAATCTTCGATTTCTGCAAACAATGCCTATAGCGATTTGAGGAAACAATACGGTTCTCGAGAAGAGTATATCGAGCAGAAATTCGTTTGCTGACAATGGTGGCCACGTGGCCTTCTAGGTCCGCAAGTACACTCAAGTGTGGTTTCCCTAGATGAAAATATGGCAGTGAAGGAGGAAGATTCTCACGCTTATTAACTCAATTTTTAGGAATTTTTGATGATTTGAATATTTGGGAAAAGAGTAGGACATAGGAATTTGGGGATTGAGGAAGATTAGAGATTTGGAGATTGAAATCTAGGGATTTGGGAGTCTAGGAAATTGGGAATGTGGAGTCTTGAAGGTTTAGGTATTTGAAAGTTTAGAAATTTGGAGATGTAGATGGGGATTTAGGGATTTTGGGACATAGGAATTTGGGGATTTGGTAGTTTTTGGAACTGGGAATATGGGAATCTAGGGATTTTGGGATGTAGGAATTTGGGGAACTAGGAATATGGGAATCTAGAGATTTGGGGACATAGGAATTTGGGGAATTAACAATATGGGAACCTAGGGATTTTGGGATATAGGAATTTGGGGAACTAGAGATATGGGAATCTAGGGATTTGAGGTCGTAGGAATTTGGAGAACTAGGAATATGGGAATCTAGAGATTTTGGGACATAGGAATTTTGAGGCATAGGTATTTGGAAAATTGGGAATATGGGAATCTAGGGATTTGGGGACACAGGAATTTTGGGGCATAGGTATTTGGAAAATTGGGAATGTGGGAACCTAGGGATTTTAGGACATAGAAATTTGGGGAACTAGGAATATGGGAATCTAGGGATTTGGGGACATAGGAATTTAGGGAACTAGGAATATGGGAATCTAGGGATTTGGGGACATAGGAAATTGGGGTACTAGAAATGTGGGAATCTAGGGATTTGAGGTCGTAGGAATTTGGGGAACTAGAAATATGGGAATCTGCGAATTTTGAAGACTAGGAATTTCAGAATCTAGAAATTTGGAAATTTGAAAACTTGAAAATTTGAAAACTTAAAAACTTGAAAATTTGAAAACTTCAAAACTTCAAAACTTCAAAACTTGACAATTTGAAAACTAAAAACTTGAAAACTTGAAAACTTGAAAACTTGAAAACTTGAAAACTTGAAAATTTAGAAATTTCCTAATTCGATAACATTCACAAATTTGCAAATTCAGTCACCTCGAAACTTGAGTTTCCCAAAACTTAAAAATCTGAAAACTCAAAAAACTTGAAAATTTAATCACTCACAAACATCACCATTCCAACTACCAATACCTCGAAAACCAAAAATCTCGAAACCTCGAAAACTCAAGAATACAAACACACCCAAATGAAAAAATTCTTCACATATTTCACACATGTACCCTACCCAAAAAATCTACACTGCGTTCAAACCTACACAAATGCAAAATCGCCAACCAACCGATTCTTTCTCTTTCTCTCCTATCTCCATTCCTCCTTCATTCTCTTACTCGTTCATTTCTTACCAGTCTTACACGTGTCACCGGGTATTGCGTTCGTCTTCGCCAAGCAGAGTTTCTACATATATCAGCGATATACTCGGCGCTCTCCCCTTCATATTCGAGTAAGGTCTCGCGAGTATCGCACGCGTTCTTCTTTTCCTCATCGCGGCAGAAACCGAGTGACAATTTTCCGTTGTTTTTCTCGGAAAAGACAAGCAATGAAGACGTTCACGGCTCAGTGAATGATTATCGGAGCCGTTCGACGAGGATCTTGACGAGAAGAATCGAAGACGCGTTCCCGGTTGAATAGTTTCGCGAGGGATGATGATACGATCGAGCCGGCGAGCGTTTTTAATTACTAGTTACGTAATTCGAGGTTAGTCGCGCGGAAAACGACGCCAGCTGAAACGGAGCTGTTTGATGCCGTTCGGGTCCATTGTCTGATAGTGCGGTGCTCAAACAGGACTGGTTTCGAGAACGTAGTGTGATTTTAATCGTGTGAGCGAAAATTCGTTGAGGATTACTTCGAAAACGTAAGCTTCTTGACATTTTCTTCGCTGCTTATTTCAGTTTATTCAATTTTTCAAAATTAATTAAAAATAACCAATTATGATTTTTTGAATTATTGCAAATTCTCAACTGGTATCATTGTTTGTATGATGTGGGAAAAACGGATATAGTAATTGTATTCGAATATTCGAATAATGCAACACGTGGTTATGAGTCACTTATGATTAGAAGTAACATAATTTTGATTACTTAAAGTACTTCTATTACCAAACCATTGACATTTTTGTAATAAATATTAATTACGCTGCTGTAAATTTTTATGACTTGTAGACGTTTACGAATATTGATGAAATGGTGTATTTTGTACTGCGAAATATTTGAAATATAGGATGATTAACGATTTAAGGATATTTGCTAGCTGGGAATATTTGGTATTTAGAGATATTTTGATGTAAAGAAATTCTCACTATTGGAATATTCAAAATTTGGTGACATAGATTTCTGGTGCATGGCAATTTAATGGGTAGAAATTTAACTTGTGGCAATATATCGCGAGGGAATCTAACGCGTGGTATTCCAACGTCTAGCTATATAGCGTGTGGCAAATTGACGCGTGGTAGTCTAATGCGTAAAAATTTCACGTGTGGTAATATATCACAAGGAAATCTAATGTGTGGCAATATATCGCGAGGGAATCTAGCGCGCGGTATTCTAACTTATAGCTATGTAGCGCATGGCGAATTAACGCGTGGTAGTCTAATGCGCAAAAATTTCACGCGTGGCAATATATCGCGAGGGAATTTCGTGCGTGGCAATATATCGCGAGAGAATCTAGTTCGTGGTATTCTAACGTGTAGCTGTGTAGCGCGTGGAAAATTGACGAGTGGTAATCTAATACATAGAAGTTTCACGTGCGGCAATATATCGCGAGGGAATTCAGTACGTAGTATTGTAACGTGTAGATATATAGCGCGTGGCAAATACACGGGCAATAGTTTAATGCGTAGAAATTTAACGCGTGGCAATATACCGCGAGGGAATTTAGTGCGTGGCAATATATCACGAGGGAATTCAGTGCGTGGTATTGTAACGTGTAGATATATAGCGCGTGGCAAATTAATGCGTGGTAATCTAACGCGTGAAATTTAACGCGTGGCAATATATCGTGAGGGAACCTAGTGTGTGGAATTTTAACGTGTAGCTATATAACGCGTGGTAATCTAACGCGTAGAAATTTAACCCGTAGAAATTTAATGCGTGGAAATTTAACGCGTAGAAATTTAACGCATGGCAATATATTGCGAGGGAATCTAGTGCGTGGCAATATAACGCGCGGCAAATTTAATGTGAGGTAATGTAACGTGTGGTAATCTAATGCGTGGAAATTTAACGCGTAGCAATATATTGCGAGGGAACCTAGTGCGTGGAATTCTAGCGTGTAGCTATATAACGCATGGTAATGTAACGCTTAGAAATTCAACGCGTAGAAATTTAACGCGTAGAAATTTGATGCGTAGAAATTTGATGCGTGGCAATATATTGCGAAGGAATCAAGTGCGTGGCAATATAACGCGCGGTAAATTTAATGTGAGGTAATGTAACGTGTGGTAACTGAACGCGTGGTAATCTAACGCGTGGTAATCTAACGCGTGGCAATATAACGCGTAATAATTCGTCCCATAAATCTTCTACCTTAAGGCAATATATCGCGTGAAAATCTAACTCCTCCTATAGCCTATAATCTATCGCATATATCGCGTGGTTATACGACGCGATAATAAATAACTTATAACGTATTGTACACCGCGTAAAGATGCAGACGTAGATCGCGTGGTGGTCTTCTCCGCGATGATATAACGCCTAGACAAAAAAAGTTAATTGCGTCAATGATTCTCATAAACGCTCCGAAAGCGTTTCTTTCAGTTTGCTTTCACACGATATTCGACCCGGCAGACATGTCTTAAGGCTCCCCGTGTTGGTTCGCGTTCGTGTCTCGTTTACAATTCAGTTTACAATCGAGCTGCGTGTCACGATCCACTTGACTCTCGGTTACAATAGTAATTGAACAGCTCCGACACAAATAAGTCGCATTTAATTTATCGTTTGACAGATTCGAAAACGAGACACACGGCGGACTTTGCTCCACAATTTCAGCCAGTTCGAACAGCAATTGCTGTGGTTAGCGTATTCCGCTTCAAGAACTCCACTTTCTCAAGTTCGACTGTTGTGGAAACGTTCTCCAGGAAACATGAGCGCCGGGTGAGATTCGTGATAGTCTACTCGAGGTTATTCTTTGACCTCTACCGCGAACTGGCTTTCGACTCTTTTTTTCCTGTGTTTTGTTATCGGCGTTCATTAATATACTTATCGTCGGCTACGAATCTATTCGTTAATCGCCTCTTCCTAATCTTAAAGTATAATTTTTATTTTGCGGTTTGTCCCCTATTACGCATTCTTCCGTTTATCGAATTATTTGCTTAGACACATATAAGAATTGCTCGTTCTCTAACTATGAAAGTTGCTGAACTAATCTCTTTCGATACAAAAGCACACTTCAAGCAAAACAAAGTAACGACAATAACGTGAAATATGAAATGTTCCAGAGAAATGAAGAATATGAAGAACAGCGTGAACAACCAGAACAACGCCGTGGGGCCAACGGAGACGACGGCTCTGAGGCAAAAATTGGAGAGTTTCGATGATATTCTACCGTACGTCGGTGATTATGGCAGATACCAATGGCTGCTGTTGTTATCGTTGTTACCTTACGGTGTTACGTACGCTTTCTTGTATTTCTCCCAATTCTTCATCACGATCATACCTTCGGAACACTGGTGCAGGATTGATGAATTGATGAACTCGAATTTTACTGCGGCAGATAGGTGAGATTTGCAATTAATATTTATTTTTATTTAGTTTGAAATGAATCGATTGGTTTCAAATAGTGAATTAATAATAGCAATGCTATGTATAATAATATGTGTGATAATAATGGCAATATGTTAATGAAAGCAGTATGTAGGTAATGTCTTGATAAAGGCAATATATTGTGTATGCAATGTATTGTACAGGAAATATATTGTATAGACAATATGTTAATAAAGGCAATGTTGTATAGATAATATATTAATAAAAGCAATATATGCTAAAGACAATATGTTAATAAAAATAATACATTATATAAACAATATATGAATAAAGGCAATATATTGTGAAGGCAATATACCATATAAGAAATATATTGAACAGACAATACATCAACAAAGAACATATACATCATATATCCTTAAAAAAAGTATGCGAAAAAAGTATCCTCAAATAAATGCGAATCTCTTTATTTCTTAAATAAAAATCTTAGAGACTAGAGACTAGAGACTAGAGTCTACAGAAGAGACTTAATGAAAGCAACTATTATAGTTACTTAATATTTGCAGAATTCGAATAGCAATTCCGAAGACAGGAGAGTATCCTTACTACGACCAGTGTAATCGGAAAGATTTGAATTTCGCGGAGCTCCTCAGCAGCGGCACAGACCTGCACTCCATGGAGTTCCGAACGAACAAAACTGCGCAATGTACGCGATGGGAATACAATTTCACGCAGATCCCATATGCTAGTGTGGGTGCCGAGGTGAGGTATTCGGAATAATTCAACTTTTCGGTCATTTGAATAGTCGAGTGCGTGAACTCTAGTGAAATACGCGGTGTAACCTAAGTTGGAGTGTTTTGAATATTCAGATGGTTGATGATTGAGAGGATATTTAGTATAATTTGAAATTCGTAAGCGTTGAATGTTCAAATGGACGTGGACATGCACCTATGGATGCCCAGATTTATAGATAAATGAAGTCATAGATGCCTTGATCCATGGATTCCTAGATCTTTAGATAGGTAGATAGGTAGATAGGTAGACACCTAGACACCTAGACACCCAGACACCTAGATACCTAGATATCTAAACTGGTAGATACCTAGATAGCTAGACACCTAAATACCTAAATAGCTAGATAGCTAGACACCTAAATACCTAAATAGCTAGATAGCTAGACACCTAGACACCTAGACACCTAGACAACTACACACCTAGATACCCAGATACCTAAACTGGTAGATACCTAGATAGCTAGACACCTAAATACCTAGATAGCTAGATAGCTAGACACCTAGACACCTAGATAGCTAGACACGTAAATACCTAGATAGCTAGATAGCTAGACACCTAGACACCTAGACACCTAGACACCTAGACACCTAGACACCTAGACAACTAGACACCTAGATACCTAGATACCTAAACTGGTAGATACCTAGATAGCTAGACACCTAAATACCTAGATAGCTAGATAGCTAGACACCCAGACACCTAGACACCTAGATACCTAAACACCTATATACTTAGATAGCTAGATACCTGGACACCTAGTCACCTAGACATCTAGACACCTAGACACCTAGACACCTAGAGACCTAGACACCTAGATCCATAGACACCTAGATCCCTCCATATCTTGATCCCTTGATACATAGATCCCTGGATAGCTAGATCTCCAGATGCATACATCCCTACATGACCACATCCCCACATGACCACATCCCTACATGACCACATCTCTACATGACCATATCCCTAAATGACCACATCCCACAAATCCTTCACATTCTCAAAATCCACAAACATCCATAACCTTCATATTCTCAAAATCCACAAACATCCATATCCTTAAATGTTCAGATCCCAAAATCCCTATACCCTTAAGCTCCACATCCCTACATTTCTACTTCCATATAATTCCAAACTTGCACACTTCGAGTACTCGAATATTTCAATATTTCAATCCAGAATTCATGCACGAGCCATTTCGTACGAATATGTAATATCTCAGGTACGAATATATCCGTGGTCAGCCCATTTTCACCGACTAATCCTTAGCCCTTGGTGATTAGCTAGATTGGGTATGCGACCGAGGGTACCTCGTATCGACGGCGCAGGCGATCTTCTTCTGCGGATCCATCGTTGGCGGTTTCTTGATCGGCTGGATAGCAGATCATAAAGGTCGGATACCGGCTTTAGTATTCTGCCTGGGTATCGCTCTTCTAAGCTCAATCGCCACCGGCAGCAGCAATAGCTTTTGGTCTTTCGCTGTGTGCCGATTCCTCACTGGACTCGCGTTCGACAACTGCATCAACATTCCTCTTATAATCGGTGAGGTTTTTCAATAATATGTACCACGATGATAACCTCTGATTCATCGCCACTTTTTTTTAACCTAATTATCACTTCGATGAATTATGAGCTTTATTATCTTTCATTTTTTGGACTACATAATTTGAAGTACGTAATTGTTAAGTATAAGTATGTTTATATGTAAGAGTAATCAGGTGATTATAATACAATAAAATTGTAATCGAATATGTGAATGATCTACATGTTTCGTGACACGTGGGGTGAGACGATGATTATTGTTCAAATTAATTTCTTGTCTGCTGATTGCAGGAAATGTTTTTGTAAATTATGATTATGATAACGTTATTGCTGTAATTTACTAATAAGTGCTAATGATTACTCCATTAAGATTACTTCATTATGATAACTCGATTATGACTACTTGACTATGATAACTTGATTATGATAAGTTCATTATGATAATTTCACTATGATTACTTGAATATGACTACTTAGTTTTGATATCTTCTTTATCAAAACTCGACTATCATAACATGAATATGATAACTTGTCTCTGATACTTCAATTTTAATAGGTTGATTATAGTAACTTGACTATGATGATTCAATTATAACAATTTATATGTTACTTGACTATGATAACTTGATCACAAATAATTGACTATCATAACCTGACTATTATTAGTTGATTATGATACATTGACTATGATAACTTGAATATGACTACTTGAGAATGATGACTCAACTATAATATCTTGATCCTAAAAACATGACTATCATAGCTTGACTATTATGACTTGACTATCATAACTGGACTATTATAACTTGACTATTATGACTTGACTATCGTAACTTGATTATCAAAGCTTGACTATCATATCTTGATTATCATAACTTATTATTATAACTTGACCATCATGACTTGACTATCATAACTTGGCCATTATGACTTGACTATCATAACTTGACTATCGTAACTTGATTATCAAAACTTGATTATCAAAGTTTGACTATCATACCTCGATTATCATAACTTGGCCATTATGACTTGACTATTATAACTAGACTATTATGGCTTGACTATCACAACTTGATTATCATAACTTGTATATCATAAGCTGATTATCATAACTTGACTATCACAACTTGGCTATTATGACTTGACTATCATAACTTGACTATCATAACTTGACTATCATAACTTGACTATCATAACTTGACTATCATAACTTGATTATCATAACTTGTCTATCATAACTTGACTACCATAACTTGACTATTATCATTCGATTATGATAAGCTACCCATGATAACTTGAATAAGACTATTTGAGTATGATGACTCGACTATAATAACTTGATCTTCAATTTGAATAACAGCATAAAAAATTTCTTTCACAGTATTGGAGTACATGGCGGTCTCCAAACGCACACTGGTGGTAAACGTGGCTTTCGGTATATACTTCGCAATAGCTAGCACCATTTTACCGTGGATAGCATACTACGTATCTAACTGGAGGTGTTTCACTTACATCACTGCCATACCATTGATGTCCGTGTTCGTTACACCATGGATCCTGCCCGAGAGCGCCCGGTATGTAAACCGACTATTCGACTCTGTGTAAAGATTTGCTTATCGATTCGTTCGTCGAAAATTTACTTTTCCAGATGGTACGTTTCCAACGGAATGATGAACAAGGTTGTAATGAAGCTGCGGAAGATCGCAAGGATCAACCGCATGTATCCGGATCCTCGTATTTATGATGTCTTCGTTGTAAGTGAAAGGAGTAAACATTTTTGACGTAGTTTTAGCTAAGCGATATTTAGGAGATCTACCCAGATAAGAATTCGTTTTATTTTACATATTCAAATATTGTTTTTTATCGTTGTGTTTTGAATTCACTTATGTTGCGTTTTGAAGTCGTTTGTGTTATCTTAAATTGTATTGCCTTCGGTGCTCATTAATATTAATTACCGTTTTGTTAAATTATTTTTTAAGAAGGAGGTCTTAACTTTCGTGGCCATTTTACGTAGTTCAATTTTTGTTTACTGTAAAATTGTCAGTTATTCATTTAAAATTATGTAACTGATGCAAAATTATATAATTCACTTTCAAATTGCAGTTAGCTAGAAAGTCAAATGGTTGTACCGCTCCTTTAATTCAAATATAAATTTATCTATCGATTATAACCGATCCCAAATACCTATCTATTTAAAAATTGTTCAATCGAGCAAATATTTGTAAGACACTCACCATTCGCTGTTCTAGTTTTGATCCTTCAATCGTCCATGTGTTCACCTATCATATCTTGATTTTATCGAACAAATATTTGCTTTCAGACCAATCTGGAGGCTTCAGAGAGATTGCAAGAGACAGCAACATTGGTTGATCTCTTTAAATCACCTAGGTTGTCAAGGAATACTATTCTTCTTGTCCTCTTTTGGTAAATATGCGAAAACGAGGCGTTTGTGTAGAATCTCTACCTTGTCGATTTAAGGGAATTTTCATTGTTTGATATAAGTGAACTTATAGCGCAAATTATGCATCAAGTTATAGAAATCATAGATCGAATTATAGATCAAATCATGGATCAAATTATAGATCAATTTATAGATCAAAGTATAGGTCAGATTTGATAGTCATATATCAAATCATATATCAAATCATACATCAGATCATACATGAAATCATACATCAAATCACAGATCAAATCATACATCAGATAATAATTCAAAACATATATCAAATCATATGTCAACTCATACATCAAATCATATATCAACTCATAGATCAAATCATACACCAAATCATACATGAAATCATATATCAAATTATACATCAAATCATATATCAAATTATATATCAACTCATATATCAAATCATACATCAGATAATACATCAAATCATACATCAAATCATATATCAACTCATAGATCAAATCATACACCAAATCATACATGAAATCATATATCAAATTATACATCAAATCATATATCAAATTATATATCAACTCATATATCAAATCATACATCAGATAATACATCAAATCATATATCAAATTATATATCAACTCATATATTAAATCATACATCAGATAATACATCAAAACATATATCAAATCTTACACCAAATCATATATGAAATTACACATCAAATCATATATCAAATCATACACCAAATCATATATGAAATTACACATCAAATCATAGATCAAATCATACACTAAATCGTACATGAAATCATATATCTAATCATACATCAAAACATATATCTAATCATACGTCAACTCATACATCAAATCATATGTCAACTCATATATCAAATCATACATCAAAACATATATCAACTCATACACCAAATCATACATCAAATCATATATCTAATCATACGTCAACTCATACATCAAATCATATATCAACTCATATATCTAATCATACGTCAACTCATATATCAAAACATACATAAAATCATACATAAGATCAATATCACTAAAATCGTCAAGGTAAATCATAATCTACATAGTTATCAGAGATCATTCTTGAAAATAAAGTTAATTGCTAATTGATCACGTGTTATTTTACAGGAGTTTGACAGTGATCTCATTCGACAGCCACGTGTACTCGTTAAAACTCATTCCAAGCTCGGTTTTTACGTCTTTCTCCGTGGCGTGTTCTACGGAACTTCCGGCTGGTTTGTTACTGACCGCAGTGCTGGATCGATGGGGTCGTAGATTATGTGGATTTCTCACGATGGCGACAACCTGCTTGTTCACTATCATCGAACTGCTGCTGCAATCAAGTAAATATATATATGTTTAGGACGGTTATTGTTAGACTGTAAGAGAATTTGGAAATTTGAGAATTTGGGGAATTGAGAAATTGGAGATTTGAGAATTTAGGAATTGAGAAATTGGGGATTTGAGAATTTGGGGAATTGAGAAATTGGAGATTTGAGAATTTGGGGAATTGAGAAATTGGAGATTTGAGAATTTGGGGAATTGAGAAATTGGAGATTTGAGAATTTGGGGAATTGAGAAATTGGAGATTTGAGAATTTGGGGAATTGAGAAATTGGAGATTTGAGAATTTGGGGAATTGAGAAATTGGAGATTTGAGAATTTGGGGAATTGAGAAATTGGAGATTTGACAATTTGGGGAATTGAGAAATTGGAGATTTGACAATTTGGGGAATTGAGAAATTGGAGATTTGACAATTTGGGGAATTGAGAAATTGGAAATTTGAGAATTTGGGGAATTGAGAAATTGGAGATTTGGGAATTTGGAAATTTGAGAATTTGAGGAATTGAGAAATTGGAGATTTGGGAATTTGGAAATTTGAGAATTTGGGGAATTGAGAAATTGGAGATTGGAGAATTTGGGGAATTGAGAAATTGGAGATTGGAGAATTTGGGGAATTGAGAAATTGGAGATTTGAGAATTTGGGAAATTGAGAATTCAGAAACTTGAGAATTTGGGGAATTGAGAATTCAGAAACTTGAGAATTTGGGAATTGAGAATTCAGAAACTTGAGAATTTGCAAAACTAAGAACTTGAGGATTTGAGAAATTGGAGATTTAAGAATTTGGAAAACTGAGAATTCAGAAACTTGAGAATTTATGTAGAAGTATTGAGAAGTGAAATTATTTATTGTCACATTTACCTACATAATTTTACTTTCCATTAATTTGTTATCCAGTAACTGCCAAGCTGGCCATGTCGGTGTTGTCACGGTTCTGTCTAAACATGGCAGCTAACATTGGACTTCAATACGCAGCTGAATTACTACCAACTCCCGTCAGATCACAAGGTGTATCATTAATTCATATTTTCGGAATAATTGCACACTCTATAGCACCATACATCACTGATACCGTAAGTAAATTCATTTTATATCTACACATTTCTTCATTTTCTATTAAAGTCAAAATTAATCATTGAACTCAAAAAAGAAATATTTTTATTTTGAATCAAAATTTACTTCCAGCAGTCAGTTATTAATGATTGACTATCACAGACAAACTTTTAGTTTAAAATAAAAGAAGTAATAATTTCATAATATAATTTTGCAATTTAATTTAATTTATAATATAACTAGTAATATTATTTCAATATTATCTCAACTTGAGATTATTAAATATTCTTCTTGAATTAATGCAAGCTTGAATTAATCTCAAATTCCCAAATTTGCAAGTTCCCAACTTCTCAAATTCCCAATTTCTCAAATTCCCAATTTCTCAAATTCCCAATTTCTCAAATTCCCAATTTCTTAAATTCCCAACTTCTCAAATTCCCAATTTCTCAAATTCCCAACTTCTCAAATTCCCAACTTCTCAAATACCTAATTTCTCAAATTCCCAATTTCTCAAATTCCCAATTTCTTAAATTCCCAACTTCTCAAATTCCCAACTTCTCAAATTCCCAACTTCTCAAATTCCCAATTTCTCAAATTCCCAATTTCTCAAATTCCCAACTTCTCAAATTCCCAATTTCTCAAATTCCCAATTTCTCAAATTCCCAACTTCTCAAGTTCCCAACTTCTCAAGTTCCCAACTTCTCAAATTCCCAATTTCTCAAATTCCCAACTTCTCAAATTTCCAATTTCTCAAATTCCCAACTTCTCAAATTCCCAACTTCTCAAGTTCCCAACTTCTCAAGTTCCCAACTTCTCAAATTCCCAATTTCTCAAATTCCCAACTTCTCAAATTCCCAACTTCTCAAATTCCTAATTTCTCAAATTCCCAATTTCTCAAATTCCCAACTTCTCAAATTCTCAATTTCTTAAATTCCCAACTTCTCAAATTTCCAACTTCTCAAATTCCCAACTTCTCAAATTCCCAATTTCTCAAATTCCCAATTTCTTAAATTCCCAATTTCTCAAATTCCCAACTTCTCAAATTCCCAACTTCTCAAATTCCCAATTTCTCAAATTCCCAACTTCTCAAATTCCCAACTTCTCAAATTCCTAATTTCTCAAATTCCCAATTTCTCAAATTCCCAACTTCTCAAATTCTCAATTTCTTAAATTCCCAACTTCTCAAATTTCCAACTTCTCAAATTCCCAACTTCTCAAATTCCCAATTTCTCAAATTCCCAATTTCTTAAATTCCCAATTTCTCAAATTCCCAACTTCTCAAATTCCCAACTTCTCAAATTCCCAATTTCTCAAATTCCCAACTTCTCAAATTCCCAACTTCTCATATTCCCAATTTCTCAAATTCCCAACTTCTCAAATTCCCAACTTCTCAAATTCCCAACTTCTCAAATTCCCAATTTCTCAAATTTCCAACTTCTCAAATTCCCAAATTAATGCTTCATTAATTAATTTTTTAGGCAAAACTTTGGGAGGGACTCCCAATGCTAATAATAAGCATAGTATCGTTCCTCGGCGCCATGTTGGTTTTGTTCCTGCCGGAAACCGTCGGTCAGAATCTTCCTCAGACGATCAAGCAGGGCGAAGAATTCGGAAAAGATCAACAATTTTGGTCCTTACCGTGCTATCAAAAAACTTCCTACGATAACCAACGACATTACGGTTCCTGAATATTTATAATCATTCAATTTCCATTTTTCATTTCAACGAAAACACGAACTGTAACAACTGTGTTGAAGTATCACCGTGATACTTTTAGTACATCAAGCATGTTATTTTGTATTTCTCTACTTTTATTATCTATTTCTAAGTCTTGTGATAGAATCACCGAGAATACTTAGAATTAATGTTCCTACATAGTTTTTTAATGTTACGTTTTATTTTAAGAGTTTTTTCATCTGTTTTTGTATTATGTTACTCGTTCAAAAGTCAGCAGTTGGTTCCGTTATTTAAAATGTTAATAAAAAACGGACTAATTTCTCGCATATTCTTTTTACAATATTTCTTACATTACAACGTTTTAACCAACTGTACTTAAAAATGTTTCTTTTTAACAGTATCATAATTATGATATAGTTAATTGTAACATTAAGGTTAAAACGATAATGTAACACTGTAGAAAACATTGTGAAATGAGCTCCAACTGCTGGTTTTTTATCCATGCTTAAAACCGTGGATAGTTTGATTAGGTGAGAAAAGAATTGTCAACTGTGCCATCGAATGACGATCAGTGTTCGTCGTTGTATCAATAACAACGCTATCAACTGAAAAATACGTCTTACTTTTATTTTCGCATCAACCTCTCGTTTTATACACGCTTTACATATTTCTGTAAACCATCCAACTTCGAGTCGTGACCTACTTTAGGTTACAAAAGTTTGTTTCTTTTTCATGAAGGGTTTTCTTCCCTTGCAATATGTTATTTTATTTTTTAATTTTGTGTTGTTATATTTTATAAACTTGACATATTACTAAAGTAGTTTTATTAATAAATTTATTATATTACTAAAGTAGTTGTATTGATAAATTTATTATATTATTAAAGTAACTACTTAATTTATTTATAATGCAACATTTATCATACTTCACTATATTCATTTACCAAAACAGTATAAGTTTGTAATAAATAAATTTTACAGATCTCTGCAAGATTACAACAATGCAACGTTTATCATACTTCACTATACTACTTCATTTACCAAAGCAGTGTAAGTTTCTAATAAATAAATTTTGAAGATCTCTGCAAGATTACAACAATGCAACATTTATCATACTTCACTATACTACTTCATTTACCAAAACAGTGTAAGTTTCTAATAAATAAATTTTGAAGATCTCTGCAAGATTACAACAATGCAACGTTTATCATACTTCACTATACTACTTCATTTACCAAAACAGTGTAAGTTTCTAATAAATAAATTTTGAAGATCTCTGCAAGATTACAACAATGCAACGTTTATCATACTTCACTATACTACTTCATTTACCAAAACAGTGTAAGTTTGTAATAAATAAATTTTAAAGATCTCTGCAAGATTACAACAATGCAACGTTTATCATACTTCACTATACTACTTCATTTATCAAAACAGTATAAGTTTCTAATAAATAAATTTTGAAGATCTCTGCAAGATTACAACAATGCAACATTTATCATACTTCACTATACTACTTCATTTACCAAAACAGTGTAAGTTTGTAATAAATAAATTTTAAAGATCTCTGCAAGATTACAACAATGCAACGTTTATCATACTTCACTATACTACTTCATTTATCAAAACAGTATAAGTTTCTAATAAATAAATTTTGAAGATCTCTGCAAGATTACAACAATGCAACATTTATCATACTTCACTATACTACTTCATTTACCAAAACAGTGTAAGTTTGTAATAAATAAATTTTAAAGATCTCTGTAAGATTACAACAATGCAACGTTTATCATACTTCACTATACTACTTCATTTATCAAAACAGTATAAGTTTCTAATAAATAAATTTTGAAGATCTCTGCAAGATTACAACAATGCAACATTTATCATACTTCACTATACTACTTCATTTACCAAAACAGTGTAAGTTTGTAATAAATAAATTTTAAAGATCTCTGTAAGATTACAACAATGCAATATTTATCATACTTCACTATACTACTTCATTTACCAAAACAGTATAAGTTTGTAATAAATAAATTTTGAAGATCTTTGCAAGATTCCAATCCATGATTAGAAATACAATGCAATAAGTAACACTGTCAGAAATAATTAATGTTATTACAAATAATTGGTTTCCTCATTTTTCAGAAAAATCACGCCATTCAATATGGCGTGTGAGTGCGGTAGAAGGTCACGACCTACAAGTTGGGAATATGTAAACAGTTCTTCTTTCTGTTCTCACAGACGTCCTCTAAACGATCAACTGAATCATAAAATGTTTGTAGAATGAAATGATCTTCAGCACAAATCATTTTAATTGTAGCTATCGTGTGTATCTGGTAAGTTGGCAGGTGGAACGAGTATGAACTTATTAGTTCATGTATCAACTTACTAGACATAGTGGATTAATTTAGTTAACAGAATATGTAACAGAATTGTTTGAGATTGTGGTGTATACATTAACTGTTATTAGATTGAAATATAATTAAAAATTGTTTAATGAAGAAAGGTATGATAAAATTATTTTGGTTCTGATATTTTTGTTAAGGTGGGAAGAAAAAATTGTAGAACTACATTCTCAAATTTTTTAATAATTGTGAATTTCGAATTTGAAGTTTTCAGATTTGTAGAGGTTTAAGTTTGTACTCTCCCAAATCCTCAAACGTTTGTGTAATAACTTTCAAAGCAGAGTTCAAAATCGATCACAATTCTTTAATAAGTTACAGTTACAATATTTCTCGATGTAACATTTCAATAAAGTACACAGAAAAACCGTGAGACAAGAGTTCGAAGAATCTCTGAGGTTTGTTATGATCAATTATAATACTTAAGGTATCACTGTTATCATTCTATTCGATTTTGAGATGAACTCCGACATTTCGAAGCTTTTTTTCAAACTTTGAACGCGTCTCGGGTTCAAAAGTCGATCGAATCTCTCGACTGACGAATCGAGCATCGACTATTCGTAAAGCTGAAACGTTCTATTTATTTCTTATTCACGAATTTATTGAATTTTATTCCATCAAAAAGAATTATTTTTCTGTAATGATGGTTTTAGAAAATCTCCAGTTACATAAAAAAGGAAAATCGAGAGCTTGTTATCTTGATGAAAAAAACTAAAATAAATTCTGTCGACTTACATCAAAATTAATTATATATTTTTATAAGTTCTAGTTTTTGTAAATAATAGATTGTCGATGGTGGAAAACTCGAAAATTGTAAAAATCAAAATAAATTCCGTCGATTTTGCATCAAGATTAATTACATATCTGTAAGTTCGAGCTTTGTAAACAACCGATTACGGAACGTTTCAACAATTCTAAGAATACTGCAAACATTCGTTTCCTCGAGTAACTGCGCTAAATTGTACCGACGCTCGGTAATTTCGTGAATGAGTTACACTCGATAATTATTAAACGATATACCTATGGAATGCTCCTTGTTTCACATCATTCGCGGTGTCTCGTACACCTCTCACGTAACATCTCACACACACACACATTTAACGACTATATTTACAAAGGATTTGGCAAGTTTCAACAGCAGTCGCTATAATCTAGTGCAGTCGATCTTTTGAACGCTGCCGGTGAACGCGGGGTTCGAGAGGCCTTCCTTCTTTCTGTGCTTCTTCTTCAGTGGCTCACTCCTGAAAAATTCAATTTAATATTAATAAATACTAATTAATACTAAGCATTAACCATTAATTTAAATATTGATGACATTAATATATGTCATATATGTCGACATAAATGTTAATGTTACACAAATGAGATATAAAGATATAAAAGAGAAATACTCACGAGGATACGCAGGGGACCCACCAGAAGCTCTGCTCTTTACCGAAGTCGTTGCCCTCCTGAAGAGTCTCAGGCAGCTCTTGATTCAAGGTTTCTGGCAAACCCAAGGTCAAGAACGCGTGGATGAAGGACAACAAGCCCAGGGTAACCAGAGGTAGAGCTGGGTCGACGTCAGCCTTTAGTCAAACAAAAATTCTCAGTCAGTGAAAATTATTTTTATATAGGGTGAGACACTTAAAACAAGAATATGTTGTTGATACAAAAAAATGCACTAGGCAAAAATTATTTGGGATTATGGACCTAATTTAACCTCAGCAAAAATTATTTGGAATTATGGACCTAATTTAATTTAAGCAAAAATTATTTGGAACTATGGACTTAACTTAACTTCGGCAAAAATTATTTGGGATTATGGACCTAACTTAACCTAAGCAAAAATTATTTGGTATTATGGACCTAACTTAACTTCAGCAAAAATGATTTGGTACTATGAACTTAACTCAACCTAATCAAATAATGTTGACCTGATGAATTTTTTCTATAATAATATAATAATAATTGCATATAATATAATAATATAATAATAATTAAAACCTACTATAATAACAGCAGTTAAATTATTTAGGTGGTTTTAAGTGTCTCACCCTGTATATTCAACTGATTATTATTGAAAGATGGACTTAATTTTTCTAGTAATAAATTGAATACGTATACATTGAATGTACAGTAGGTTGAATATACAGTAGAATTTTCTAAATTACTCACTAGGTAAATGATGTATGGTCCCAAAATATGAGCAACGTAGCCGATGATGTGGATCAGAGACACACCTTGTGCTCTCACCACGGTAGGAAGCATTTCAGCTGCATATTGAAAACCAATATTCGCAGCGATGTTCACGCCGAGACGTGCTACGATCGCCATGGCTACCGTTGGAGCACCTTTGGAAAAAGAATTGAATATACAATCGGTTGCAATGCAAATATAGTTTAAATCTAGGAAAAATGTAAAACCAGAAAGAGCTTAAAAATAACCCTAAATTCCCTAATTTGCAGGATTCAAATTTCCGAATTCCCTATTTCTCAAATTCCAAATTCTCAAATTTCCAAACTCTCAAAATTCTAAATTCTCAAATTTCCAAACTCTCAAATTTCCAAATTCTCAAATTTCCAAACTCTCAAAATTCCAAATTCTCAAATTTCCAAATTTTCAAATTTCCAAACTCTCAAATTTCCAAATTTTCAAATTTCCAAACTCTCAAATTCCAAAATTTCCAAATTCCCAATTTCTCAAATTCCTAAATTTCCAAATTCCCAATTTCTCAAATTCCAAATTCTCAAATTTCCAAACTCTCAAATTTCCATACTCTCAAAATTCCAAATTCTCAAAATTCCAAACTCTCAAAATTCCAAATTTTCAAAAATTCCAAACTCAAATTTCCAATCTCTCAAATTTTCAAATTCTCAAATTTCCAAACTCTCAAATTTCCAAATTTTCAAATTTCCAAACTCAAACTCCAAAATTATCAAATTCCCAATTTCTCAAATCCCCAAATTTGCAAGTTCCAAATTTCCAAATTCCCAACTTCTCAAATCCCAAAATCTCCAAGTCCCCAAATCCCTAAATTCCCTATATTTCCAAATTCCCAACTTCTCAAATTTCCAATTTGCAAATTTCTAAATTTCCAAATCCCCAAATCCCACAAACCCCAAAATGTCCAAATCCCCAAATCCCAACTTCTCAAATCCCCAAATCCCCAAATCCCTAAATTCCCTACATTCCCAAATTCCCAACTTCCCAACTTCCCAATTTTGAAATCTCCCAAATTGAACCTTGCTGAATCCACTAAAACCCCAAACAAAAACCTAAGAAAACCCAGTAACCCTTCTCCAAATCTCTAACCTAAGAAGAATCCCAAAACAACGATAAGCAAATATAGAATTCAAAAAGAACATAAGAAGAACTTAAAATAAAATTATGAAAACCCTAAAAATACAGAAAGGAAATTTTCAAGTGCTTTGAATGAACGAGCGATCAATCAATGAGAAAAAGGGAACGTACCATGAGGCGTGGCCAAGGCAACGAAAGAGAAAATTCCACATAGGAACATGGACGCAAAACCCATCCATCGTCTTCCCCATCTGTCCAGAAAGAGTGCGAGGAGAATCGCGGCCGGAAGTTCGGTGAGCGAGGCCAAAGAGAAGGACGTGAAAACGTCGGGATCCAGAAGTTTCATGTTCCATACGTGGCCGTCGAACACCCACACCATCAGGAGCCTGCAAACCAGTCGATTAATAAATGCTTTACTAGCTTTTCCTTTTTCTATGATTCTCAATGTCAAGTCAGGTACTCATTTGCACGCGAAGCAGTGAACAGAGCTGGCGAATACAATCGATACTTATAGGTACGTAGTCGAAGGCCGTAGCAATCTGCTGAATGGTGTTGCTAATTTTAAATTGGTATTTTTTTATTTTAGGTGGTTAGGTTAGGTTAGTTTGGTTTTGGTGCGAGGAGAACTTGGGTTTTTAGGGGAATTGTAGGGTTTGGAGGGTTTAAAATTGGGGATTTGGGAATTTTTAGGTTTTTGAGGGATGAGGATTTTTATAGTTGGATGTGGAGGTTTTTGAGTTGAGAGATTGAGGGTGGAAATTTTTGGAGTTATAAATTTAGAAATTTTGTAAGGTTGGGTTGTGGAGTTTAGAGATTTCTGAATTTGCGATTTTTTTGATTTTTAAATTTGTGAGGTATCAAGGTTCCAAACTTTTAAATTCCCAAATTTCCAAATTCCCAATTTTTCAAATTCCTAACTTTTCAAATTCCCAATTTCTCAAATTCCTAATTTACCAAATTTCCAATTTCTCAAATTCCAAATTTCTCAAATTCCCAATTTCTCAAATTCCCAACTTCTCAAATTCCCAATTTCTCAAATTCCAAATTTCTCAAATTCCCAACTTCTCAAATTCCCAACTTCTCAAATTCCCAATTTCTCAAATTCCTAATTTCTCAAATTCCCAACTTTTCAAATTCCCAATTTCTCAAATTCCCAATTTCTCAAATTCCCAATTTCTCAAATTCCTAATTTCTCAAATTCCCAACTTCTCAAATTTCCAACTTCTCAAATTCCCAACTTCTCAAATTCCCAACTTCTCAAATTCCCAACTTCTCAAATTCCCAATTTCTCAAATTCCCAACTTCTCAAATTTCCAACTTCTCAAATTCCCAATTTCTCAAATTCCCAACTTCTCAAATTCCCTATCTCCCTAAACTCCCAACTTCTTAAATCCCCAAATCCCTAAATCCCTAAATTCCCTATATTTCCAAACTTCTAACTTCTCAAATCCAGAAATCCCCAAATCCCCAAATCCCCAAATCCCTAAATCCCTAAATTCCCTATATTTCCAAACTTCTAACTTCTCAAATCCAGAAATCCCCAAATCCCCAAATCCC
Source organism: Megachile rotundata (assembly GCF_050947335.1). Classification (NCBI taxonomy): domain Eukaryota; kingdom Metazoa; phylum Arthropoda; class Insecta; order Hymenoptera; family Megachilidae; genus Megachile; species Megachile rotundata. The sequence goes on along the minus strand of NC_134989.1, from coordinate 12,670,502 downwards.
CAAATCCCTAAATCCCTAAATTCCCTATATTTCCAAACTTCTAACTTTTCAAATCCAGAAATCCCCAAATCCCCAAATTCCAAAATTCCAAAATCCTAAAATCCCCAAATCCCCAAATTCCCAAATCCCCAAATCCGCAAATCCGCAAATCCCAAAATCCCCAAATCCCAAAATCCCCAAATCCCAAAATCCCCAAATCCCAAAATCCCCAAATCCCAAAATCCCCAAACCCCAAAATTCCCAATTTCTCCAAAATCCTCAAATTCCCAAAATTAAAAATGTCCACATCCCCAAATCCCCAAACTCATTTTCCAATATCCCCTCTATAAAAGTCTAGCCAATATCCCCTATAAAATAACCTATTACATTACAGATTGTCATATTTACCAGTAAACGACAAGCATAATGGTGATACGAGCGAGCCGTGGCATTTTAAATAGATCGAGAACGGTGTACTGATTATGCGACTTATCCTGCTCGATCATCGATTTGCAGCTTCTCTCGAACTCGTCGAATACTTCCTGCTTCACCTCTTTCCCGTTCACCTTTGCAAATTTCTTCAGCATCTCGATCGCTTTGTCGACTTTGCCGCTGGTGATATACCACCTGAAAGAGGTGTAACGAAACGGGGTGTATGAGATGTACATCTATTTATGCAGATTCGTATTCTTATACTATGGCGGAGGCATATAAGTTTCTTTCGTTTTGCATAAATGATTAGGCAAATTTTACATAAGTTAGTTCTGCATACTTTCATATATTATTATACTTTTATTATCTTTGCAATTGTATAGATTATTATTGAATTATGTATAGAGTTTGAGACCTTAGCTGTAGGTTACACATGTCACATATGTTGACCACGTTAGAAGTCGTCTACGTATCAATGTTTTTAATAAATAAGAATTTTAGTGATGTTACAAGTATATTTTAAATACCATGCACTTTCAGGAGGCATGCAAGTTTCTTTCGTTATGCACAAATTGTAATTACACAATATTTACATAATTTAGTTCTGCATACTTTCATGCATTATTACACTTTTATTATCTTTGCAATTATATATATTATTATTGAATTATGTATAGAGCTTGAGACCTTCGCTGTAGGTCACATATGTCACATACGTTGACCACGTTATAAGTCGTATAAATAACAATGTTTTTAATAAATAAGGATTTTACAAGTACATTTTAATGATGTTACAAGTATATTTTAATTACCGTGCACTTTCAGGAGCGATCCATGGTCCAATGAAAGCCACCACCATGGGACAAGCGGTGACCATGCTCAGAATCCTCCAGTTCGCGATCCAGTAAGCGAGCCATGGTAATATACTAGAAGCCACGGCGAAGTAAAGTCCGAAAGACATGTTCGCTACCAGTGTTCGATACTTTGGCCCCACATATTCTATCACTGAAATAAAATTAGCCTTTCATTAAAATTATTATTACAACCAGAAAGGTGTACTTTTATGAAAAACAAAAATATATAAAAATTTCTATTTTCACATCTTCGTATCCTGTTCTTGTTCATCTTGATGGCTATTTAATTCAATCTTGTCACTAATTAATAATACATTTTTATATAATTAATAATACATTTTATAGTATGTACATACATAGGTGAATGTCCCCATTTTGACCAGACAGAACCTCATACTTCTACAAAACGATTTTTGTAATATTTCTAATGTTCATTGCAAAATTGATCATCGTCTTACTTTGTACTGACTGTCATTTTAATTAGAAACTTTAACAAAGCTTGTTTCTCAACAAGCCATAAATCCCTGTCATTCTCACATCAATACCCCAATGCTTCAAACATCGTTAGCATAACCCCAGTTCTCCAACAGTCACTATTTTTACTTAAACCGTGACGGGAAACCAGTAACCGTAGCTCAAACTCGCTACGTTCATGGAAAGAGCGAGTGTGAATTACGTAAAAATAGAAACAGAGATAGTAACGTGTCCACGTGCGATAGTTCTACGCTAATTAAGCGTGTGACTCACCGATAATGAAGAGAACGTTGAAACAGTTGTCGAACGAGGTGCCGACGACTAATCTGGCGAGGCAGAAACTCCAGAAGCTGTTACAGAACGCTGTGCCCACGGACGCGATGAAACCGACCGAGTTGCAGGCGACCAAAGCTGAAATTCTGCCGTAATGGTCGGCTATGTAACCGAATATTAGACCGCCGATGATGCTGCCGACGAAGAAGGCCGACTGTGCCGCTGAACCCAGATAAGTGTTGTCGCAGACCCAGCCCAGCTGAAACGCGAAAGAAACAAACGACGTTGTAACTCGGATCAGGCGGATTTCGTGAAAATATGGGGCTGTGGAGAGAAAAAGTTACGAGGCTTTGGGATTTTTGGGGATTTGAGGAATTTTTGTAGTTTGGGAATACGAAGAGTTTGGGTGAATTGGGGAATTTGGGGAATTTAGGTGATTTTGGTGATTTGGGGAAGAGGAGAATTTAGGGAAAATTGGATGATTTGGGGAATTTAGGGAATTTAGAGAATTTGGGAAATTTAAGGAGTTTTGGGAATTTAGGGAATTTAAGGAATTTAGGTGATTTGGGGAATGTAGGGAATTTAGGAAATTTAGAGAATTTGGAGATTTAGGGAGTTCTGGGGAATTTAGGGAAATTGGAGAATTTAGGGTATTTAGGGAATTTAGGGAGTTCTGGAGAATTTAGGGAATTCAGGTGATTTTGGTAATTTTGGGAATTTGGAGAATATAGGGTATTTGGGGAATTCGGGAAATTTAGGGAATTTCAGTGATTTTGGGAATTTAGGGAATTTGAGGAATTTAGGTGATTTGGGGAATTTAGGGAAATTGGAGAATTTAGGGTATTTACGGAAGTTAGGGAGTTCTGGAAAATTTAGGGAATTTAGGTAATTTTGGGAATTCAGGGAATTTGGAGAATTTAGGGAATTTGGAGAATATAGGGGATTTGGGGAATTTTGGGAATTTGGGAAATTTAGGGAACTTAGATGATCTTGGGAATTTTGGGGAATTTTTGGGAATTTAGGTAATTTAGGAAATTTAGGGAATTTGGGGAATTTAGGTAATTTGTGGAATTTAGGAAATCAGGGGAATTTAGGTAATTTGGGGAATTTGGCTAATTTAGATAATTTTGGGAATTCAGATAATCTGGGGAATTTGGGAAATTTAGGTGATTTGAAGAACACGAGAAATTTAATAAAATTTAGACATCTTATGCAATTTATAAAATTGAGATAACTATCTCAATTTATAAAATTTAGATGACTATCTCGATTTAGTTAACTTTAGTTCAATTTTAGGGTAATATCTACTAATTTTAGAAATTTATCTCCACTGTATAGTTTAACTAATTCCAGTAATTTAGATAATACACAAAAATTTGGTAGATTGAGTAATATAGAAAATTCAGGAAAATTTAGAAGTCAACGTAATTTGGTAAATTTAGGTAAATTGAAAAACACAGGAAATTTGGAAAATTCAGGAAAAGAACACAAGTGAAATATCCCTATATATTCCTAGATTTATACTGAAATTCCTATTTCCTCAAATTCTTACTTACATATCTACGTTGAACCAATAAAAGTTCGACGAGTTAAACCAAAATTATCACTGACAATGCAAGCATAAATTTTCCTAAAAGTATAAAACGATAACGGTACACGCGCAGGTAACGATTATCGTGTTCGAGTGATCGTAAAAAGGTTTTTACAGTAGGGTATTAATTATTATATCCAAGGATACGTCAGTTAAGTACAGTGCACGTAGTTGCATAAATGTTAAGATACAAGAACATTTAAAGTCCGAAGTTAATACTCGAGGATAAAATTATAACTACAAAATTCGTTATAATTACCCTTCAAATATCGATGCGATAACGCGATGATAAAAATAAGAAGAGCTCTAAACGAGAGCCCTGATAACGACGATGAGCACAATAGGTAATTACACCTTTAGCCTAGGCTTGTGCAATCAACAAGGACACTTTCCTCAATGATAATGTTGTTTTCATCGTCGAAGTTAACGAGCAAAATCTGTATTAAAATACGCTCGTTGAACGAGTGATGACGAGATAACTGAAGCGTTAAATGTTCAGCAGTATAGTACACCTGTTATATATCCACTAATTGAAACTTTGGAACGAGAAGAAAATGCGAGTACTTCAGATTGTAATTTGCGATTCAATGTGGAATTATGAATTATGGAATTACGATTGAAATTTCTGATTACATACTGCGGATTATAATTTTAGATTATATACTTCGGATTATAATTTTAGATTATATACTTGAGGTTAAAATTATATATTCGGGATAAAAATTTTAGATTATATAGTTGAGATTAAAATCTCTGATTATATAATTGAAATTAAAATTTTAGATTATAAAATTCTGATAAGGAAACATAAATCACAACATTGTGATAAGAGATCATAAATCATGAGATTCAGATATGAATTACGAAATATAACATTTGGATTACGGTTTGTAAATTTCGGTTTAAGATAGGAAGATAAGGGACAGGGAAATAGGGAGATAGAGGAATGTTGCAATTGTGAGATGGGGAAGTGAAATGGTGGAACTGTGAAATAGTGAAATGGTGATATAGTGGAATGGTAAAATGATGTTATGGAGTAATTGTGGAATGGTGAAATAGAGAAATTGTGATATAATGAAATGGTAAAATAGTGTAATAGTACAATAGTGAAATATTGAAGTATTAAGATAGTGTAATAGTGAGATAGTTAATTAGGGAAATGGTAAAACAGTAAAATAGTAAAATAGTGAAATAGTAAAACAATAAAGCAGTAAAATAGTAAAATAGTAGAACAATAAAATAGTAAAATAGCAAAACAGTATAATACTAAAATAGTAAAATAGTAAAATAGTAGAACAATAAAATAGTAAAATAGTAAAACAATAAAATAGTAAAATAGCAAAACAGTAAAATACTAAAATAGTGTAATAGTAAAATGGTAAAACAGTAAAATAGTAAAATAGTGAAATAGTAAAACAATAAAACAGTAAAATAGTAGAACAATAAAATAATAAAATAGTAAAACAATAAAATAGTAAAATAGCAAAACAGTAAAATACTAAAACAGTAAAATAGTAAAATAGTGAAATAGTAAAACAGTAAAATATTAAAACAGTCAAACAGTAAAATAGTAAAACAGTAAAATATTAAAACAGTAAAATAGTAAAATAGTAAAACAGTAAAATAATAAAAGTGACTTACCTCGACAGCAATAGACTTATAAGGTATCATCGAGTGATTGAAACTCCATCCATTTTGACACCGTTTGATAGGCCAGGACAGATTTCCTTTTCTAACACCCTGTGACAATATTTCCTCGTAATTCACATCGTACATGGTACATCTTGAAAACGCGGTGGCATCTTCCGCCTTCAATTCTTCGGCCGACGCTGGTGGTATCGATAACGCGATTCTGGAAATAAAATCAATTATATCTTCATCATTTCCATCAACTTAAAAGACACTATAATAGTATAACCTAACCTACATCTTACATGTACACTTTTAAATATACATCTTAAAATTATGGTACTTAACTGTTATTCTTTTTATTGCAAATTAATTTCACAAACTCATTAATAGTCATACCTGACTATTTATATGAAAAGGAAACCACCTCGAATTCCCACATTCTCCAATTCCATATTTCCCAATTCCACATTCCCCAATTTCCACATTCCCCAATTCCAATATTCATCAATTCCAACATTCCCCAATTCCCACATCCCCCAATTCCTATATTGCCTAATTCCAACATTTATCAATTCCAACATTGCTCAATTCCCACATTTCCCAATTCTACATTCCCCAATTCCATGTTCCCCAATTCCCACATTTCCCAATTCCCACATTCCCCAATTTCCATATTCTCCAATTCCCACATGCCCCAATTCCCACATACCCCAATTCCTACGTACCCCAATTCCTACATTCTCCAATTCCAACATTCATCAATTCCAACATTCCCCAATTCCAACATTCATCAATTCCAACATTTCCCAATTCCCACATTCTTCAATTCCACGTTCCCCAATTCCCACATTCCCCAATTCCCACATTCCCCAATTCCCACATTCCCCAATTCCCACATTCATCAATTACAACATTCCCCAATTCCAACATTCATCAATTCCCACATTCCCCAATTCCTACATTCTCCAATTCCTACATTCTCGAATTCTCACATTCCCCAATTCCCACATTGCCCAATTCCCACATTGCCCAATTCCCACATTTCCCAATTCCTACATTCCCCAATTGCTACACTCCCCAATTCCCACATTCCAAGAAACAAAGAACAACCCAAAAGTGCAAAATAAAAAAGAAACAAAATTTCCTGCAACAGAAAATAAACAGAAATCCCAAAAAGAACATAGTATATAATTTCCATTCAGAACGAAAAAAGAATGCTACAAATATATTAGAATGACTAGTAGGAAACGAAGTTGAATATTCGAGGACCGTTTTGCCATATAATTAGATTCCAGTGTCGACCGCGTTAATTGCCGATCGCAACATGTTTTTTGTTGCGTCTATTTCGAGATAAACGCCACGGAATTACTGCGCGAAACAAGAAAGAATTTCCTGGCCGGCGAGTTCGAGGAATCAGGCGTCTAGAATCAACCGGAGGTCGTCGACCAAACTGGTTTCCGGTGAAGCATCGAACGGTACGAAGTCACTGGTACACGCGACTATTTTTCGTCATAGATATATGATTCACCGGGAAACACGATCATTACTAATTGTGAAAAACTGTCTCATTTAGAATTAATTAGAGCTCTCGTTACGATCTCGTCATTCGACTTACGGGAATGCTTGCGGTTTCCGTTTACGCGGTTTCAAGATCGTATATGGAATTTCGCTTACTCATGTAATTGTGGCGATCTCGATTATACGACGGTATTGAATATGTATGCACGCATGTGTGTAGTGGTAATATAATGCTTTTGCTGTTGCAGGTGGAACGCAACAAAAGAAAGAGAAAATACTGATTTAAAATTTAAGAGGCTTCGCAAGTTTTGGAGAGGTTTTAAAGGCCTTGAAGTTGGGGGATGTTGAAGTTCCTTGGCGGTGAAAATCTTAGAAGTATTAGGAGCTAAAGCTATTTTCAGGAGTATAAGAATTTGAGAGAGGCAGAAATTCAAGAAGGCAAAGATTGAAAGAAAAAATTTGGAAGAATTTCGAATTTCTAAAGTGTGTCAAGTTTGTGAATTATTGAGTACTGATATTTCTATATTAGCACATTCCCAAATTTTCGCATTCCCCCATTTTCACATTCTCAGATTTTCACATTCCCAATTTTCCATATTCCCCAACTTCTACAATTCTAAATTCCAACATTCCCAAATTCCCACAGTTCCCAAATCCCACATTCCTCAATTCCCACATTCCCCAATTCCCACATTCCCCACTTCTCACATTCTGTAGTTCCTGCATTCTCCAATTTCCACACTACTCAATTCCCACATTCCCAAATTCCAACATTCCACAATTCCCACAGTCCCCTAATCCCACATTCCCCAATCCCCACATTCACCAATTCCCACATTTCCCAATCCCCACATTCTCCAATTCTCACATTCCCCAATTCCCACGTTCTCCAATTCCCACATTCCCCAATTCCCACGTTCTCCAATTCCCACATTTCCCACTTCTCACATTCTGTAGTTCCTGCATTCTCCAATTTCCACACTCCTCAATTCCCACATTCACCAATTTCCACATTCCCCAATTCCCACATTCCCAAATTTTCAGATTCCCAAATTTCTACATTTCCCAATTCCCACATTCCCAAATTGTCACACTCTCAAATTTCTACATTCCCAAATTTCTATATTCATCAATTCCCACATTTCCAAATTCCTACATTCATATATTCCCTAACTCCCACATTCCTAAATTGTCGCATTCTCACATTCCAACATTCCTAAATTGCTACATTCCTACATTCCCACATTTCTGCATTCCCACATTCCTACATTCCCAAATTCACAAACTCCCACGGTTCTAAGTTCCAAAAATAAAAATGTTCAGGTGTTTCTACCATAAGAAATCCCATATTCTCCAATTTATATATTCCTGCAATTTCTTCATTCATATATTCCTACAATTTCTTCATTCATACATTCCTACAATTTCTTCATTTATAAATATTTGAATTTCGCAACACGCAAATTTCGTACTTCCTAAATTCCTAAATTTCTGATTGCTACAACCCCCTGAATTACCAACTTCTAAAATTTCTCAAAATCCTAAGCTCGTATAATCCCAAATTTCAACACGGAAGATGTCATATGTACATTATACATTACACCGTTGCAACTGGTATCGCACGTGTTGTGCATACGACGTGAGCAAATATTATGACTGCCTGTCGGCTATACTTCCGTGACGCGATTCGCTATCGCGACTCAAAAGTGAAAATCCTCTAATAAGTGGAAAATTCTGTCGTCGCGAATTTACTATTGACACGTTCGCATATTATAGGATTCGGTTGCACACGAGGCTGTTCCGCGGGAGATCCACTTGAACTCGCGCTTCGTTCAGGTATTAAGTACCTCGAGATGTTTGTGTTTAATGATACAAAATCTTGTTGTCGATGATAGCACAAATACACTGATTTGTCGGGGATTATTTTGGACGAGAGGTTCTTACGCAATGTGATGAATTTTTATAACGATGACTGGGTGCTTAAAGTTCAAGACTTTCTGAGTTAAGTAAATTTGAAAATTTTAGAAGTTATTTCGTAGAAGAACTTTGCAATTTTTTAATATTGAAAGTAGAGTAAACTTTAAATATTGAGCTACGAGATGTTACTTAATTTTGGAAGGAGTTCACAGTTTGTAATTTTGTAGAAAAGTTTGTAATTGTTTTATGAAATTGTAGGTATTTGTTAAACACTTACTTTTCGTGGTACACGTTCCTGTATTTTCATATTCTCCAATTTCCACATTCCTCAATTCCCACATGCCTCAATCTCCACATTCCCCAATTCCTACATTCCCTAATTCCCACACTCCCGATTCCCATACTCCTCAATTTCAACATTCTTCAATTCCCATATTCCTCAATTCTACATGCCCCAATTCCCACATTCCCCAATTCCCACATTCTCCAATTCCACATTCCCCAATTCCCACATTCCCCAATTCCCACATTCCCCAATTCCCACATTCCCCAATTCCCACATTCCCCAATTCCCACATTCCCCAATTCCCACATTCCCCAATTCCCACATTCCCCAATTCCAACATTCTTCAATTCCCACATTCCCCAATTCCCACATTCCCCAATTCCCACATTTTCCAATTTTCACATTTCCCAATTCTCACATTCTTCAATTCCCACACTCCCCAATTCCCATTGGGGAATTTCTCCCATGCAGAAAGTTCATAATTGTTTTATGAAATGGTAGGTGTTTGTTAAACACTTACTTTTCGTGGTCTGTGAGGTTCCATTTTTCGAGTTCTGGCACCGTACACCAGTGCTCGGCGGGCACCAGGGTGATGAAGAATTGTGTGAAGTAGAGAAACGCGTAGACGAAGGTGAATGGCAGAAGCAAGATGAAGAGGAATAGTTGATATCGATTCGCTTCGCCAACATAAGGCAAGATGTCATCAAAGCTGCTGATCTTTGCATGTTCGCCCTCCTCCGCTTTCACGGACTCCACCATCACAGTCATTATTCCGGTCTCTGTGAATTAACCACACATTAATTATCTGAACAAGAATTAACCTTTTACAAAATCAGAATAAGTTCAAGATTAAATAGAACCACATAAATAGAAAGTAAAATATCAGTATAAAAATTAAATTAATTAAAATAAAATTTTAAAGGAATTGCAGTTCTCAATTTTAAACTTTAATTTTAATTTTAAACAAAAAATTTTAAAACGTATTATTGTGAATTTTATTACTTGAGTATCACTTTGCAATTGAAAGCAGAAAAATACACGAGATGAATAATATAATTAATCGATTAAAACACGTTTATCGTTTCACTTCTTCGAAGCTTATTACATCTCGATTACGGTTAATAAATCATCTTCAACCGGTTGTTATCCTGTCACTAAACCATTTGTCCTAACATTATTTCTTCCATTATCACGATATCAACGCATAAAATTAAAAAAATGATGTATTCACTGTGTAACGAAATACGATAAGCCGCACCAGGTGCGTCACACGTTTTATTGTATAGATAACATAAATTATTACATTGAGACAAGGTAAATATTAAACAGTATGTTTTATTGATATAATTCAGAGGTCTCAACCATGTGATTTGCATTGTACAACTTAAATAACACACGACACAACAGGTGCGTCACGTATTTTACCATACAATTCACTGCTTAGAAATCAGTTAGAGATTAAACAGCATAGTTCTTTGATATAGTTAAGAAGTTCCAACTATGTGATTTGCATCGTACAGCTAAACACCACATGACGCGACAGGTGCGTCACGTATTTTACAACACAAATCAGTTTTGAAATGAGTTACAAATTGAACAGTACAGTTCTCTGATATAGTTAAGAAGTTCCAACTATATGATTTGCATCATACTATTAAATATCATATGACGCACCAGGTGTGTCACATTTTTACAATACAAGTCACTGCTTTGAAATCAAATAGAAATTGAACAGTATAATTCTCTGATATAGTTAAGAAGTCCTAACCATGTGATTTGCATCGTAGAACTAAATACTATATGACGCAACAGGTGCGTCACGCGCTTTAGAAGTCACTGCTTTGAAATCAGTTAAAAATTGAACAGTACAGTTCTCTTATATAGTTAAGAAGTTCCAACTATATGATTTGCATCATACTATTAAATATAATATGACGCACCAGGTGTGTCACAAGTTATAATGTGCACTAAACATAACTCAGCTTTTGAACAAGAAACAAGAATCGAACAATGTGGTTTATTGATATAGTTCAAAGACCACGACCGCGTAATTTATACAATGTAATTAGTGGCCAAAAAAGCAGGCGTGCAAATGAGGTTTCTCTTTGTTAACAAAAAGAGTGATTTCGAGAGAAACATGTTTAATTGGTGTCAAGGTAGAAACTCAATCGTGAAAACAAAATTTTCAGGGACACTTTAGAAAATTTGAGTAATTTTTATAAATTCATGTATTAATTATAATGGGTTATTAATTGTAATATTAAGTGTAATAAAGTTTACGTTGTTACTATTTTTAACGGTGACTAACTTTATTCCTTGTCAATTGTTCTTTTTTCTCTCTACTAAACAATTATGTAAATACGGTAAACACAGCTGATCTTTAATTGTCTGAAACCGTAAGGATATCAGGGTAAACTAGAATTCGATAAACGGCATTTTGTTATTTAAATGAGCTGAATTAATTCAGCTCACATGAAAGACATTCTATCCTGTCATTTTTCACCCGATTCTAATCTCCGTTACATTTTCTTGTGAAACCTTTTCCGTATTCGACGGAGACTATCGAAGGAAAGCCACATTAGGTATTAAACATATTTATGGAGAAGCAAACAATCGTTAATAATGGAATTCGTTCGTTTGATTCAAAAGGATCGGTCGAGCGAACGAATGGTAATTAACTATTAAAGGATTGCAATAGTCTTGCAAAAGATATCAAGGATCTTTCGTTTTACAGTTCAGTTCACTTTAAATCGTGTATCCTGTTACGCTTATTTCGAATTACATGATAAAATGGGAACTGTAATGATATTCTACAATATTCAATAATTTCAAAATTTACTTTTCTACAAAAATTAAGTTTCATTAATTAACTCTATTTTTAAGATGAACTTTAAATTTTTAATCTACAAACGATCTAAAACTAATAGAGATATTAATTCTGAAATAGTGACATTAACCTAACCATTAGTTCAAATATTTATGTAACAGCACGCAAGCTGAATCAAGAACTACACTTAAAAAGTGTTTTAAGCTAATTATATTCGAAGAGTAACGCAATTCTTTTAAAACCTTTCGACAGGTAATTATTTAAAACAGTATGTCTAACTAGCAGTTGCTGTAATCCGCTTTTCAAATTTCCCGCGCAGAACGCCTCCAGCCAGAAATCTGAACGAAGACTATTACGCGTCTACCTTCAACGACCGATTACACAAAACGGTGGACCTTGAAGCTCGGATCCCAGAAGAAGTAATAATTAATGGATTAGTCTCGGTCTAACACAGATCCATGATTTTGCATACATGATTTTCCTCGCCTTCGTCGATCAGGGAAAGCGTTCGCCATTGGAAATTCAACGATGCACGCGCGCGTAAACGTCGCGCATGCGCAATAATAATTCGCGACTGTAAAAAAGTAGATCGACGATGTTTCACCTTTCTTTCGTTATCCGTTCCAAAAAGAGAAACACCGTAGAAAAACATTGAAGTAGACATTGCGTGTCTCATGGCCGATCCATTAATTGGCGTGATAGCGTTGTTCTTTCTAGGATACACGGGTTTCTTTCATCTTTGATAATGAGACTCTCAACGAGACTGATGGTTAAACGATTCTTCTCGTTTCTTTTTTGTTTATTGCACAATGGGAAATTGCGTTTATCGGTTGTAGCGATCGACGGGAAGAGAAGGTAATTTAAATTCTTATTGCGTGTTAATAGTCACTGTGTATGATAATGGAATTTCGTGTAATTGAACGATGAGTTAGTGTGATAGCGATGGATAATCGTGCGATTTAATGTTGAAGGAAAATTAAGTGCTCTGGGCGATGTTGGCGATGACGATAACTATCCTTTCTCGTGATTAAATTATGAAAATTTAACTTCGAGTTAAATTATATATTTTCAAGTTCCGAAGCTTAGCAATATGGATGTTATATATTGCATGGCAATATAAGGCGAGGTAATGTAATGTGAGTTAATATGGTACGTAACTATGTAGCACACAATGACACAGTTTGGCAATACAATAATTCATTGTTATAATAATTCATTGCTTGGCCATATAATGCGAGATATAATGAGGAATATAATGAGAGGCAATATAATACGAGGTAATATAATATATGGAAACATAATGTGTAACAATGTAACGTCTAGAAGTACAGTGTGAGGCAATATAACGCGTGGCAATATAGCCAGTGGCGATATAACGCATGACAATCTAATAGAGAGCTGTACAACACGTAGAAATAGAGTATGTGGCAATATAACGCGTGATAGTCTAGCGTAAGATAATATAACGCGTGGCAATATAGCGAGTGGCGATATAATGCAAGACAATCTAATAGAGAGCTGTACAACACGTAGAAATAGAGTATGTGGCAATATAACGCGTGATAATCTAACGTGAGGCAATATAACGCGTGGCAATATAACAAATGGTAATCCAACGCGTTGCAATATAGCAAGTGGCGATATAACGCATGACAATCTAATAGAGAGCTGTACAACACGTAGAAATAGAGTATGTGGCAATATAACGCGTGATAATCTAACGTGAGGCAATATAACGCGTGGCAATATAACAAATGGTAATCCAACGCGTTGCAATATAACGAGTGGCGATATAACGCACGATAATCTAACGCGTAGCTGTGCAACACGTAGAAATAGAGTATGTGGCAATATAACGCGTGATAATCTAACGTGAGGCAATACGACGCATGGCAATATAACAAGTGGTAATACAACGCGTTGCAATATAACGAGTGGTAATATCGCGCATGATAAATTAACGCGTACTGGGACAACACGTAGCAATAAAGTATGTGGCAATATAACGCGTGATAATCTAACGTGAAGTAATGTAACGCGAGGCAATATAACAAGTGGTAATACGACGCGTTGCAATATAACGCGTAGTAATATCGCGCATGATAAATTAACGCGTACTGGGACAACACGTAGCAATGAAGTACGTGGCAATATAACGCGTGGCAATCTAACGTGAAGCAATGTAACACGTGGCAATACAACACGTGGCACTATAATGTATATCACCTAATACACCACGTAACGGTATCAACTATGAATACATAGAAGTTGCAAATTAATTATAACCGTATTACTCCGAATATTTGCATATATTTAAATCGAACTAGTTCGATGAGTTTATCAAGATTAAAAATGTTTACAAACGTCATGCAATGCCTGATAAAGAAACAGTCTTCAAACTCCGTATTTTTCCTCTTTGAATCTCAAGACAGATGCAAGACACATGCGAAAACAAGGAAGAATTAGACTTGCTCCAAAAGCGCATTGAACAGTGATTCATAAAAACAATTACAAGGTAGAATACAAATCGCAGATCATAATAAAAATAATGCTATGCACCAAAGACCAGATATCAAACATCGTTAACGAAGATACAGAAGTGAACGTACATTGTGATGCTGCGATATAAATGCAACGATGACAGAAAAAACAATGAAATTAACATAGATTCTGCATCCTGCTAAGCTCTACGCTTTGTTTCGTATGTTAAGCGACGGTCGTCTACTTTTTAGTAGGATTTATCACAAATTCCATCCACCTTTGAAGATTCAAGATACGTGCAGAAGTCATTCTTTTTTAGTCGTATCGATCGAACTACCTGCAATAAAGCACTCCTCTATTCGAGGAAAGACAAACGCGAATAGCATACCAAGAAATAGACACCGACAATGCGTACACTTTACACGATTTCGCACATTTACCTTTGGGAATGTTTATTGCCGCATATTTTGTTTTATATGCTATATCACAGCACTCTGAAGCTTTTGTTTTACGATTAGTATTATTTTGTTTTACGGTTAGTATTAGTGTTATTGAGGCGAACAAAGATGTTTCTGAGATTCTTCGAGAGAAGGTTTGAAACGATTTCTAAATTGTTTCTAAGTGTATTTTTGATGGTGGAAGTTCAATTCATAAACTGAAGTGGATTTGAAAATTTTTACTGTGGTGAAAGTACGAGACTTCGAGATTATGCTTTAAATTTAAGATCTGCGATTTTGTGGTTTGTGAAGTTTAGCAATTTGGGATTTGCATTTTTGTGAGTTATGAAGTTTTATAATTTAGGATTTGCACTTTTGTGGATTGTAAGTTTTGCAATTTTTTAATTTTTTAACTTGTGAAAGTTTGCAAGTTTGTAATCTGTGAATTTTGTAATATTGTAACTTGATAATTTGAGGAACTAAAAATATTAAAAATTAGAGATTTTTAAATTTGTGACTTGAGAATTGAGGACTTGAGAATTTTGAACATAGATTGAAAATTTGATTAATTTAATGATACAATTTTGGAAATTAAAATATTGAGAATTTAGGGATTCAGAAAATGACAGAATTTGTATCTTGAGTGCAAGAAATCAGGAACTGCAAAAATTTGATTAAAATTTGAGAACTCAATTCTTCTAAAATAGACACTTTTCAAAACTCTCAAATCCCAATTCATTCATACGAAAATCCCTCCGTTCACTCGAAAATCACTCCAAGCACATGATACCTTCACAACACTGATCACAAAGTGCTGTAAAAGCACGAAAAGAAATCGAACAGAATCACTGAACCGAAATGATTACCTTTAGATAGTTCGTCACAAAACTTGCACAAAAATTATTGTCAGAAAAAGAAATAAAAATTGAAATCGCAACGATCCGTGCAGGCAGCACGTGTTCGATCTCGATCGTGACAATGATCTTGGCCGAGCAGTGCACGAGAACCACGCGATTTTTCGTTGACGCCGGGCTACATATCGTCGTTTAAAAGAGGGCACGCACCGACTGTTGGCCGCGTGTACAATTAGTGGGGCTTTATAGCGCGTGCAAGAACGAAAGCGGTGGCCCCACCAGCAGCGCCGTGCAGCCATTGGACGACTGCCTTTGGGCCCCTTGAATCGCCCGTGACGTCACTGGAGAACTCTTTCAACGGGGGATTTCGCATCTGGTTTCGCAGATCTCGTTTGCCCGTGTCCCGTCATGGATCAGCGGTGTAACGTGTTTTCAGTACCCGTTGGGTTTTCTCGTGACGCGATCTCGCCTTTTTTTTTATTCTCGTTTAATCTCGCTTTACTGTTTTCCTCGTTCGCTTCGCGAGAAAGACGCACGTACGCGGTTGCAGGTGATAGTTAATGATGGATATCTGAAACGCAGCAGGTTTCTAATGATACGAGAATTCTTCAGATTTCGCGGGGATTTTTAGAAGAATTCTGAGGTGGAGACATGAGGCTTGGAGCGTGGAAGTGTTGCAAGTTTTTATTTTTTTGAGGATTGACGTTCTTCTAGTTTTGAATGTTGAAGGTTGCAGTTTTGGGGATTTTCAAATTTTCGGGGGTTCTTTGGACGTCATTAAATGTTTAGAATTTTTTAAGTTCTTAAAATTGTTGAGAAAATTAAGATTCATAAAATTCTGAAAATTATTGAAATTCATAAAATTTTCACAATTTTTGAGATTCATAAAATTCTTAAAATTATTGAAATTCATAGAATTTTTACAATTTTTGAAATTCACAAAATTTTTTCAATTTTTGAAATTCATAAAATTTTTTCAATTTTTGAAATTCATAAAATTTTTATAATTTTTGAGATTCATAAAATTCTTCAAATTATTGAAATTGATAAAACTTGTACAATTTTTGAAATTCATAAAATTTGTATAATTTTTGAAATTCATAAAATTTGTACAATTTTTAAAATTCATAAAACGTACAATTTTTGAAATTCATAAAACTTGTACAATTTTTGAAATTCATAAAACTTGTACAATTTTTGAAATTGATAAAACTTGTACAATTTTTGAAATTCTTAAAACGTATAATTTTTGAAATTCATAAAACTTGTACAATTTTTGAAATTCATAAAACGTACAATTTTTGAAATTCTTAAAACTTTTACAATTCTTGAAATTCATAAAACTTGTACAATTTTTGAAATTCATAAAACGTACAATTTTTGAAATTCATAAAACTTACAATTTTTGAAATTGATAAAATTAACAAAATTTATAAAACTGCAAGTCTCAAAATTCTTAAAATTCCTAAACATCTGGAAAACCTTGAAACTATCAAAAACTGAAAACGTGAAAAACCTCGAAAATCCTTGAAAGTTTCGTAAGTCCAGGAATCCCTAAAAAATGTTGAAAGTGTTGAAAGTGCAAGAGTTCGAAACGTGTCAAAAACCTTGAAGGTTTATCGATTCTTGGAGATCTTGTAATGTTAAAATGTTGAAAGTAACACGTCGAACTTGCAAATAAAATCACGGTTAATAATACGTTTTTTATTAGTAGACATACAAGCGGATGTTATTAATAAAAATGATACAAAAGCGATAAGAGTTGATGGAGCGAGATCGGGTTTGACTTCGATTGAAATAGTTCGATCGTGTTTGCGATCGTATTTATATTAATGGCAGATTGATTGGTTATGAGAGCGTGAATCAATAAGCGTGAAAAGTGATCGATGAATGACTTACTTTAGTTTCAATTTGTTTATAACAAGAACAATCATTCTTATTCTTCAAAATACTGTTAGTACACACAAGTACAAGTGTTAAAATAAAATACACTTTGATAATAAAGCATTCAAAATTACAATTTGACAATAGAACATTTAAAAATATAATTTGACAATAAAATATTTAAAAATACAATTTGACAATAAAACATTTAAAAATACAATTTGACAATAAATCATTTACAAATACAATTTGACAATAAAACATTTAAAAATATAATTTGTCAATAAAACATTTAAAAATACAATTTGACAATAAAACATTTAAAAATACAATTTGACAATAAAACATTTAAAAATACAATTTGACAATAGAACATTTAAAAATATAATTTGACAATAAATCATTTAAAAATACAATTTGACAATAAAACATTTAAAAATACAATTTGACAATAAAACATTTAAAAATACAATTTGACATTAAATCATTTAAAAATACAATTTGACAATAAAACATTTAAAAGTACAATTTGACATTAAAACACTTGAAAGTAAGTTAACAATAAAGCACTTAGAAATAAATGAACAATAAAACAAATTTATAAAAATCAAATGTAAATAAACCCTTCAATTGCAAATAACTCGTATCTAAATTTCAAGTGGAATGGTATTTATTTCGGTCCGCCCGAGTCGGAACAAAATTAACGTCATTAATAATTAATTAGCAAAATTGAAATTCCTTCGAACTGAATCGACAATGATCGATACTCAGTTCATTCTGCCTGCGAATAAATTTAGCGTTCAATGTTGTTTCTCTGAATAAGAAAAATCAAGACGAAATCTGGTATACGATAACGATTGGAAGGCGAATTAAATAAATGATTAGATAATGAATTTATATATTCCTGTTTTGCACGATTAATTTTCATTATGATTTCATTACTAGAATTCTGATATTTGTAGGATGGTATATTTTTAGGTCAGAACCTAAATGTTCCTAGATACTAATACAATTAAGATCAGAATATCCCTAGATACGATTAATTTTCATTATGGTTTCATTACTAGAATTTTGATATTTCTAGGTTGCTATATTTTTAGGTTTAGATGTTTTTAGATATCGATACAACTAAAGTCTGAATATCCCTAGATACCGATACGTCTGAGGTCCCGATATCCCTAGACTCTCATATCTCTAGGTCTCGATATCGTTAAATCCCCTAAAATCTCAATGTCCTTAGATCTATATGCTCCCAGATCCCTATGTCCCTACATCTCCATACTCTTAGATCCCTATATCCCTAGATTTCTGTATTTCTAGATTGCCATGTCCTCAGATTCCTACGTCCCCTAGATCTATGAGTTCCTAGATTCCCACATGTGTAGATTTCTATGTCTCTAAATCCCTATGTCTCCAGATTTCTACGTCTCCAAATCCCTATATCCCTAGACCTCAGTCTCTATAAATCCCTATATCCCTAAACTCCCATATATCTAAATCATTATGTCCTTAGACTCCTATATTTCTATCAGTATATCCACATATGTATGTGGGATTCGGTAAAGGGGAATTAATTTTTGCGTGGTATGAGTGTGTGTGATGTACGAGTGTGAAACAAAAGAGTGTGAATGCGTAGTATAAAAAAACGCGACAGCGTCGAAAGGACAGGGCAGTCTTGGCCGAACCGTAGAAACGTGAACTATCAAATTTTGTATTCCTTTCAATTTATTAAATTATTTACTATAACTTTAATCCGTTTCTCATCTTCTTGCTCCCATCCTACATGTATCTGTAGATCACACGCGCGCCAAGAAACATATCCCCACATGTCCACACATTCAACCTACAATTCCGCCATTGATTTAGCCATTGATTCTTTTGTTTATTCGTGAAAGCAGCAAACAATAAAATTCAACAGGTGATCGATTGACCCAATTTTGGCGAAATAAATTCGCTCGGAGCTTCCTGATCCTCGAGCACAAAGTGATGAATTGCCCAAGGCGAAGTGTTAGTGAGTAATGAAATCCATTCGCGAAACTCCGGATACGGAGAACCCGAGCTCTCGGGGACTCCGCGTGTACACTCGATACCCTTGAGTAATAGAGAACTATACTTTTTCGTCTACCATAATCGTTCCGTAACATTTGGACTGTCTAATACCCGCACGACTAGATAATGAATTACGATCCGTGTTTTATGCTCGTTATTTTCGTGCGAGCGTTTTTATCGGGGTAATCGCGTGCCTAATCAGTCGTAGTATCGTGTGCCATACCAGCCACGTCTATTTCCATCGAGGAAATCATCGCGTCGATTGTGTGTCTATACACTTATTTAATTCTACAAGTTTTTTCGCGGAAGATCCATCTAGGGAGATTGGGATCTAGGGAGATTGGAATCTAGGGAGATTTGGATATGGGGAGATTGGGATTTAGGGAGATTGGGATCTAGGGAGATTGGGGTCTAGGGAGATTGGGATCTGGGGAGATTGGGATCTAGGGAGATTGGGGACTAGGGAGATTGGGATTTAGGGAGATTGGGATTTAGGGAGATTGGGATTTAGGGAGATTGGGATCTAGGGAGATTGGGATCTAGGGAGATTGGGATCTAAGGAGATTGGGATCTAGGGAGATTGGGATTTAGGGAGATTGGGATTTAGGGAGATTGGGATCTGGGAAATTGGGATCTAGGGAGATTGGGATTTAGAGAGATTGGGATTTAGAGAGATTGGGATTTAGAGAGATTGGGATTTAGAGAGATTGGGGTCTAAGGAGATTGGGATTTAGAGAGATTGGGATCTAGGGAGATTGGGATCTAGGGAGATTAGGATCTAGGGAGATTGGGATCTAAGGAGATTGGGATTTAGAGAGATTGGAATCTACGGAAAATTGGGATCTAGAAAGATTGGGATCTAGAGAGATTGGTATCTACGGAAAATTGGGATCTAGGAAAATTGGGATCTAGGGAGATTGGGATTTAGGGAGATTGGGATTTAGGGAGATTGGGATTTAGGGAGATTGGGATCTAGGGAGATTGGGATCTAGGGAGATTGGGATTTAGAGTGATTGGGGTCTAAGGAGATTGGGATTTAGAGAGATTGGGATCTAGGGAGATTGGGATCTAGGGAGATTAGGATCTAGGGAGATTGGGATCTAAGGAGATTGAGATTTAGAGAGATTGGAATCTACGGAAAATTGGGATCTAGGAAGATTGGGATCTGGAGAGATTGGAATCTACGGAAAATTGGGGTCTAGGAAGATTGGGATCTAGGGAGATTGGGATTTAGGAATTTTTTGGATGTAGGGATTTTGGCATCTAGAGTTATTGAGATCTAGGAATATTGCGATCGGGGGATATTATTATCTACGAATATCGGAATCCAGGCATCAATTTCATATACAATAAAATAATTGAACGCCATCAAACGAAATCGTTATGCTTAATCAATCGTAGTATCGTGTGCCATACCAGCCACATCTATTTCCATCGAGGAAATCATCGCGTCGATTATGTGCCTATACACTTCGTTAATTGTACACATTTTTCGCCGAAGATCATCGGAAAGACTCGCGTGAATCGACCTTCGTTCGGATTCTGCGAGAACGCGTATTTCATTCAAGTCGATCCGACGTTTCGTAATGATCGGATCGATTTATAGCGAATCGGACGAAGTATCGGTCGGAGAATTTTTTTTACCGGAAAATTTGGGGCTTGATGGAGGAAACTGTCTGTGGATTGACCAATCCATGTTAGGCGAAGTTGGTCCCAATTTTCAATTTTCCTTTTCAATGGTAGACAATGATAATACTCGCCTGCCTTTAACTGCATATGTATACAGTGCAATTATTGCTCTTTATCGCTATACAGTAAGCAATTATTGCTTAACCTTCGGATAGCTGAGTCGAGACTTTAATGACCCAACGCTACGTGCCATTTTTGTTTCTTTTTATGTTTCCCACATTTTACACTTTTTTTGTCAAGTCTTACGATTTCTTTAAATTTTTACCATTTCCTGAATTTTTGTAAGTTTCTTAACTTTTTGATTCTTATGGAGTTTGTCACTTTCTCGAGTTTTAGGAATTTAGTAAATTTTTCAGGTTTCTGAAATTTCTCCAATTTTCCAAGTTTTATAAACAGCAAATTTTCCAGGTTTCTAAAATTTCTCCAATTTTCCAAGTTTTATAAACTTAGCAATTTTCCAGGTTTCTAAAATTTCTCCAATTTTCCAAGTTTTATGAACTTAGCAATTTTCCAGGTTTCTAAAATTTCTCCAATTTTCCAAGTTTTATAAACTTAGCAATTTTCCAGGTTTTTAAAATTTCTCCAATTTTCCAAGCTTTACAAATATATTAAATTTTTCAGGTTTCTGAAATTTTCTGATTTTTTTACATTTTCAGTTTCATCAATTTTCCCACTCTTTTTAAATTCTGTACATTCTCCAATTTTTCTGATTCACAAAATTTTTCTCAATTTTCCAAGTTTCTAAAATTTTTCCAATTTTCCAAGTTTCTGAAATTTGCCAATTTTCAGTCTCACAAATTTCTCCACCTTTTTTAAATTCTATAAATTTTCCATTTTTTCTAATCCCCACAATTTTTCTTAATTTTCAAGTTCTATAAATTGCCTTGAATTTCCTAAAATTTTCTAATTTCTGAAGTTCTGGAATTCTATAATTGTTCCGAATTTGTGGTACTACTTGTGTTGATACTATTTTTATTACATTTTCTTATTAATTGATTGATTGATTAGTTTTGATAGGTCTCTTCAAATATTATTGCCTTATCTTTTATTATTTTTCAAAATTGTATACTCAACGATATTGTATAATACCCGATTAATAATCGTTCTCCGTTTATTGTATCACGTAATTACACAATGCCTGAAACGATAAAAACAGTCGTTGTTACGGAAATTAATCAGGCGCAGATGTAAAGCATGGAATGTAGAAAAACAACATAAAACGTTATCGTATTTTTGTACGTCCAGTGAAATTTATGAGTGATTAGAATATTCAAAAGAGGAAGCCGATAATAACGAAATCGAGTCGTCACTGCAAATTTGTTTGAAAACTGCAGTTCTCGCTTTGGCAAACATCTTTCTTCGTAATATTGACACTGACATCAGTTCCATCGGTTTTAATTCATGGAACTTTTTCATTTTTATGATCGGCAAATGCAGACGGCGACCATGATTATGCCGATTCGGTAAAAATTTCTTGAAAAAATAATGTCTGCTTCGAAATTTACAAGGGATTAAATTTTTCTTCAGCGAGCTACAATTATTTATCTTATTCCAAGTACACTCGTTACAGTGGTTGTAAATTTCGCATTTGATAAAATACCGCTGCATTAGGATCACGGAACTCTGTTCAATAAAATTCAGCACATAAAATAAGATTCTTTCTGAGTTCTCGTGTGTTCAGGTATCCGAGGTTCTCTCAAAATGTTCGATCTACCTGAAACAAAATGTGCATCTCATCCTCGGGCGATAACGTGTCACATTTGCAGGGATTTGTTCGAATTTTAACGAAGCGCCGATTACGAACAATTCCCATCGTTTCGCAGACGAAAAACATTTACATAGGTAATTGCTGCTATAAATATATTCGAGCAGTGTCTCCGACGAATTCCGTTATCAGAGCGATTCGAAGACCCGTACAGGAAAAGAAACAAATATTGTACCGTTGCAAATTCTGTCGTCGGCATTAATTTAAGAGGTGTTAAATAATTAGAGCGCCACGTGACTGTTTGAGATGAGTCTCCTATTGAACATATAAATCAGTCGATACACTACACATACGCTCAAGTGTGCAATCGTAAATATACTATTCTATAGGAAACTTCTAGATTTGCAAGTGTTAGGTATTTGCTAATTTTTTAATTAGACTAGACTTCATTTAGACTAGAGTTATTTAGGATTATTGAAATCTAGGGTTATGATGATTTAGGGTTGCTGAGATCCAATGTTGAGATTTCGGGTTATAACAATCTAGGAATATTGAGGTCTGGGTTATTGTAATTTGGGAATTTCAGATTCTAGGGATACTATGATCTAGGAATATTATTGACATCTAGGGAGATTGGAATCTAGGGAGATTGGGATCTAGGGAGATTGGGATCTCGGGAAATTGGGATCTGGGGAGATTGGGATATAGGGAGACTGGGATCTAGGGAGATTCAGATCTAGGGAGATTGGGATCTAGCGAGATTGGGATCTAGGGAGATTGGGATCTAGGGAGATTGAGAACTAGGGAGATTGGGCTTTAGGGAGATTGGGAACTAGGAAGTTTGGGATCTAGGGAGATTGGGATCTAGGGAGACTGGGATTTAGAGAGATTGGGATCTACGGAGATTGGGATCTAGGGAGATTGGGATCTGAGGAGATTAGGAACTAGGGAGATTCGGAACTAGGGAGATTGGGAACTAGGGAGATTGGGAACTAGGGAGATTGGGAACTAGGGAGATTGGGAACTAGGGAGATTGGGAACTAGGGAGATTGGGAACTAGGGAGATTGGGAACTAGGGAGATTGGGACCTAGGGAGATTGGGATCTAGGGAGATTGGGAACTAGGGAGATTGGGATCTAGGAAGATTGGGATCTAGGAAGATTGGGATCTAGGAAGATTGGGATCTAGGAAGATTGGGATCTAGGAAGATTGGGATCTAGGAAGATTGGGATCTAGGGATATTGGAATCTAGGGACATTTGGATCCAGTGATATTGGAATCTACTATTTTTTTGGAACTCGGGATATTAGAATCTAGTGATTTTTTAGGATCTAAGGATGTTGGAATCTAGGGATTTTTTCGATCAAGGGATTTTGGGATTTAAGAATCTCGGGATTTCGGGATCTAGAGATATTGAGATCTAGAAATTTTGGAATCTAAAGATTTTTTGTATCTATGAATTTTTGGATCAAGGGATATCGGCATCTAGAGGCAACTAGGGATATCAGTATCTAAGGATATCGACATCTAGGAATATCGCCATCCATGTACATTTATATCTAGGGATATCTAGAATCATCAGTACTTAGGGATATAAAGATGTAGAGGCATTGAAATGCAGAACCTAAAGATCCTTCAAACTATTCAAATCTTGAGATACTCAAATCTTGAAATTTACTTATTAGAATCTTCGATTGTGGTGTTATATAGTAGATCCAGAGATCCAAATAATCTAATAATCAATTTCATATATAAAATAATTCAACGTCATCAAAAGAAATCATCAAATTTCAATCTGATTCGCAGGGTACAATATTCGAAATCTCTTAATAACTGCATCGAGGAAAAGACGCCTCGGTTTTCGGAGAAATCATCCAAGAAAGTAGCAAAGTATACAAACGCTGTTTATACGTCTGTAGAGAAGAGATGGAACAATCCTGGTTAAGAAGTTAATGACACCGGATCGAGGAGTCCGTGGGAGCATTGTCTCCAGTCTCTAAAATTCCCGAATCGTTAATCATTTTTCGCACTCCATAATGCTGTAACGCTTTGTTCCTCCGGCGTGTAACACCGCTGCTCACAAGTTCGTCGCTCGAAGGCCAACGAATCGATTCGAGATTACGAAACGCTTATACGCACGTGCTATCTTTCAGTTAGGTGTCTTCACAGATAGCGCGATGAACACAGCTTCATTATGCCTCGAGCTGTCATCTCGCGTTATCTCGTCACAAGAATATCTATCAAAGAATATCTGCTGCTCTGCGTTGAATGAACGCAGTTCCGAAATAGTCGAGGAACAATTAATACGTTATTGTAAATACCGCTTTCGCTCGGGAGAAGACGATGACCTTGAAGGCGAACATCCGAGGCACACGGCTCAGGTCGTGGAGCTGGTCACAGACAAACAACGACGAACAACCGGAGAAGGTCGTTCCTGTGATTACCAGAAGCCACGAAGACGAGTTTGAAACCGGTTCATGCCGAGATGAAAGAGTAAGAGGCTCGAAACTCGCCTCCTCGAACGAGAGGAGGACAATCGATGCAGAATTTCTTTCAGACGATCTTTTTACCCGTCTCGAACTTTCTGTCTAGAATTTGATGAATATAGACTTCATCCATAACTGTGGTATTACCAAATTTAGATGTTCGGATCGAAGATATCACTATCACCTGTTAGTCGGTACCTTTTATCGGTTGACCCATTTTGGCATTTCGTAACGAATTTAGAAATGTGTCTCACTATGAGTCTTTGGTTTAAATCGGTACAAAATATGACTGCATACTTTTATTAAAAATTAATGATATGTGTCTTTAAAACTTCTGATGAAGGTTTACCTGTAAGTATGACTTAATGACCAAATTATTATATACGGCATATCGGTACAAACTATGAGTGCATACTTTTATTAAAAATTAATGATTTGTGTCTTCAAAATTTCTGCTGAAGGTTTACCCTTAAGTATCATACATAATGACCAAATTATTATATACGGCATATTACGGCATATCGGTACAAACTATGACTGCATAGTTTTATTAAAACTTAATGATTTGTGTCCCTAAAATTTTTGATGAAGGTTTATGTACCTTTAAGTATCATACATAATGACCAAATTATTATATACGGCATATTACGGCATATCGGTACAAACGATGACTGCATACTTTTATTAAAAATTAATGATTTGTGTCCCTAAAATTTCTGATGAAGGTTTACGTACCTTTAAGTATCATATTTAATGATCAAATTATTATATACGGCATATTACGGCATATCGGTACAAAATATGACTGCATAGTTTTATTAAAAATTAATGATTTGTGTCCCTAAAATTTTTGATGAAGGTTTACCTTTAAGTATCATACTTAATGACCAAATTATTATACATACATATGTATACAACATATTACTAGTACAGAAAAATGTTATATACATAGAAAACATATATGAGTAGACACATGTTAAATAACCATCTTGAAAACGTAAGATACCGAAGATGATGGTTTCGTTTTAACTTACTAATAAGTAAGTTAGACCTGTAAGTACATTCCCAGAACGATGAGTCTTTTTATTCTGCAAATTGATCGTGACATCGATAATGGGTGATCAAACCATCTTCAGCAGTGTAAATACATTACTACAGAAACCAACAATTTATCAGAAAAACAGACACAAAAAACTACTTCGTTTTATTTACAATACAGTTATATAATGCAAAATACGTGAAATTCACTGTTTCCTGAACAGTCTACACGCGCAAACGCTAAAGTGATATTCCAATATGTACAGAAATTGAGTTCACTGTTTACACAAATTACACACTTCAACTTTTGACCATTTTAATTACAACGTGTCGATCAAAGTGTTGTCCAAACGAAGGTTAGATCTATTACGAGGGTTCAATTTGGAGGAGCTGGAATATTTTCAAACGCTTGTTATTAAAGAAGGTCCACTTAATTGGACGAAATGTAAGTGACTGTTCAAAACTGCTATATTAACAAATTGACGCTGGTAACGAATTTCGACGCCAACTTTTTAATAGGAACATTGACCGCCAGGGATTTCAGTTAACCGTTATATAAGGACGTATGGTCGAAATTAATTTTAAGTAGTGCCAATCAGATGGTGCGAAAACAAATACCTTCAAGTTTCGACTAGATTAGAATTGATGATTCGAATGACTAAATTAGGGGACATTTTGCGATCTAACGCGTGGTGAGAAAGCTAGGCGTTATAATATGTGGCGATATAATGCGTAGGGATACACCTCGTGGCAATACAACATGTGGCGATACACGTCGTTGCAATACAACATGTGGCGATATAACACGTACTGATACAACGCGTGGCCATATGACACGTGACGATATAACGCGTAATAATACAACGCGTGACAATATAACACTTCACGAATGGGGATATAACGCGTGGTAATCTAACGTGTGACAATACAGTGCGTAGTAACCTCACGCATGGCGATATAACGCGTGGTAACCTACAGCGTGG
The DNA here is from genome assembly GCF_050947335.1 of Megachile rotundata. Taxonomy (NCBI): domain Eukaryota; kingdom Metazoa; phylum Arthropoda; class Insecta; order Hymenoptera; family Megachilidae; genus Megachile; species Megachile rotundata. The sequence goes on along the minus strand of NC_134989.1, from coordinate 12,643,113 downwards.
CGATATAACGCGTGATAACTTGAAGTGAGGCGATATAACGCGTGGAAACTTCAAGCGTGGCGATATAACACGTGGTAACCTACAGCGTGGCGATATAACGCGTGATAACTTGAAGTGTGGCGATATAATGCGTGGAAACTTCAAGCATGGCGATATAACGCGTGGTAACCTACAGCGTGGCGATATAACGCGTGATAACTTGAAGTGTGGCGATATAACGCGTGGAAACTTCAAGCATGGCGATATAACGCGCGGTAACTTCAAGCGTGGCGATATAACGCGTGGTAACCTAAAGCGTGGCAATATAACGGGTGGTAACTTAAAGCATGGCGATATAACGCGTAGTAACCTACAGCGTGGCAATATAACGCGTGATAACTTGAAGTGTGGCGATATAACGCGTGGAAACTTCAAGCATGGCGATATAACGCGCGGTAACCTCAAGCGTGGCGATATAACGCGTGGTAACCTAAAGCGTGGCGATATAACGCGTGGTAACCTAAAGCGTGGCGATATAACGTGTGGAAACTTCAAGCGCGGCGATATAACGCGTGGTAACCTAAAGCGTGGCAATATAACGCGTGGCAATTTAAAGTGTGGCGATATAACGCGTGGAAACTCCAAGCGTGGCGATATAACGCGTGGTAACCTAAAGTGTGATGATATAACGCGTACTAATCTCACGCATGGCGATATAACGCGTGGTAACCTAATTTGTGGCAATATAACGCGTGGCAATATATTCTTGACAGTAATCTGCAATATATGATGAACGGTTCTAAAATTGATCGCAACTTTTCGCACAGAAATAAATATCAGTTCCAGAAAGCTGCAGTGACAATAAAAGTTGTTTAATTCACAAGTAACTACAAACACCATAAATCTTTCAAATAGTTCCAGTCAAAGTTGCAAATAATTGCTGTAAATATTTAAAAAATGACTGATATCTACTTCGATCAAATATTTGTTATCAGAATTTTTATAAATTCGAAGCGGAAGTCTTTAATTGCGAATGAAAGAATGTGAATAGATGAAAAATGAATGTAAGTTTATCAATTCACAATTAGTTCCAGAGCAAATCGGTAACTAATCACGTACGCAGCAAAAAACGGGAACAAGCGGACACGCAAAAATGTGTATGATGTAATAATTTGTGGGGTAAACAAAGTCACCGGCTGGTTTTGCGCGTAAATCCTTGATATTTAAAAGCAAGCACGCTCGAGACTCGCGTCTCTTAAAATGTCACCGAACGATGCACCGAAACGTGCATCGAAACGTGCAGTTATCAGTGTCATTACACTGCTGCACAGCAACTAATCGTGGACAGGTTTAAAGCAATAAACGGAAAGATACTGCGTGTTCACGCGTGTAATTGCATAACAAAATGCAATAGAAAAGGACAAGGGGTAAAATCTTCGAGGAGTTTGCGATAAATGATGTTTCACTTCTTTTATCGCTTAAGTTACGTTTCAAATAGTCCGAGAAAATGATACTCGAATCAGTCGATACACCATGTATCATGAATATGTAAAGTTCCAGCAAATCGTAGGAAAACGCTTCTCAGAAATTTTAGAGTATAATTTGCGATATTGAAATGAGTGGTTAAACATTCGGAATTATTTCTTGTAAAAGAGATTTTCACGGAAGTATTATTAGTTTTATACTTCAACTCTGCGAGGATGACGTCACATTGACGTCCGAATATTTGAACATTCCTTGAAGATGTTCTCTAAATAAAATATAGGGGAAACCCAGTATAATGAAATGCAATAAAACAAATTATCTTACAGGTTGTTAAATGAAGGTTGAAAAATGAGTCCAACGTTATGAAACTAATAGCCAGATAAGATACTGAATAGAAAATTAGTCCACTCGTTACTCCAGCGTTAAAACGTTGAAAATGAGTCAGCCCTTTCCGGTCAGTTGCCGAATACTGCAGATTTTTGTCTAGAGATACCTGTGCGTTTCTGTTGCATTGATATCGGGAATTATCGTTTTAAATCGAGCACAATGCGATTACTTTCCTCGTTGGTTGAGAAACCACCATCGCGTCATACACCCTTCTCTCGTGACGCAAATCGCTCTCACGAGCGTGCGTTTGAACGAAAAATTCGAATAAAAAAGTCGGTAATGCAAATCATAAGGAAAAGTTGGAACGATGGTAACTTTCATTCGGGTCGATTATTAACATTTTCGAACAGGAAACGTAGTACGTTGATAATTAATTTTTGCGGAATGCTCATTTTGCTTCGTTATGTGTGTAGTGAAAGCTTGAGTTTTTACTTCTGACTGAGAAAGTTGGATAACGCGTGGTAATCTAACGTGCGGTAATATAACGCGTGGCGATATAGAACATAGTAACTCAACGCGTGGTGATGTAACGCGTAGTAATTCAACGCGTGGCGATATAACGCGTAGTAACTCAATGCGTGGCGATATAACGCGTGGTAATTGAACGCATGGCGATATAACGCGTGGTAATCTAAAGCGTGGTGATATAACGCGTAGAAACTCAACGTGTGGTGATACAAGGCGTGGTGATTGAACGCATGGCGATATAATGCGTGGTAACCTCACGCATGAAAGTATAACGTATGGTAACCTAAAGCGTGGCGATATAACGCGTGGTAGATTCACGCATGGCGATATAACGCGTGGTAGTTTCACGTATGGCGATATAATGCGTGGTAACCTCACGCATGGAAGTATAACGCGTGGTAACCTAAAGTGTGGCGATATAACGCGTGGTAGTTTCACGCATGGTGATATAACGCGTGGTAATCTCACGCATGGCGATATAACGCGTGGTAACTTTACGCATGGAAGTATAACGCGTGGTAACCTAAAGCGTGGCGATATAACGCGTGGTAGTTTCACGCATGGTGATATAACGCGTGATAATTTCACGCATGGCGATATAACGCGTGGTAATGTCACGTATAGCGATATAACGCGTGATAACCTTATGCATGAAAGTATAACGCGTGATAACCTAAAGCGTGGCGATATAACGCGTGGTAGTTTCACGCATGGCAATATAACGCGTGGTAATCTCACGCATGGCAATACAACGTGTGGTATCTTAACGCGTGGTAATCTAACTCATGATCTAAGTCCACTATTTCATAGCTTATATTATATTCGAAAATACAATAAATGTACCATAGAATTAAAACTACCTAATCATTAAAATTTCCTATTGTATGCAATTCCGTGTATCACAAGCCATCGAAATGCATACACAGATCTAATGCACAAGGAGATGTAATCTTAAGGCACGTGCAGTCGAAAGTACAAAAGCTATAGAGCAGTACCAGCGTACAAAGTAGAAATCGCTGTCTATGAAATGGCTTCCTTGAACGGATGAAACGACTGCCAGCAAGGTCACGTAATTCTGGTCGTCTAACAAGTGGTATTCGCATTTCACGAATCCACTTTAAGTTCAAGTGCACCGGCGTAAACGATCCTGAACGAGTTCGGTACAATGTTACCTAACACTTCCTTGATTCTGGATACACTTGTTTCGACGTTTCAATTATTGCTACATCGTGTTCGTTAATTCAGTGTAAACTTTGTTCGCTGACAGAAAGGAGGCGATCAGCTGGCGAACAAAAGAAACGGCAACTTTCGCTTGTTAAATCGCTCGATTGTTTCTCACAAATTCTTCGCGCAACTTCCTTGAATCGTTCATATTATAACAAAGCTTCGTTGCACTTCAATGAAGCTGGACTTCACACGAACTGATCATACACTCAGGGTCTTTCATCAAGGCTGTTCGTATTATAACTCTTCTGTTTGACGGTAAATATGCAAAATCACCGCGACCTTCGGTTTCTAGGGAATTCAGGGACATGTGTGTAGGACTCTTCTTTGGGGCTTTTGGAGATTTTCGTGATTTTGAGGATTTGGGGATTTGCGGGATTTAGGATATTTTGGGGATTATAGGGATTTTTATGATTTTGAGAATTTGGAAATTTGCAGAATTTAAGATTTAGATATTTTGAGGATTTTAGGGATTTTTATTATTTGGAGGATTTGGGGATTTGGGAATTTGGGAATTTGGGAATTTGGGGATTTAGGGATTTGGGGATTTAGGGATTTGGGGATTTAGGGATTTAGGGATTTGGGGATTTAGGGATTTGGGGATTTCGGGATTTGGGAATTTGGGGATTTGGGGATTTGCAGGATTTAAAATTTTGAGTGTTTAGGGATTCTAGAGATTTTTATGCTTTTGAGGATTTGGGGATTTGCAGAATTTAGAATTTGGAGAGTTTGGGGATTCTAGGGATTTTTATGCTTTTCAGGATTTGGGGATTTCCAGAATTTAAGATTTAGGTATTTTGGGGATTTTTATGATTTTGATGATTTGGGGATTTGAGAATTTGGGAATTTGGGGATTTGGTGATTTAGGGATTTGGGGATTTGCAGGATTTAGAATTTGGAGTGTTTAGGGATTTTTATGATTTTGAGGATTTGGGAATTTGGGGATTTGCAGGATTTAGAATTTGGAGAGTTTGGGGATTCTAGGGATTTTTATGCTTTTCAGGATTTGGGAATTTCCAGAATTTAAGATTTAGGTATTTTGGGGATTTTTATGATTTTGATGATTTGAGGATTTGGGAATTTGGGAATTTGGGGATTTGGTGATTTAGGGATTTGGGGATTTGCAGGATTTAGAATTTGGAGTGTTTAGGGATTTTTATGATTTTGAGGATTTGGGAATTTGGGGATTTGCAGGATTTAGAATTTGGAGTGTTAAGGGATTTTTATGCTTTTGAGGATTTAGGCATATGAAGAATTTAGGATTTAGAGAGTTTGGAGATTCCAGAGATTTTTATGTCTTTGAGAATTTGGGTATTTGCAGGATTTAGGATTTAAAGAGTTTGGTAATTTAAGAAATTTAGAATTTAGTGAATTTTGAATTTTGTGACATCTTAATTAGTCTTAATTTAGGAATTTAGGAACTTATATTAAAAATCAGGAATCAAGATTTAGCAACCCAACATACAACACGTGTTTCTGCTTTGTACTATAAATTGTCTAAGTAATGATACGCGAAATATTCGCCAGTAAATGAATGATAAATTTCACGATAAGAAATATTGAAACAGTTTTAAAGTATCGTATAAATATGTATAGATATGTTGTTAATATCGCGATAAAAATATTGCTACGAAAGAGTAAACGGTATATCACCGAGCATCGTATAAATTACGGTTGCAAATAATGTAACACAGCATTTTAATTCGCGTCATTAACGGCACTGCTCGTTACGAGTTCAGATAAGATCTTCATTCCTAATCCGTCAGTTCGCGTGCGCTGAAAAGAAAGAGGATTATCTTCGAGCTTTGTTTCTTGTGCAATAACAGTAATGAGTACTCTTTGTTCCTGTCTCAAATAACACTTGTATACTATTTTAAACTATCTTAATTTTTTATCTACGTTTGCTACTTTGTATCAATTCCTGTCAAACGTAATTACGCTGCAAGATTAATTATATGAACATTTCTGAAATACCTGGTAAACTAATTGTAAGAATATTTGTGCCATGCCGAATAATTTCAGTTACTTGTCTTATTTAGTGAATATAGGGAAATGTGAGATATTTGGAGAATTTGACAAATGTGTACAATTTAAGAAACTTGAATAGATAACAAAATTTGAGGTAGTGAAAGGTTTAAGAAACTTCAGAACCGTGCAAGAAGTGGAACATTCAATCTGAGTAATTTGTTGTCTAAGGAATTTAGGGTTTGAGTAATTGGTTGTCTAGGGAATTTTGAGAAACTGAACAAGTTTGAATTTAGATGGAAAGAAAACTAGCGCCATATTTAAATATTAATACCAAAAAGTCGATTGACCATAATTAAAAAATGTAACGAATCGAAGTCATCTGACGACCGCAACATCGAAGCTTCAGAAGCAGGAAGAGGAAAATTCTAAAGAATAATAATAATAGCGTCCGTCGACAATTATTTTCAATGTCACTAGACGAATCCATCGAAAGGACGAAGTGGTTCGATGTTTCACGGTGAGAGTTTTTGTGAAGCGCGAGGAAACCCGATCGCTCGCAGGCGTGTTCGAGTCGATTTCCGTTTGCGGTATCGTCACGCCGATATAATTGGACGAGGCTGAATATTTCGAATGATTCGAGATGTCTTTCGTATGGATAATTTTTTTGCCCCGGAGAACCTCGGTAACTGGCGCAATTAACGAATAGCCGGGTGTAATTGATTATCGAGGGTACCTGAAATATTTGCTGCACGTGTCGTTGCTTCAGTCAGCTCAGGAATTCTTCAGAAAATCCCCCGTTTGCTCGCGATCGCGTGCCGTGCAAGCTTTAAAGTGATTCCCTTGACAAACAATTATTGAACGATCTTTCTAATCGGAATTCGGAATGCATTGGATTTAGATTCGATGTTAGATATGCAGTTCCTTGAGTTTCGTGCAATTATATAAACAGAACCTGCTGTTAATGTGTTGATACTTTGAGTGACGTTATCGATTTCCTAGTGATTTTAATTTATTACCTGTACTATATTTCTTGTATCTTACTAGTTTGGAAAATAACTGTTGATGTAGTCTTACTGAATTATGGAAACTTCTAGGGAACTCAAGAATCTGGGGAAATAAGAGATATAATACTGTGGACTCTAGGGAATTTGGGTATATAAGATATATGGGGACATAGGGAATTTTAGAGCTATGGAATTTGGGTTGCGCGATAATAGGATAATTGGGATAATGAAATATCTAGGGAATTTGTTGCTGCAGAGAGCATTGAATCTGAGTAATTTCTTGTCTAGGGAATTTGGGATTTGAGTAATTTGTGAACTAGGGAATTTGGAGATTGTGTAATTTATGGCCTAAGAAATTTGGAGTTTGTGTAATTTGTTGTCTAGAAAATTAGGGTTTGAATAATTAGTAAACTAGGGAATTTGGGGTTTGAGTAATCAGTGAAATAGGGAATTTAGAGTTTGAGTAATTAGTGAAATAGGGAATTTGGAGCTTGAATAATTAGTGAACTAGGGAATTTGGGGTTTGAGTAATTAGTCAACTAGGGAACTTGGGGTTTGAGTAATTAGTGAAATAGGGAATTTGGAGCTTGAATAATTAGTGAACTAGGGAATTTGGGGTTTGAGTAATTAGTGAACTAGAGAATTTGGAGCTTGAGTAATTAGTCAACTAGGGAATTTGGGGTTTGAGTAATTAGTGAACTAGGGAATTTGGGGTTTGAGTAATCAGTGAACTAGGGAGTTTGGGGTTTGTGTAATTAGTCAACTAGGGAATTTGGGGTTTGAGTAATTAGTGAACTAAGGAATTTGGAGCTTGAGTCATTAGTGAACTAGGGAATTTGGGGTTTGAGGAATTAGTCAACTAGAAAATGCGGAGCTTGAGTAATTGATGGCCTAGGGAATTTGGAGTTTAAGTAATTTGTGAATTAGGAAATTTGGGGTTCGAGTAATTTGTTGTCTAGGGAATTTAGGGTTTGAGTAATTTATTGTCTAAGGTATTTGAAATTTGAGTGATTTATTGCCTAGGGAATTTGGTATCTAATTAATTTGTATTCCAGGAATTTGAAATTTGTCACTCTCACTATATCGCCTCTCATATAAATCAGACCCAAAAATATCTCATTACACCGAATTTCACATTACTATCATTAAATTACACAGAGAATAATTTCGAATTTATATATTTGTCAATTTACGAATATCAAAAATTCTTAAAACTCAAGAATCTAAAAATGTCAAATTTGAAAATATTCACATTTGCAACGTAAATCCAATACAATTAATTTTCCTCGCTATATAACGAGACTACACATAACACCGTAATCTCGATACCGATTTCATCTACCCATTAATTATCGTTTCTTTCCAAGAAACACGTATCGATTCATACGAAACAGTTAAGCAAAACGTCTACATTGATTAATGCCATATCGAGGCGTGGCATTGCTAAAAACGGGAAAAAATCTTGTTGAACCTATCAACGATACATCAACCGTCCATACACAAATACACTTATTACACATAGAACTAATTGTGAGGCTTAAATAAATCATAGTCAAGACCCTCGATTTTTTAATTGATTGTAAATGTAAATCGCAAGAAGGATTGGCATTTCCTTCACGATAAATCTAGTCTCGTTCCATCCATAATACAATTAATTCGCTTGAAACGCAGATAAAGAAAGAACAATCACCCATACATCAAGATAAAATTCTTTTTTAATGCGCACAGATGCTTAATATGCAACAAACAACGCTTATTAGAATCGCGTGCACACCAATGATATTATCTGGTGTTTTAAATAACTGACATAAGTATTTACCGATCTTTCGATCACATCAATTTCTTACTCATACGATGATTCGAATAGGTACTTTATTTTAAATGTGTTATTTTCTTCGTCTACTTATTTATATATTTATTCGACGACAGATACAAATTTTTAAATTATTAACTTTTATGCGATGTAACTTTCAGAATTTCTTTCAGATAAAATAGAACTTCGTATCGTTTACTTGTACAAGGTAAAGAAATTTAAAAATGGCGATAACAAAGCAATTTGTTTAAACGCTTTTCTACAAACAATATCTATGTTCGATAAAGACATTTGCAAAACGGTGAAAACAAAAGTGACAATTGGTAATAGTTAGCGATACGAACAAATAATATTTTTCTGGAAGAACTAGTTCTTTACTTCTCGCTAGCTTAGGGACTTTTTACCATGCCGGTTTCTCCACTTCCTGCGCGCGTAATTCAATTTATTCCGCGCTGCAACATGCTTCTAGCAATATCCTTGAAAATATCTACTCGGTTACGCTCAGCTGGCTTGATCGATATGATATGCAAGGAAAAATATATCGATTATCTGTAATATTGGCGATTCCCTTCAAATATGGTGAGAAAAACGCGAACGAGCGCTAAGTACGTGAACAAAGGTGAAAAAATGATATCGATAATGAGAGTGAGTAAAAAGGAAACGAACTATATTACTGATTCTTACGATATTTTCAGTGAACTATAAAGTATAACTAGAGGACTATATATAAATTAAACGTTTCGTACTTGTGTAACCATATGTATAAGACTTTAATTCGTACGAGCACATAACAACCTCGTTAATTATATATAATTGATCTACTAGTGAGACAAAAAGAATTAGAAAAAAATGCTCATACCTTCAAATAGTGTTATGAATTTAAATAGTATAATGAAATAGTGAGACAGTCATGATATTAACCTTAGTAGAATAGTAAGATTGTAGTATACTGATACAGAGTATAGTTACAATTAATTTGTAGTACAACTAAAGGGATAGTAGAATAGTTGAATGGAAGTATAGTAGTATAGTAGTATAGCAGTATAGTAGTATAGCAGTATAGTAGTATAGTAGTATAGTAGTATAGTAGTATAGTAGCATAGTAGTATAGTAATACAGTAGTATAGTGGTACAGTGGTGTAGTGGTAGACTGGTATAGTGGTAAAATGGTGTAGTGGTAGAGTGGTATAGTAATAGAGTGGTATGGTGGTATGGTGGTATACTGGTATAGTGATAGAGTCGTATAGTGGTATAGCGATAGAGTGGTGTAGTGATAGAGTGGTATAGTGGTACAGCGATAGAGTGGTGTAGTGATAGAATGGTATAGTGGTGGAGTGGTATAGTGGTACGGTGGTATAGTGATAGAGTAGTGTAGCGGTAGAGTGGTGTAGTGGTAAAGTGGTATAGTGGTAGAGTGGAATAGTGGTATGGTGGTATAGTAGAATAGTAGAATAGTGGAATAGTGGAATAGTGGAATAGTGGATTCGTGGAATAGTGGAATAGTGGAATAGTGGAATAGTGGAATAGTAGAATTGTGGAATAGTGGAATAGTGGAATAGTGGAATAGTAGAATTGTGGAATAGTAGAATAGTAGAATAGCGGAATAGTGGAATAGTGAAATAGTGAAATAGTGGAACAGTGAAATAGTGGAATAGTGGAATAGTGGAATAGTGGAATAGTGGAATAATGGAATAGTAGAATAGTAGAATAGTAGAATGGTGGAATAGTGGAATAGTGGAATAGTGGAATAGTGGAATAGTGGAATAGTAGAATTGTGGAATAGTAGAATAGTAGAATAGCGGAATAGTGAAATAGTGGAACAGTGAAATAGTGGAACAGTGGAATAGTGGAATAATGGAATAGTAGAATAGTAGAATAGTGGAATAGTAGAATAGTTGAACAGTCAAATAGTCAAATAGCAAAATAATTGTATAGTCAAATAGTCGAATTGCAAAATAGTAGAATAGTCAAATAGTCGAATTGCAAAATAGTAGAACAGTAAAGTAAAACGATTACGCAAGAGAATAACGGTGCGGCAAAATAATAACAAAGTGAAGCAGTACAATAATAGCACACCGCCACAACAAAACATTAAAACAGACTAGTACAATAATGGAACATGACTTTACTTGATCCGTAACCAGTAATCTTATAATTACCGATAAGATAAGATTTCTAAATCACCATGTGTCTGTCGATGAATCAATACGTCAACGAACTAAAAAAAAAAAAAAGAGATCTCTTTCATCGCCCCGTCAACCCACAAACCGCGAACAAAGAAACCAGTCGAAAAAGGAACGTATAAATTTTTCGACACTCTCAAAGGAACCAATAGGTGAAATCACCCTGTCGACGATGTTCGGCGATTTCTTTCGCGAAGTCGGTTCGATTCAAATCAATTCAAATGTCTCATCAATAATTCATCAGGTCGGTTATCAAGGCTGCGAATCGTCCCGTGCGAGATGATTCACGATACTCGTAGAACGTAACACAACCGAGCGCAAACAATAATATTAATCGATACAGGTTTCCTGGATCTTGTTGTCTCGCGTGGCGGGGAAGTCCTGCGTAGGGTCGAATGAAAACGAGGTGTCTGGTAAACCGGAAACACGAGCTCGTCGCCGCTGACGAAAGCAACCGGAAGCCTGCACGCGATTCACCCTTTCTCGAGGGGAAAGCACTTTATCTTAAGCGACAACCGCTGCGCGAACGGAGTTACCGGCAGGAAATGAGTTTTTTTTCCTTCAAGGATCTTGATGTAACTGCACATGAATCGGCTTTGTGAAAAAGTTGGACGAAACTGCTGCTAATCTGTATGGTGCAATTGAATTATCGAAACGATGGAAGCAAAGTCGTAACTCGATTAGGATGAAGGATATATCACTAAGAATATGGGTCGGCGACGCATGGTGGGCTATGTGTAACGTTGGAACTTTGAGACACTGGGATTTTGGGTTTTTAGAACATTGGGAGTTTGGAATTTTTTAACCCTTTGCACTCCTATGTCGAGTGTAGCTCGACATAACATTTCTCTTGGATCTTATGAATGATTCAGATAAATAGATTGGTTGAATTGTATATTTTCATTTAATTACTATTTATAATAAATGAGAAATGTAATTGTCACATACTCCACACTGTTACAATACATTTTACTGAGAACCCCTTTTTTTATGTGGATTGTAAATACAGGAGATGTTAGGTAACAGAAATTAAGGAGTGCAAAGGGTTAAGTTTAGCACTTGGGAATGTGGGAATTGGAGAATGTTGGAATGTGGAATGTGGGAATTGAGGAATGTGGGAATTGAGGAATTTGAGAATTGGCGAATGTGGGAATTGGGGAATGTGGGAATTGGGGAATGTGGGAATTGGGGAATGTGAGAATTGGGGAATGTGGAAATTGGGGAATGTGGGAATTGGGGAATGTGGGAATTGGGGAATGTGGAAATTGGAGAATGTGGGAATTGGGGATTGTGAGAACTGGACAATGTGGGAATTGGGGAATGTGGAAATTGGGGAATGTGGGAATTGGAGAATGTGGGAATTGGGGAGTGTGGGAATTGGGGAATGTGAGAATTGGATAATGTGGGAATTGGGGAATGTGGGAATTGGGGAATGTGAGAATTGAGGAATGTGGAAATTGGGGAATGTGGGAATTGGGGAATGTGGAAATTGGGGAATGTGGAAATTGGGGAATGTGGGAATTGGAGAATGTGGGAATTGGGGATTGTGAGAACTGGACAATGTGGGAATTGGGAAATGTGGAAATTGGGGAATGTGGGAATTGGAGAATGTGGGAATTGGGGAATGTGGGAATTAGAGAATGTGGGAATTGGGGAATGTGAGAATTGAACAATGTGGGAATTGGGGAATGTAGAAATTGAAAAGTGTGGGAATTGGGTAATGTGGGAATTGGGAAACGTGGAAATTGGGGAATGTGGGAATTGGGGAATGTGGGATTTGGGGAATGTAGAAATTGAAAAGTGTGGGAATTGGGTAATGTGGGAATTGGGAAACGTAGAAATTGGGGAATTTGGGAATTGGGAAATGTGGAATTCGGGAATGTGAGAATTGAGGAATGTATAGAACTTCAAAACATTAAAGCTTCATTATTTTAAATAACCAACAATCGATGAATAAACAATACTCCGAATGAATCCACCCAAGAAATAAAATACACCACAGTTTCGTATTCGCAATATATTTTCCTTGGAAAGGAATATGATCGACAAACGATCCAGTTTCAGCGAAGCAATCGTGATAAAACGATTCAAGAGAAACGGTAAGCGACGTTTACGTCAAACCAAGCTCAGCCTTAAAAGTCCCGGCGGCTTAGCGTGAAACGATCGAATAAAATTCCAATTGCACGTACGATTCTGCTAGCAATGGGACATGTGTAAAACGCTTGTCTACCTTCGGCAGGACGCAGGATAACAACTTGCGTCTCCTCGAGCCGTGCGACAACGTCGAGCAGGTTCTCTGACGACACACCTCCTCAAGAGTTTCTCGTTTATTAGGAATTAACCGATGTAATAACCGATCGATGGAAAATATGCGTCACTATAAACTCGTTTGTTCCGATGGTAATTTAAATTTGTGATATACGTACATGTTTATTATTACGATATATTACAGCAGCCACACGATCTGGCGTGCGTACGTTAACTTGTTATTTTTTAGAGTAATAATTATTTAATTGCTTAATTCATGCTTTCAGCTTTCAACTGAAACTGGTATTAGCGTGTACGGTAACCTTAAGGGGCGGAGTCGTGAATGTAACCATTCATTAATAGTACTTTTATTTATTTCAAAAAGAGTTCCTTGTTGATGGAGGATCTTTTAGTGGTTACATTGAAGGAACGAGTGGAGATTAATAGTTTTAATATCATCACATTTCTTCATTTATTTCTACTCTTTCACATTCCCATATCTTAATAATAATGTAGCATGCATTCATAAAACTGAATCATCCTGCATCAATTGATATTAATACAAGTATTACTAAAAGCGATTGAATCTTCTTGTTCGACGTGTCAATTTATGTTTCACCGCAAGTCCCATTCGTATTCATTTCCAATACTATCTATCAAACGAGAGGTAGTTGAAATTTGATCTTTTTCCTTTACCGAACATACGACATACATCGCATAGAAGCATATATTGGTCGCACTTCCGCGAAAGCTTTCGGAGATTCTATCTCTGATACCACTTTTTCTTTTCTACGAGTAAGTATCAGTGTCGACGAAAATCACGTATTCAGTCGAGGGCTGATCGAGAGGACGACTTTGAGAGCTTCCTTTCGATCGATCGATTCTATTTGCATAAAGATGATGCAAATGCGCGTCGTTGTTGCGCTAAGGCGAGTTTACACGCACGATGATGATCCTTCTTTTTCCCGTCGTTTTGCAAAACCGGAGAAACTTCTGTCCGGTTATTATACGCGCAAAGCGAGAACCGCGTCAAACTAATAATTCAGACTCCGGAACAATTCTAATAAATTGACCAACGCAAACTATATATGTTATTTGTACAACAAATATCGCGACGAATTGTTTATACAGTAATTATATCTCCCTTTGAACAATTTCAAATTTTTTTCAAACCTTTCAACTTTCGCTGTAAATATTTACTGACACAAAAAAACGTCGAATATTGCAAGCTTTATTAACGTGTAAATGTTTCGGATGTGGAGAGGAATTGATTCTGATAACAACGATAAAAAATTTTGTTATATCTTCATAGGGTGAATTTAATCACAATTTTCATACAGGGCGTCTCACAACTAGTGTCAGTCCCTGAAATGGAGGGTAGCTGATTCTGAATAAGATTTCCCTTCGCAAAAATTGGGTTTGAAGCTGCGTTTTTGAATCATTCAGAAAAAACACGAACCAATCAGAGCGTGAGTATTACGCAGGCACAGACGCGAGAGCGATAGTTTGGAGTCAAGCGGCGCATGGTAATTCGAAGCATGGTAATTCGGCGCGTGGTAATTCGACACGTGGTGATTCCACGCGTAGTAATTCAACGCGTGGTAATTCCATGCGTGGTAATTCGATGCGTGGTAATTCCACGCGTAGTAATTCAACGCGTGGTTATTCCACGCGTGGTAATTCGATGCGTGGTAATTCCACGCGTAGTAATTCAACGCGTGGTAATTCGATGCGTGGTAATTCCACGCGTGGTAATTCGACGCGTGGTAATTCGATGCGTGGTAATTCCACGCGTAGCAATTCCACGCGTGGTAATTTGACGCGTGGTAATTCGATGCGTGGTAATTCCACGCGTGGTAATTCGACGCGTGGTAATTCGATGCGTGGTAATTCCACGCGTAGCAATTCCACGCGTGGTAATTTGACGCGTGGTAATTCGATGCGTGGTAATTCCACGCGTGGTAATTCGATGCGTGGTAATTCCACGCGTAGTAATTCAACGCGTGGTTATTCCACGCGTGGTAATTCGATGCGTGGTAATTCCACGCGTAGTAATTCAACGCGTGGTAATTCCACGCGTAACAATTCCACGCGTGGTAATTCGACGCGTGGTAATTCGATGCGTGGTAATTCCACGCGTAGCAATTCCACGCGTGGTAATTTGACGCATGGTAATTCGATGCGTGGTAATTCCACGCGTGGTAATTCGATGCATGGTAATTCCACGCGTAGAAAATCAAAGCGTGGTAATTCGACGCGTAGCAATTCCACGCGTGGTAATTCGACGCGTGGTAATTCGATGCGTGGTAATTCCACGCGTAGTAATTCAACGCGGGGTAATTCGATGCGTGGTAATTCCACGCGTAGCAATTCCACGCGTGGTAATTCGACGCGTGGTAATTCGATACGTGGGAATTTTCATGCGTAGTAATTCGACGCGTCGTAATTCAATGCGTGGTAACTCCACGCGTGGTAATTCGATGCATGGTGATTCCATGCGTAGTAATTCAACGCGTGGTAATTCGGCGCATGGTAATTTAATGCATGGTAATTCCACATGTGTAACTGAACACTAATATTTACACTAATTGTGGAACACCCTGTATATTGCAAAGACTATTAAAACTTCGGCGCGGTAAAACTTTCGCAAATTGGATTTGTCTCCGTTTGTCTTGTATATAATAAAATTGTTGGATCGAATTTGTAGTATGAGGAACTCTTTCGTAATCGATCACCATCGCCCCAATTTCTTCTTCGCCGCTTTCGATCATGCGGGAGTACCGTCGAAAAAATGGTAACTAGAAGGGATGAAAGGACGGTTTTAGGGTCGAAGATGGAGGAAACCAGGCCGAGAGAGAAAGGAATAGGCGAGATTGGTCCGATGTTTGTTCAGCATACAACCGTTTCGTGGGTGGAAAGTGTTCATTCAGCTTATAGTAGCTTCCCTTTATGTGCGCAGCCAATAAAACAACCTGTACATATCGACACTGTTCCTTGGATTTACCATCGGACCTTTTCAACCTTTCGTTTCCGGGTTCTGACTCTCCTGAGATCGCTTAAAACGATCCTCGACGTACCCTTCAGTCTTCTTGGTAAAAATATTTAATTGAAGCTTGCACTTTTGACTAATTTTAAAAACTAAAATTTGACAAACTTTGAAAGTCTAAGTTTATATCTAAAAATACCAAAATTTCCATATTTCTAAAATTATAAATAATCAGAATGATTAAGTTAATTATTGCAAGGTTGCAATATTTGTGACAGGTACCACAAAGTGAAGCAAAATTACAAACATGAAGTACGTATTAAATAAGAAGTGACCAAGAGAACTCATGAAATTGGTATTTTACGAGGGAACTATAATTATTTGGAAGGTACATTGAATGCTTTGGTGAGCATTCACGAGGCACAAGTATCGTTGTTATGGGGACGATGCACTTGGGTGAAGTAGGCTAATGGGAACTTTCGAGTGGCCATCTTCATAACCCGACGTATCTCTCGCGAACAGCTTTGCGGTTCTCTGCGGAAATTCGTTTCACGGTCCTGTTTTTCAGAAGTAACGCGACTTAAGCCCTTCTCACGATGACACTGAATAACAGATTAATTACGACCGCTGTTTTCATTCTGAGATTAATCTTGCCAAACCGGCGGAGCGTTCAAAATGGCTTCCAGACTCTCAGCGCTTTTGAGGTTTTCTAACCTTACAAAATTTGCAAAATGTAAAAAGGGCAAGTATTGAACGTCTTCATAACCTATAAAGTTTTTAAAGAGTCATTAAAATCAAGTTTTTAAATATTTCATGTCGTTGAATTCTTTTAAACCTAGCAAAGTTTTCAAGATGTAGAAAACTAAATTATTGAACATCATAACATATAAAGTTTTCAAAAAATAATAAAGAGAACCTTTTAATAGTATCGAACGTAAGAAGCCCTTCAGAGCTCCTAACTTCGAACGACATCACGAAGTGATAATAACTCTATTATTAAAACAGAAATCGTGGCAATGATACGTCACGTTTCCCTCGCATTCCCGATACTTTTTCTCCCTCGATCGAACCGATTTCGTCATCGAAATTGAACTGCATGTATCGAACCTCGCCGTCATTAATATTCAAGGCGTTTAACGTTAAAGACGAGGGCGTGTCGAGAGCAGTGCCTCTCAGTAACAGGGAATTCAATTCGCAGAGGCGAGGGAACGGTTACGCAATAAAATAATTGCTATTATATGACTAATCGTGTTGGAGTTGGACTAATCTAACCTTGAAGGCTGGTGGACGAATTCTGGAAACGACACGCGAAATTCGAGTGGAAAAATTATGAGTATTGTTGTGATGTAACACTTGCGAACGAACTTCATAACTGAAAAATTCTTAAATTCTCAAAATTCCTTAAACTTAGAATTTTGTATTGGTGAACGTCAGTGAACGTCTGAATTACCACGCGTTGAATTATTACGCGTTGAATTACCACGCATTGGATTATCACGCGTGGGATTACCACGCGTTGAATTACCACGCATCGAATTATCACGCGTGGAATTGCTACGCGTCGAATTACCACGCGTGGGATTACCACGCATTGAATTACCACGCGTCGCGTTACCACGCGTTGAAATACTACGCACGGAATTACCACGCGTGGAATTACTACGCGTTGAATTACTACGCATCGAATTACCACGCGTGGGATTACCACGCGTTGAATTACCACGCGTCGAATTACCACGCGTTGAAATACTACGCGCGGAATTACCACGCGTGGAATTACCACGCGTTGAATTACCACGCGTGGAATTACCACGCGTTGAATTACCACGCGTGGAATTACCACGCGTGGGATTACCACGCGTGGAATTACTACGCGTTGAATTACCACGCGCCGAATTACCATGCGCCGCTAGACTCTAAGTTGTCGCTCTCGCTTCTGCGCATGCGTAATTCCCTCGCTCTGATTGGTCCGTGTTTTTCCTTAATAATCGAAAAACGAAGCTTTAAACCTCATTTTTGCAAAGGGAAATTTGTATCAACCTCAAATTTCCTAGATCCCAAAGTTCTTAATATCGTTAAATTCCATTAATCCGTAAATTCCCTATATATCAGCTATATATCATCTTTGTATTTACAGGACCTTGTACTCCAATAATTCCAATTTGCAATATCCCTAGATTTCTATCCTTCTGGTTTTGATTTTGTAAATAATCTCCATTCGTCCAAAGCATTTTTGATGACATATTATATGAAAATAGAGCTTGTGTTCTATCAATTTGACTCCAGAAGCTGGACGATGACACAATGCAAGATAGCTAAGAAACCGATGGATTTCGAATGGTGGAAATCTAGTAATATCGTTCAATTGACACCATTTTACCATGGTAATTCTCCGTGACGTAACTTTTGGGCTTCCAGAGATATTGAACCGTAAATCAATCGATCTTGGATCGATGGCTTTTAAAGTAAGTCAAAGCGTTCTTAGATTCTAGCTAAGTGGTTTGTCGTGTCAACTTCGAGATCCATGACGTTCGCGGCTGTATAATGATCGTCTCGGCTCGAAACAACGTGACGAGAATCTTGTTGAGTAAATTCCCATATAATGCGAGTTCGCACAATGCGAATTTCCATAAAAAATGTATATAGATATGAGTAGTTTGCATGTAACTTGATTAAGTATCAAACATACTGTTTAATTTTTTATCAGCACCCTGAGGATCAACCCCTCTTGTGAGCTCTAAACTGAATTCGATAAATAAATATAATTGAAACTAGCTAATAAAATGAAATAAATAGATAAAGTTAAATAAAAGGCATAAATGAAGTCAGATGAAATAAGATGAAATAAAATGAAGTAAAAAATAAAATAAATAAACAAGATGACATAAGATAAAATGAAGTAAAGAATGAAATAAATAAATTACATAAAATAAAATAAAATATAAAATGAAATAAAATAAAGAATTAAATAAATAAATAAAATAACATAAAGTAAAAAATGAAATAAATAAATAAAATGAAATAAAATAAAATAAAATGAAATAAAATAAATAAAAATGACTAAAGTAAATCCCATAAACAACAAACACCCTACTATGAAATGAACTTCCATAGCATATATCATCTACATCCAGTTGTATTATTTGAAACCAGTTGTCTCTCTCCAAAAAGCAACAGTACATTCTCAAACGAAACTACACGAGTTCATCGTTTCCTAAGGGTGAAAGACGTCGTCGTTCAAGGATCGCATTTCTTCCAGGTACAACCATGAAATTTTAACCCGGTCCAGACAGAGTTTGCGGACCGACCACGCGATACGTTATGCAACCCAGCTTCGAAGTTTAGGAGGGACGTTCGTCAGACAATGGTGTAACCCGACCTATGTGGTGATTGCTATTAATCTTCTCAATTTATTTTGTTGTTCCGTTTTGCCTTCGGACTTCCTTGCTTTTCAAAATGCACCGATCGATTTACCTGGGACCTCGTAACACGCGGCATCGGGTTCCATGTTTACTGAGGTGACCATATATCGAGAGAAAATGCAACGACGAATTTGAGTTATTGGGAAGATGTGAGTAAATTGGGAAGATGTGTACAAGATTATGGGGTTCAGAGCGACGATTTTTGTTTGAAGTGAGACAAGTTTTTATTAAGATTTTGGGAATTTTTGATTTGGAAATTTGGAGATTTTGGAATTTGATAATTTAGTGATTTGGAAATTTGGAATTAGTTACAGTAGAGAATGATTGTGGAGTTTGAAGGTATCGATGGTTGTACTTCTGGTTGAAGTGAGGCAAGTAATCTTTGTTGAGATTTTGAGAATTTTTGGTTTGGAAATTTGGAGGTTTCGGAATTTGATAATTTAGAGATTTGGAAATTTGGAATTAGGTATTTGGTATATTTCAGAAATTTGAAACAGTGGAGATTTGGAGCTATAGAAATTTACAATTGTAGAAATTTGGAGTTAAAGAGATTTGGAGTCATAGGAATTTGGAGTCTTAGGAATTCGGAGATATAGAAATTTGAAATTGTAGAAATTCGGTGCTATAGAAACTTGGAACTATAGAAACTTAGAAGTGTAGAAATTCGGAGCTACAGGAATTTGGAGTCTTACGAATTTGGAGTCATAGGAATTTGGAGTCTTAGGAATTTGGAGTTATAGAAATTCGGAGATATAGAAATTCGATATTGTAGAAATTCGGTACTATAGAAACTTGGAAGTTTGGAAATTTGAAACTATAGAAACTCAAAAATTCAGAAATTTGGGACTATACAAATTTATAACTATAGTCACTTGGAACTACAGAAACCCCTAACCATGGAACCACCTAAAAATTCACAAAAATAAAAATCCAAAACCACAGAAATCCAAAAATTCTAAAAATTCCAAAAATTCCAAAAATTCCAAAATTTCCAAAAATTCCAAAAATTCCAAAAATTCCAAAAATTCCAAAAATTCCAAAAATTCCAAAAATTCCAAAAATTCCAAAAATTCCAAAAATTCCAAAATTCCAAAATGAAAAACTCGAAAAATATCCAAATAAAAAAATTCAAAAAATGATTTCTTAATCGTTCGACTTCGATTTCTTAATCGAACAAGACTCGCAAGATTGTTCGTCATCTAATTCGCGAGTTTCGGATTTTTCTCCAAGTTATGCACGCAGTAATCGTTGTCGGACCTACATCGTGATTAATCAGAGTTTAACGCGACGGAACGAAAAACGCGTTAATTGTTTCCGTGAAACGTGCCAGCACCCGAGCACTTCATTTTAATTCCGTCGCTTGCAGTCGCAAAACCCGAGAATTTATTTAGTACGGAAATATTCGAATCAGATACAATGTCCGACCGTCTGCCACCTTCATAATTTAAATAGACTATAAGCTTGTTAAAACTTCCGATATCCAAGAAATTTAAACGGGGGAAGTATATTGAAAATTGTATAGGAAAATCGGGAACAAGCCTTCACTTCGTGGAATTCGTAATTGATTTCGTTAATGAAGTGTGAAGAATTAATCAGTGATTTATTAGATTATTGGAGATTATTAAATGTTGTGGTTGGAAGTGGAGGTTATTTAAAAATTATTTAAGAAGTTGTTAAGAATTATTGATGTTTTTGAAATTGGAAGTGTAGAAATTTATGAATTTTTCCATTTGATTATTTTTTAGGTTTCTTAATTTTTTAATTTAAAAATCAGACAATTTTATAGGTCTTCAATTTTTAATTAATTAATTTTGCATTTGTGAATGTGTGAAATTGTGAATGTGCGAATGTGTGAATGTGCGAATGTGTGAATGTGTGAATGTGTGAATGTGTGAATGTGTGAATATGTGAATGTGTGAATGTGTGAATGTGTGAATGTGTGAATATGTGAATATGTGAATGTGTGAATATGTGAATGTGTGAATATGTGAATATGTGAATATGTGAATATGTGAATATGTGAATATGTGAATATGTGAATATGTGAATATGTGAATATGTGAATGTATGAAAGTGTGAATGTGTGAATATGTAAATGTGTGAATGAGTGAATATGTGAATGTGTGAATATGTGAATATGTGAATATGTGAATATGTGAATATGTGAATATGTGAATATGTAAATATGTGAATATATGAATATATGAATGTGTGAATATGTGAATATGTGAATGCGTGAATTTATGAATTTGTGAAATTATAAATTTGTAAAATTGTAAACTTGTAAAATTGTAAACTTGTAAACTTGTAAACTTGTAAACTTGTAAACTTGTAAACTTGTAAACTTGTAAACTTGTAAACTTGTAAACTTGTAAACTTGTAAACTTGTAAACTTGTAAACTTGTAAACTTGTAAACTTGTAAACTTGTAAACTTGTAAACTTGTAAACTTGTAAACTTGTAAACTTGTAAACTTGTAAACTTGTAAACTTGTAAACTTGTAAACTTGTAAACTTGTAAACTTGTAAACTTGTAAAATTGTAAAATTGTAAAATTGTAAAATTGTAAAACTATGAAAGTATAAAACTATAAAACTATAAAACTATAAAACTATAAAACTGTAAAATTGTAAAATTGTAAAATTGTAAAACTGTAAAACTGCAAAATAAAAAATTGTACATTTGGAAAATTAAAAACTTGAAAATTTGCAATTTTTCTACAGATTAAATACAGTGCCCAGGGCAAACGCCCCGTTAGCGCTAACGGCGATAATGCAAATATGAAAATGAACTATTTCATTTTTTCTATTTACGTATGCATAATTTTAACCGCGCTTATCTCGGAAACTTGTTTCCACTGCCACATACATATACTTTTAAGTAATCTTCTCATTCCTATTCTAACCATATGACTATATATGTACTTCAAACTACAAACTCCGTTACTATCTCACATCGTGTCATTTACATTTTTCAATCACATACAACATTATTCTTCATTGTTTCTTTCAGACATATTAATATAGAAGAGTAGCAATGAATATTTATCTTCATAAATTTCAGAAGTGCAAAACACAAAATAAAAATTCATAAAATGTTACATAATAAACAATATTTGTAAAACAATAATCATTCACAATTCTTAAACAACAATACTTTGCAAACATTATTCGTGTCAAGCAAAATAAAAAATCATGGAGAAACAGATCACTAAATGTTCATTTTTTTATTGAATAAAAATAGGAGAAAGGCATTTTCAGATTTTATGAACAAATAATTTTTTGTTAGAAATTGATTTCAAGGATTAAAATAATTTTTTGTAGAAACTGATTTTAAGAACAAATACTTTTTTTTGTTACAAAGTGATTTTAGGAACAAGTAGCTTTATTGTCAGAAAGTGATTGTAGGAAATAAATAATTTTTTCATAGAAAGTGATATTAAGAACAAGTAACTTTATTGTCAGAAAGTGATTGTAGGAAATAAATAATTTTTTCATAGAAAGTGATATTAAGAACAAGTAACTTTATTGTCAGAAAATGATTTTAAGAATAAGTAATTTTTTCATAGAAACTGATATTAAGAACAAGTAACTTTATTGTCAGAAAGTGATTTTAAGAATAAATAACTTTTTCATAGAAAGTGATATTAAGAACAAGTAACTTTATTGTCAGAAATTGATTTTAAAAATAATTTTTTCACAGAAACTGCTATTAAGAACAAGTAACTTTATTATCAGAAAGTGATTATAAAATCAAACAATTTTTTTATAGAAAGTGCTTTTAAGAACAAGTAACTTCACCCTTAAAAAGTGAATATAAGAACAAATAATTGAATAACAAAGTGATTTAAAAATGTAAATGAAGAATGTAAGAATGTAAAACTAACTCAGTGACATCAGTGAAATCAGAAATGAAATTAATAGCAAAACGACGTGATATATTAATTATCCACAAATTATATGAACAACTTGTACTCACATTCTACGAATCCTTCCAAAAATCCTTCCTAATTGCTACCGAGGAACAATGGCCGCGTAGATGCACACTTCACTCATCGCCGTCTAACCTTGCACTAAACTCTCTCACCAGGCTCGTGCAACGATAACAAAACTTGCGGACGCGTTACTCGTATTTTAGAGGCCCTGCACTCGATCAGGGTACGAGGAGAGCGTGCCAGCGTGCAATTCTTTGCCACTTATAGTGGGTCATTAACGATGCCCTCCACGATCCTTCGAGCCAAGCATTCACGCTTTCTGCTACTCGCCATCTTCTTCGTGACCAATCCATTTACGCCTTAATCATCCGTATTCGCCATTTATTAGTTTTCTAACAACAATTTTTATCATCTCGTTTACTCGTCATTGCGATGTGATCTTCATTTGAGTTTCAAGATCGACGAAGAAATCAAAAAGTATTCATAACATTAATATCATGACATCAAATGATGTTAAACAATAATTATAATGTTCATTTATCATGATACAACATATATGTACATATACATGCTGTTAAAGTTTAGACTCTCTGTTAAAAATACACGTGTACACATATGTATGTACATATGTGCATGTGTGACTGTAGATGTCTTTCATACATGCACAGATACAAATATGTACATAAACTGTTATTCTAAAATTCTCAAGATTAAACAAATTCAAACATCAAATTGTCAGACAGAATTTTAAAAATAAAATGTACATATGTACACATGTGTGCATATGCACATATTTTTATCATAAACATATATGTGTTGTACAGATTTTAAAGGTACTCATAGATCAGTTAGCCTGTTGATATTTAAAAATAATATACACATGTACATATATGAAAATACTCATATGTAAAAATGTATACATATATGTATGTCTACACACAATTGTGTTTAATATGTCTAATATGTCTAAACATTCAAGTTTAAATTTACTGTTACTCCTTGACAAAATATTGTAAAGCTTTTCAAATACACACACGAGTCCATAACTTGTAAAATTATTTTATTTTATTATCTTGTATAATTATTATTTCATACCTCAAAAAAATGTACTTAAATAGTCGTTATAAAAGAAGATATACACATACATAATGTATGTATACATAAATACATGTGCATAAATGCCCCTAAATAGATCCATAAAATATTAATACCAAACCAACATCGTATAAACATCATAAACACCATACATAATTACAAGAAAATGGAGGAAGTACAGAAATCGTTAATGGCGACGCGATCATAACCTCACTTTTATCTTTTATGGTACTTGATGAATTCTAAATATATTTGATATTGTCTGTCACTTTGATTTGATAGTATCTATGAAAATTTCGTGAGAAAATGGTCTCGTTGCAATGAAGGGACTCTAGAACGAATGGAGGCCTAGTGGCCCCGATACCAGAAGAGGCCTCCATTGTGCGAAACCCACGAAGATGGAGGTAACGTAATGAAACTAACTGGCTTGCTCTGACCAATTAACTAACCCGTGCACGGCATAATATTTAACGTACAGCCGCCTTCCCCTGTTCACGTAGCCGTTTATGCCGAGGATATAGCGTTACATGGAAACGCGTTAGGTTCGTGGGAAATATCGTACGACGATCGATTAATTGTCTACAATTATCCTTTCTGCCATTTCTCTTAATTTAACGGAAGTTAAATCTAACGAAAGTAGAAGTTTTGTGCGCTTTCGACGGGGATATGTGTGACAAGTTATCGATTGTAGGTAACGTACTTGCGGTCTTGGGAGGAGAAATTATGGGAGGTGTCGATTAAATACGGGACGTAGCGAAATTTTAAGATTTGGAAATTTGAAAATTTGAAATTTGGAAGATTGGAAACTGAAGAATTTGGAAATTTCAGAATTTGGAATTTGGAAGGATGGAAACTTGAGAATTTGGAAATTTGGAAGTATTGGAATTTGGGAAGTTTGAAAATTGGGAGTTTGGGGATTTGGGAGATTGGGGACTTAAGAGTTTGGAAATTTGGAAGTATTGGAATTTGGGAAATTTGAAAATTGGGAGTTTGGGGATTTGGGAGATTGGGGACTTGAGAGTTTGGAAATTTGGAAGTATTGGAATTTGGGAGTTTGGGGATCTGGGAGATTGGGGACTTGAGAGTTTGGAAAAGTGAGAGATTGGGGATCTCGAAATTTGGGAGATTTGAGAATTTGGCAATTTGACAGTTTGGGGGTTTAGAAATTTGGAGATTTGGGAATTTGGCAATTTGAGAGTTTGGGGGTTCAGAAATTTGAAGATTCGAGAATTTGGGGGTTTAGAAATTTGGAGATTTGAGAATTTGGCAATTTGATAGTTTGAGGGTTCAGAAATTTGGAGTTTTTGGAATTTGGCAATTTGAAAGATGGGGGGTTTAGAAATTTGAAAATTTGTGAATTTAGCAATTTGAGAATTTAAAAAGTTACGAATTTGGAAATTTAATTTGAGAGTTTGAAAAATTAGAAAATTTGTAAAATGTCAACGTGGAAATCTACAAATCCCAAAATTGAAGAGTTTACCTAAAGTGTCCTATTCTCATTGAAAAGACCCCGACGATAAAACGCGTAGCGATAAAACGTGTAACAATGCATGAACATGTAACTCGTAGGTATAACGCAGCACGTGTGAAATTATATTACGTATATTAATGGAAAGAGGATTTGCTACTGTGCAGAGGATATTGCGGATAATTCGATCCCTCCACCTGTTTGCTTACGTGTGTCTGACCATAGACAGGCACGCTCTACTGCGGCTGCCAGGAATCCATACAATTGTTCCCTTGACGTTTCGATACAATTTGTTTGTCGTATTAAAGCGTGCCTTGTTTATCCACATAACCGTGTTCCATCGTTCTCGTTATCATCAATCAACTTCATATTGACCATACTAATTTTTCAAATTGTTAATTATATTTATTATTACAGTACGCATTAACGTTTCAACTTTCGGAGTTGAGTGTGTACTGAACTTTAAATTGAAAATAAATTTGTAAATTAGTTATACATTTCTAGGTCTGAAGTGTCTACGTGAAATATTCCTAGATCTACAAATTCGTTGGACACAAAATTTCTAGGTAAAAATCTGTAGATCCACAAATCCGTTACAATCACTAAATCTATGATTACTAAATTAAAAAATCCTTAATTCTGCAATTGCTAGATTCAGAAATCCCTAGATTGCAATTTTCAGAACTTTAAACTTCGAAATTCCGAAATTTTTAAATTTAAATCATTTTTAAATTGTCCAAATTCTTCAAATTCCTAAATTCTAAATGTCCAAACTCTCCAACCTCCCAAGCCCCAAACCTGAAAGTGTCTAAACCCAAAAATTCCAAAATTCCCAAATTTTCAAAATCCCCCAATTCCCACATTCCCCAATTCTCACATTCCCCAATTCCCACATTCCCCAATTCCAATATTCATCAATTCCCACATTCTCCAATTCTCACATTTCCCAATTCCCACACTCCACAATTCCCACATTCACCAATTCCCACATTCACCAATTCCCACATTCCCCAATTTCAACATTCCCCAATTCCAACATTCATCAATTCCCACATTCCCCAATTCCTACATTCCCCAATTCCTACATTCATCAATTCCCACATTTCCCAATTCCTACATTCTCCAATTCTCTCATTCCCCAATTCCCATATTCCCCAATTCTCATATTCCCCAATTCCCACATTCCCCAATTTCCACATTCCTCAGTTCCCACATTCCCCAATTCCAACATTCATCAATTCCCACATTCTCCAATTCTCACATTTCCTAATTCCCATATTCCCCAATTCTCATATTCTCCAATTCCCACATTCCCCAATTTCCACATTCCCCAGTTCCCACATTCCCAATTCCAACATTCGTCAATTCCCACATTCTCCAATTCTCACATTTCCTAATTCCTATATTCTCCAATTCCTACATTCTCCAATTCCCACATTCCCCAATTCCTACATTCCTCAATTCCAACATTCTCCAATTCTCTCATTCCCCAATTCCCATATTCCCCAATTCTCATATTCCCCAATTCCCACATTCCCCAATTCCCCCATTCCCCAATTCCAACATTCATCAATTCCCACATTCCCCAATTCCCCCATTCCCCAATTCCAACATTCATCAATTCCCACATTCCCCAATTCCCACATTCTCCAATTCCCAAATTCCAAAATTCCTAAACTCTCCCCAAAATTTCCACCTCTCCTAAATCGAACAGTCCTACTAACAGCCCATTACAAACCATGTACACATATTACAGTAAACATCGACATGTCATTTAACCGCGAAATATACCTAATTACCTCTGAACGATCTAGTAAGGAAGTCAAGAAAGAAAGTCGACACGATCCAACATCTCCGCGACGAAACGATTTCGGTTCGGAAAAGCGAGTTCCAGAGGGTGGAACGGAAGCGGGACAGGGTGGCATAAATATTCCGAGGTTGCGCATCGTGTTCGAGGATGGAAAGCGGAGGGAAGCGGTGGAGAGTAAGTGGCGGAGAAGGAACACGAGGTGCCCGGATTCGTTTCGCGTGGCAGCCTTCTCTCAGTGCGAGCCGTGCTCTGCACGAGTCTTCGTCCGACTACCTTTAGGCTACTGCTATTTCCGCCTCACGACACTGGCGGTAAGTTTGAATTGACTTGCATTCTTCCTTTTCGATCTTCATCACTTTTTCTTTCTTTCCTTTAATTTTCCAATTCTTTTACTCTTTTACTGTTGTTTGATTCTTCACTGTTCTTTGACGTTCAAGCAGGTGGATTTGTGAGTGTTAATTCTTGAAGTAAATAATTTACTGACTTCAAATTTTAGGAATTTTATAAACCTTGCAAGTTTATTGAATTTTGCTGTTTTTCTATATTTTTGCAATTTTAGATATTTTTAAGGTTTATAAGTTTTTTTAGATGTTATGTTTCATTAATTTTCTTAAATATTCCTATTTTTCTAGATTTTCCACTTTTCCTCTATTTTTCTAGATTTTCCAATTTTCCTCTATTTTTCTAGATTTTCCAATTTTCCTCTATTGTTCTAGATTTTCCCATTTTCTTAAATTTTCCTATTTTTGTAGATTTTCCAGTTTTCCTAAGTTTTCGTATTTTTCTAGGTTTTCCAATTTTCTTAAATTTTCCAATTTTTGTAGATTTTCCAGTTTTCCAATTTTCTTAGTTTCCTATTTTTGTAGATTTTCCAGTTTTCCTAAGTTTTCGTATTTTTCTAGGTTTTCCAATTTTCCTAAATTTTCCAGTTTTCCAATTTTCTTAAAGTTTCCTATTTTTGTAGATTTTCCAGTTTTCCTAAGTTTTCGTATTTTTCTAGGTTTTCCAATTTTCCTAAATTTTCCTATTTTTCTAGATTTTTCAATTTTCTTAAATTTTCCTGTTTTTCCAGATTTTCAAATTTTCTTAAATTTTCCTATTTTTCTAGATTTTTCAATTTTCTTAAATTTTCCTATTTTTCTAGATTTTCCCATTTTCCTACATTTTCCTATTTTTCCATATTTTCCCATTTTTCCAAATTTCTCAATTTTCCTAGATTTTCCAATTTGCCTAAATTTTTCAATTTTCCAAGCTCTGAATATACTGTGTTTTATAGGTTTTCTCAATTTTCCCAAATTCCTAAGTTTTACTAGAATTGTAAATTTGACAAGTTCAACCAATTCTTCAACTTTTCCAATCATTCCAAGTTTGCACCAATTTTCTCAATTTCAGTAATTTCTCTAACTATTCACTCGTCTCAAGTTCTTCAATGTTCCAACATTTCCAAATTGTCCAAATTTGAAAATATTTCATCCTGAATCACCCAAATGTAAAAACAAACAAGCAACAGTGAAAATACAACGATTAACAAAGTTAAAAGCGTCATCCACGTTGTTGAACGTTCGACAATCGTTCGCGTAAATATACCTTGCTGACAATCGCTCGTAAATGTTTCGCAAAATGTTTCCGTTTTAATATTCATCGAGGAGAAAGAGAGACGGGGAAATAGGTCGCCTGGTGTTGACGACATATTTTTTATTCATACAACCACTTCAAACTTGTCTATACGTACCTTGCTAGCTTTTCACGTTTTTCTTCTCCCATTTTTCTTCCACTTTTTTCCGACGTTCCTTCCGTTCCCCTTCAATCTACCTATTTCTCTCGAATTTCCTCCTCGTAAAATCGATCACGCGGGCCGATAATGAAAATTTACCAGCTATAATAACCGACGCTCTCTCGTCAAAGGAATATTCCAGTCACGTGCTTGTGTGTTCTCTGAAAAATGATCATGTACTTCGATTAATCGCGTTTTCTTGTCACGATAATTACTGCAATGTTAATCGGTACGTGATTGCATAGGTGGCTTTGTTTAAATAAGGTGGAGTGTTAAACAAATTGTGAGTAGTTTTGATCGTATTTAAATTTATGCGAGAGGTAATCATTTTTGAGAGGTTGTTTAGGAATTGTATATTCATACGAACACTGGAGCAGTGTTTTGTTGATGTGGTACTTGTAGGTGTTATTGGGATTTGGGTGATTTGTGGGTTTTGAGATATTGGTTATGGGTTTTGATTAACTAGTTTTTATTTTTGAATTTTGGAGATTATAAATTTTCAGATTAACGAAGATTTAAAATAGGAAATTTTGAAACTTCAGAATAGTTATAGTTTAGAAATAATCAAGCTTGCAAATTCTCAAATTTCCAATTTCTCGAATTTCTAAACTCTCAAATTTCCAAGCTCTCAAATTTCCAAACTCTCAAATTTCCAAGCTCTTAAATTTTCGAACTCTCAAATTTCCAAGCTCTTAAGTTTCTAAACTCTCAAATTTCCAAACTCTCAAATTTCCAAATTCTCAAATTTCCAAACTCTCAAGTTTCCAAACTCGCAAATTTCCAAACTCTCAAGTTTCCAAGCTCTCAAATTTCCAAACTCTCAAATTTCCAAACTCTCAAGTTTCCAAACTCTCAAATTTCTAAATTCTTAAATTTCCAAACTCTCAAGTTTCCAAACTCTCAAATTTCCAAACTCTCAAATTTTCAAATTCCCAAATTTCCAAACTCTCAAATTTCCAAACTCTCAAAATACCAAAATCTCAAATTTCCAAACTCTCAAATTTCCAAAATCTCAAATTTCCAAACTCTCAAGTTTCCAAACTCTCAAATTTCTAAATTCTTAAATTTCCAAACTCTCAAGTTTCCAAACTCTCAAATTTCCAAACTCTCAAATTTCCAAATTCCCAAATTTCCAAACTCTCAAATTTCCAAACTCTCAAAATACCAAAATCTCAAATTTCCAAACTCTCAAATTTCCAAAATCTCAAATTTCCAAACTCTCAAGTTTCCAAACTCTCAAATTTCCAAATTCTAAAATTTCCAAACTCTCAAGTTTCCAAACTCTCAAATTTCCAAAATCTCAAATTTCCAAACTCTCAAGTTTCCAAACTCTCAAATTTCCAAATTCTCAAACTTCCAAACTCTCAAGTTTCCAAACTCTCAAATTTCCAAACTCTCAAGTTTCCAAACTCTCAAATTTCCAAATTTTAAAATTTCCAAACTCTCAGGTTTCCAAACTCTTAAATTTCCAAACTCTCAAATTTGCAAAGTCTCAAATTTCCAAACTCTCAAGTTTCCAAACTCTCAAATTTCCAAATTCTAAAATTTCCAAACTCTCAAGTTTCCAAACTCTCAAGTTTCCAAACTCTCAAATTTCCAAACTCTCAAATTTTCAAATTCCCAAATTTCCAAGCTCCCAAAATACCAAAATCTCAAATTCCCGAAATTCTCAAATTTCCAAGCTCTCAAAATTCCAAACTCTCAAAATTCCAAGCTCTCAAATTTCCTATTTCTCACAATTCTAAATTCTCAAAATTCCAAACTCTCAAATTCCCAAAATTCTCAAAATTTCCTATTTCTCAACTTTCCACACTCTCTATCTCCCAAATTCTCAAAACTTTCCATCTCACAACTAGAATTTAATAATTCCTCACTCAACTTACCCTTCACTCCACAATTAAAAGGTCACTAAGACCCCTGCTACCGAAACAATAACCCACCTTCGTTGTTCCCAACATTGAATACTTACCACTGGAAACATTAACGAAAATTTTATTCCAAACCTTGGTAACATTGAATGGAACCTCAATTCCGTATCAAATTAACACAATACTCAGCGAATGGACAACAAATTCTAAGAGATCCGTTCCATTATTAACATTAACAAAAGAAGACTCGAAAGATTTACGATTTCGTTCGTTCCAAGACGGGGATTAAAAGGACAACGAAGAATGAGATTCGATGAACTATCCACTAGTCCTCGAAGCAATCTTTCTCTACAAAAAAAAGGGAGAGGATAAAGCTGGAAGACCACGGACATAGATTTATTTCCCCGGATGTTCGCGGACGCAATTGGCGTCCATCGAACTCTCTAACACTTGAATTAACTCTTGGGAGATATTTGAATTTCATTCATTTCAAACATTTTGTTGGGGAGTTGGGAAAGTTGAAATTTAGAGGTGTAACTTTTTATTCATTTGTGGGGTTTGAAGTTATATCAAGTTTGGGACTTTAGTTTAGTTTAGATTTTTTGAAAATATCTTTGAACTGAAATAATAGGTCGATAGGGATATTTTTCTGGGTATGGGATACAAGGTTTCTAGGTTTTAATATTAAGGATTATAATATTAGAATGTTAGTGAACTATAATGTATTACACTGTTAGGTTACGGTATTAGTAGGGATGTGGGGATGTGGGGATGTGGGGATGTGGAGATTTGGGGATGTGGAGATTTGGGGATGTGGGAATTTGGGGATGCAGGAATTTGGGGATGTGGGAATTTGGGGATGTGGGAATTTGGGGATGTGGGAATTTGGGGATGTGGGAATTTGGACATGTGGAGATTTGGACGTGTGGGAATTTGGGGATGTGGAGATTTGGACGTGTGGGAATTTGGGGATGTGGGAATTTGGAGATGTGGGAATTTCGGGATGTGGAGATTTGGACGTGTGGGAATTTGGGGATGTGGGAATTTGGAAATGTGGGAATTTGGGGATGTGGAGATTTGGACATGTGGAGATTTGGACGTGTGGGAATTTGGACATGTGGAGATTTGGACATGTGGAGATTTGGACGTGTGGGAATTTGGGGATGTGGGAATTTGGGGACGTGGGAATTTGGGGATATAGGAATTTGGGGATGTGGGAATTTGGGGATGTGGGAATTTGGGGATGTGGAGATTTGGACGTGTGGGAATTTGGACATGTGGAGATTTGGACGTGTGGGAATTTGGGGATGTGGGAATTTGAGGACGTGGGAATTTGGGAACGTGGGAATTTGGGGACGTGGGAATTTGGGGATATAGGAATTTGGGGATGTGGGAATTTGGGGATGTGGAGATTCGGACGTATGGGAATTTGGACATGTGGAAATTTGGACATGTGGAGATTTGGACGTGTGGAGATTTGGACGTGTGGGAATTTGGACATGTGGAGATTTGGACATGTGGAGATTTGGACGTGTGGGAATTTGGGGATGTAAGGATTTGGAGATATGGAGATTTGGAGATGTGAAGAATTGGACATGTGGGGTTGGAACATATAGAGATTTGGACATGTGTGAATTTGGGGATGTGTGGATTTGGAGACGTAGAAATTTGGAAATATAGGGATTTGTCAAAGTAAGAATTGGGGGACGTAGAATTTGGGAATGTAGGATTTGCTACATACGAATTTCGGTGCATATGAATTTGTGAACATCATCAGCATCCACAAATATTAGAACCTAGTAACAGCACTACATGAAACTTGCATACAAATATATTAGTGACCCATCCAAAAACATTCATAACTAGAAAATTAATAACACAACTACCTTATCATGACTTAAATAACACACTACCTGAGTAGACACCAACATAGAAATACTGATATATTACTAACTACATCAGCATCCACAAACATTACTTTAACCCAGTATCATAGTACTACATGAAACTTGCGTAAAGTAGTATCAATGACCTATCTAAAAACATTAATGACACAACCACTGTATCATGACGTAAATAACACAGTACCTGAGTAGACACCAACACAGAAATACTGCTACATTGCTAACTACATCAGCATCCACAAACATTACTTTAACCCACTATCATAGTACTACATGAAACTTGCATAAAGTGGTATCAGTAACCTATCTAAAAACATTAATGACACAACTACCTTATCATGACTTAAATAACACACTACCTGAGTAGACACCAACACAAAAATACTGATACATAACCAACTACATCAGCGTCCACAAACATTGAAACCCAGCAACACACCACTACATGAAACATTCATACACAGATATCAGTGATCGTACCGCCTGCAATTCCGATTCCAGTTAATCGATTAAACTCCGCCTATATACGAATTTCATTAGCAGTAATCGGATCCGGTCGATGATTTGGTTACTGTCGCGTCTGCCGGCAACTTAATCTCGCGCAAACAATGCGACGCGTCACGAGCAGATTTAACAGCCGCGAGGGTTCAAGAGAGGACGAAGAAGATCAGTCGTCAGAACGCCAGAATCGAACGATCCTTTCGTCGCGATTAATCGAATTGATTCGCCGTGATGGAAGCGTTAGCCCGAGCTCGTGGACGGAATAATTGATCCGCAGAATCATGGCCGGCTTTTCACGGTCCGCGGATGCGAACTGCGACCGGAATAAATCTTCGTCGGCTTAATAAAGATAGCTAGAGCGCGGAAGCCAGTTGAAAAGAGTATTCGTTGCGATTCTCTTTTTTTTTTCTCTTTAAACTCGTTTACATGTAGAAACGTAGCAAATCACTTCTTGTGCGCTGTTTGAATATTTACGTTCGGGTTCCTGCACGAATTGCAAATTTTGAATATTTAGGAGTGTTTGGAATTTGAGGAATTTTGGTATGGGGAGATTTGGGGATTTGGGGTTTTGAGGGTTGACTGTTTTATTGGGATTTGGGGAGTTTTTTGTGGGGATGAGGATGTAGAATTTTAGGGGGTGTGATTTGGAAATTTGGAGGATGAGGGACTTGGGAATTTGGGGATTTAAGGCTTTGGGAATTGGGATGTTTAGGGATTTGAGAGTTTGGAGATTTTGAGATTTGGGGATTTAGGTATTTGGGGATTTGGGTATTTGGGGATTTTGGTATTTAAGGATCTGGGAATTGGGAAATCTAGGGAACTGACACCTTTGGGATTTAGGGATTTGAGGATTTGGGGATTTGGGGATTTGGGGATTTGGGGATTTGGGATTGGAGGATTTGGAGATTTGAGAAATTGGGAATTTGAGAAGTTGGGAATTTGAGAAATTGGAAATTTGAGAAGTTAGGAATTTGAGAAGATGGAAATTTGAGAAGTTGGGAATTTGAGAAGATGGAAATTTGAGAAGATGGAAATTTGAGAAGATGGAAATTTGAGAAGTTAGGAATTTGAGAAGATGGAAATTTGAGAAGTTGGGAATTTGAGAAGATGGAAATTTGAGAAGATGGAAATTTGAGAAGTTAGGAATTTGAGAAGATGGAAATTTGAGAAGTTGAGAATTTGAGAAGATGGAAATTTGAGAAGTTGAGAATTTGAGAAGATGGAAATTTGAGAAGTTGAGAATTTGAGAAGATGGAAATTTGAGAAGTTGGGAATTTGAGAAGATGGAAATTTGAGAAGATGGAAATTTGAGAAGATGGAAATTTGAGAAGTTAGGAATTTGAGAAGATGGAAATTTGAGAAGTTGGGAATTTGAGAAGATGGAAATTTAAGAAGTTAGGAATTTGAGAAGATGGAAATTTGAGAAGTTGAGAATTTGAGAAGATGGAAATTTGAGAAGTTGAGAATTTGAGAAGATGGAAATTTGAGAAGTTGAGAATTTGAGAAAATGGAAATTTGAGAAGATGAAAATTTGAGAAGTTAGGAATTTGAGAAGATGGAAATTTGAGAAATTGAGAATTTGACAAGATGGAAATTTGAGAAGTTGAGAATTTGACAAGATGGAAATTTGAGAAGTTGGGAATTTGACAAGATGGAAATTTGAGAAATTGAGAATTTGACAAGATGGAAATTTGAGAAGTTGGGAATTTGAGGATTTGGGGATTTGAAGATTTGAGAATTTGAGAATTTGGGAATTTGGAGTTTTAGGGACTCTAAAATATTTAGGGACATAGAAGTTTGGACATATGGTGACTTAGGCTTATGTAAATTTTGAATAATATTCGCATGAACTATGTGCATCTATGTAAAATAATTATAACAAGTTATTGTGAAAATATTTGGTAAGATTTATTAAAAATAAAAACACTACTGAATGCAATTTTCAATTGTTTCACTGTGGCAGTCAATGTGTTGTTATTTGGGGATTTAGGAATTTAGGAACTTTCAAATCTGGATTATTGATAATTAGAACAGTAGGAAATTTAAAAGTTTTGAATATTGCAAAATTTTGATAATAATTTGTAGCTTTGATAAGATTTGTAAATTTAGAGATTTATGAATCTAGTGGTTTGGGAAGTTGATGAGTCTGAGAATTTAATTTGTATATTTATAAATGTTTTTATTTCCAAATTCCAAAAATTGTAAATATACAATGTTGCATACATAATTTGCCTACCTAAAAAGTTTCAAGCTTGAAAATTAAACAGTAATCAAATTTCAATTATTATTATATTTATTACTGTAATTAATAGAACCTATTTTCTATCAGCTTGGAAGAACATGTTGCACGTACGCGCACTTGTACCCGATCGTATTAATTAACTCGGAATTACACCGTGCTGCAGGATAATCGTACAAATCCGAATAATCCAGGACGATTGATTCGCTAAAAGCACGCTACTTGTCATTACACGAGTCGCTGTCTCAATTATTGAATCGTTCATGGAACAATGTCACAAGGAGGATGTGAAAGAGACGAATATTACAATTTAACCGAAGGAACTCTATTGTGGCTGGAGGACGCATTTCACCAACGATTTCCTGCGATTAAGCGAAACGCGGTACATAATTACGCTTTTATAATACCACGTTCCTGTGCTTGTATGTCATAACGCCAACTTCGCAAACAGTTTGGAGGATTAATAATTTTAATTGATTTATGATGCTTCGCATACTTTGGGGAGGCTAATAAAGGTTGTTCTGTGTGTCACTGGATTTGTGTTATCGGGTTAAATTTTCTGTTTGAGAATTTTGTCGTCCGATGTGCAACTTTGTTTGCTACAATTACCATGCATTTTGTATAGAATGTTTGTATGCTATTTTTATCGAATTCAATTGATGAACCATGAGAATTTTGCGATAATTTCATGATGAGATCTTGATCTAGTGATGGCTTTAAGAAGCGATAACATAACCTCTTTCCATGCGACATTGTTTCTCTGTCATCACGTGACGCACTGAAGCTTCAAAAAGTTGAGAAATCTTATTCGAATTTTTGAAACACTTCATTTCAGAGTTTAATACAATTTCGATTTGCATTGTCAAGGATTACTAAATATAAAGTTCACATAATATTTCAACTTTGTTTCTCTATTTTAAAATTGGAGCAGTGATTAGCTAATTCCTCCTGACGCACCTGGTAAACCATAAGTCAGAGGGTTGAAACAACAAGGTACAACGTTGAAATAGTTGTACCTCGTACAACTATAAAGTTGTAGTAATTACTAACGTTATTAAGTACAGAAATAAGTAATTAATAATGCTATTAATCAACGTACCAGCTTCTTTGGCCCCATATTTCGTAGGTCCGTCATTTAATCTGAAGCTAAAACTCGAGTGCACGTGTCGGTCGGTTACAGTTTCTGGGACGAGTGGGTTAATAACTTTGGCTCGATATCCAGGGAAAGAGTGGGGCTGCGGTTCCTGCACATCCTTCGTAAATTGAAGCTGTGCCAGATCGTCCAGGATTTTTCGGAGTTTTTGCTTTCTTTAATTCGAAGTAAATGAAACAGGAGATGAGATTGCTTTTCTTCTGTACTTCTCTTTTACCGATACATAACAATTCTAGTTACCATCACTACATTCAAGTACCCTTAGATTCAAGTATCCGTAGATTACAACAAACATTGTCTACATCTTTGTATTACATCTTCGGATTACATCTTAGATTACAATGCTTTTAGATTTCAATATTCCTAAATGCCAATACATTTCTAGGTTTCAAACTATATTCTTGCAGGGTGCCTCACAACTAGTGTAGGTCTTTAAAATGGGGGGTAGCTGACGCGATACTGAATAAGATTTCCCTTTACAAAAATGGGATTTGAAGCTTCGTTTTTGAAATATTGAGGAGAAGCACGGACCAATCAGGGCGCGAGGATTACGCATGCGCAGACGCGAGAGCGACAGTTTGGAGTCTAGCGGCGCAAGGTAATTCGGAGCATGATAATTCGACGCGTGGTAATTCGACGCGTGGTAATTCGACGCGTGGTAATTCGACGCGTGGCAATTCCACGCGTGGTAATTCGACGCGTGGTAATTTCACGCGTGGTAATTCGATGCGTGGTAATTCGATGCGTGGTAATTCGATGCGTGGTAATTCCACGCGTGATAATTCGACGCGTGGTAATTCGACGCGTGGTAATTCCACGCGTGGTAATTCGATGCGTGGTAATTCCACGCGTGGTAATTCCACGCGTGGTAATTCGATGCGTGGTAATTCGATGCGTGGTAATTCCACGCGTGGTAATTCGACGCGTGGTAATTCGACGCGTGGCAATTCCACGCGTGGTAACTCGACGCGTGGTAATTCGACGCGTGGTAATTCCACGCGTGGTAATTCGACGCGTGGTAATTCCACGCGTGGTAATTCGATGCGTGGTAATTCGACGCGTGGTAATTCGATGCGT
This sequence comes from Megachile rotundata, assembly GCF_050947335.1. Classification (NCBI taxonomy): domain Eukaryota; kingdom Metazoa; phylum Arthropoda; class Insecta; order Hymenoptera; family Megachilidae; genus Megachile; species Megachile rotundata. Next base: position 12,605,126 of record NC_134989.1, on the reverse strand, counting down.
GGTAATTCGACGCGTGGTAATTCGACGCGTGGTAATTCCACGCGTGGTAATTCGATGCGTGGTAATTCCACGCGTGGTAATTCGATGCGTGGTAATTCGACGCGTGGTAATTCGATGCGTGGTAATTCGACGCGTGGTAATTCGACGCGTGGTAATTCCACGCGTGGTAATTCGATGCGTGGTAATTCCACGCGTGGTAATTCGATGCGTGGTAATTCGACACGTAGTAATTCCACGCGTGGTAATTCGATGCGTGGTAATTCCACGCGTGGTAATTCGACGCGTGGTAATTCCACGCGTGGTAATTCCACGCGTGGTAATTCGATGCGTGGTAATTCCACGCGTGGTAATTCGATGCGTGGTAATTCGACGCGTAGTAATTCCACGCGTGGTAATTCGACGCGTGGTAATTCCACGCGTGGTAATTCGATGCGTGGTAATTCCACGCGTGGTAATTCGACGCGTGGTAATTCCACGCGTGGTAATTCGACGCGTGGTAATTCGATGCGTGGTAATTCCACGCGTGGTAATTCGACGCGTGGTAATTCGACGCGTGGTAATTCGACGCATGGTAATTCGACGCGTGGTAATTCGACGCGTGGTAATTCGACGCATGGTAATTCGACGCGTGGTAATTCCACGCGTGCTAGATAATCATATTCATACACCCCACACTTATTAACCCCTATATTTCTAAAATCTCCAAACTCATTAATCCCTGTGTTCCCAGAACCCCCATATCCATTGATTTATCCTAAACCTCCTTATTCATTGATCTTCACCCAAGATAACCCGTTTGATCGTTAAATTACCATTCTCAAGAAACATTTCTACTAATTTCTGAGAGATCTCAAAAATCGTTAGCTTTACGGGACGTAATCTCCAAAGTCGTAATTTATCGACTCATCGTAAACCGCTTCCGTAACCACGATGGATTTTAATCTATTCGCGAATCTCTGGCCCGCCGGTTTCGAGGGTAACGAGGGTGTTGCGTGTTCACGTGCGTGTAGAAGAGGGTGCTATCAAGATGGGGCGTGTTCCTGGCCCGATAAACTCGGGAATATTCTCGCGGAAATCGTCGAGATTCATTGCCGACACCTTTCGACCGATAGGCCAGAATTAACCCTTCGGGTAAGATCTCTGGTCGCGGACTTCGCGGTCTTCTGACACGAAAACACACGAGAACGGAGGATCGAGAGAAACGAGAAAATTTGATTTTCACAGGTTTTTAAATTTCTAAATGTTCAAACTTATGAATTCAAAAATTGTCAAAATTTACAAATTTACAAAATTCTAAATTGTGAAATATGAACGAAACGATCGGTCGTATTAAATATACACTCAGACGATGATACCTTGAAATTTGTTCCGCGTTAATTTCACGAGATCACCGAAGCCATACTAACCCCTAGGAAGCAGAAACTAGCGAATCGAGACATCGTTCCAATATCGATATCGCGTTAAGCAACTGAAGATCGAACTTCCAATAACGAAATTGTCGCGTCAAAGACGACCACCGCCTGTTGCTAGGCGATGATCAGACCCCGACGTTCCTAAGGAGTTTAGTTTTCTCACGATTTTGCGACACCATTGCCAATCAGCGGGAAAATCTCGATCGAAATCGTCCTCCTCTCGAGATAATCCGATTCCGTCGGGAGAGATTACGTTTTCCACTGGACTATTACTATTTCCGTGATTAATGCGTGTTTCGTACGATCGTTAAACGTCGATCGAATTAAACGCTCGGAAAAGGTAACAAACGATTCTCAAGATGACATAAATCTTGGCGGTTGTTAGCGGCAGGAGGGAGCGTCATAAAACGAGCATCCGATCTGCATAATTCTTAGGACTCTCTGCTCGTTTTTCTTCTTTGATTTTGCAAGTTCGAGAATTTGGAAATTCTAGGAACTTGGAATCTAGGGACTTGAAAACGTAAAAATTGAAAAAAAACCCTTCGAGAAATCTGAAAATTCGAGAGGGAACAAATTAAAAAGAATTCACCATTGACGAAGTCCGAATCTCCCTACATTGCAATCTCCATTTCAATTAAATCGTTGCAAACGATACTGTTTGTCGCAGCACAAATTAATATCAACCGATACCTTTTATTCCCGTGAAATTCGACGTCCGGTTTAAAGCACTAATGAAGTTCGACCGACTCCACGTGGAAAGAAGAATGGAAGAAGAAAAAGAAAGAATCCGAAGAAAAGTTGTGACGTAACGATCGATACACTACGTTAAATTGCTCGGGAAAGGACGATATCTGACCTCGCGATTTCATTTCGCTCTCAGCTTCGCCCGTATTTACCAATTTTTACGAGATTGATTTTAAATTTCACTACGAGGCTTGTATAAAGAGCACTGTTTGGAGAATAATATGATTAACCCGTTTTTACACTTGACGTACTTACTTCTTTCTTTTGTTTCCCTTTTTTTATCGACTCCATTAACGTTGACGCAATATTTGCTGAAAATTCATTTCCGCGTACCTTTGTGCACTGTTATTGCTGTTACTAGCATTCTTCTGCCAATCAGAGGAAAAAGAACGAAAGCGGAATGCGTTATTACTTTTTCATTGAATTCATTTTTATAATTTATCACGCGTTCAAGATTAAATATAAAAATTTATATACATAATTTATATATTTATATACTAATATTATACTAATACTTACTAGTTTAGAATCCATCGAGTCCCTCTCTCTCTATATCGCCACCCCAAAAGAAACCTATCACCAACCCAGCAGAAATAGAAAAGAAAATATCTCCCAAACAAGTTAATTTCCGTCCTCGATGGAAAAATTACCGTCACTTTATTGACGAAACTTTCCTGAACGCAAAACATCACGGAGCAATATTTGAATGAGAAGACAAGAAAACAGCGATATATAAATACACGTCACTTATCAAAATTTACAAAGTAACCAAGACTGTCATTGTTGTTCAAGCCGCGTAGTAGCGAAGGCTACAAACTAATGTTTCAACAAGTGTTCCGTCGACTTTCATATCGTAAACAACAATTACAAAGCTTGATATAGGTATTGTATATATTGTACGCAGGTTTGAAAATCGAAGGAGATTGCGATACACGAGGTTGGAAAAAAAGAGGGTGAACCGAGGGTAGGGATGAAAAATCTTTTCGGAGGGCAGAGAAAGCTCTGAGAGTATTTTCTGCTTTCATGCTTCTTTTCCGAGCGGAAAAAGGACTATTGTCCGATTTCGAGAACACCTCGTCGAGAAACAATTTATCGAACCGTCTTGGTCGAATTATTTCTTTTCGTTTGGTTGCATAACCACAGAGAAGAATTTCTTTAAAATGAAGACTTTAAACGAAGCTACCTTTGAAATTTAGCTAATTTGCAATTTGTAGAATACTTTAATATGTATGTACATAGGGTTGTTTTTGAAGAAGATGTACCTTCAAGTGTAAAAAGAACGCACAGTTTTAAATTTACAAAAATTATTTCTGAGATACTGAATGATTGTGGAAGAATGTGCTAAAAATTACTCGAAGAAGAATTAACAAAAATAACATTACTATAAGTTAATTTGTAGTTCAAGTACAATAATTCTCACAGTCAACCTTGACCAAAATACTATATACCAAATGGACATAAAATTTCAAATTTCTTGATAATCATTCGTAATTCCACGCGTGGTAATTCGACGGGTGGTAATACGATGCGTGGTAATTCGATGCGTAGTAATTCCACGCGTGGTAAGTCCACGCATGGTAATTCGACGCGTGATAATTCGACGCGTGGTAATTCCACGCATAGTAATTCGACGCGTGGTAATTCGACGCGTGATAATTCGATGCGTAGTAATTCGACGCGTGGTAATTCGACGCGTGGGAATTCAATGCGTAGTAATTCCACGCGTGGTAATTCGACGCGTGGTAATTCAATGCGTGGTAATTCGATGCGTAGTAATTCCACGCGTGGTAATTCGACGCGTGGTAATTCGATGCGTGGTAATTCGATGCGTAGTACTTCCACGCGCGGTAATTCGACGCGTGGTAATTCGACCCGTGGTAATTCGATGCATTGTACTTCCACGCGTGGTAATTCGACGCGTGGTAATTCGAAGCGTAGTACTTCCACGCGTGGTAATTCGACGCGTGGTAATTCGATGCGTAGTAATTCCACGCGTGGTAATTCGACGCGTGGTAATTCGATGCGTAGTAATTCGACGCGTGGTAATTCGACGTGTGGTATTTTGATGCGTGGTAATTCCACGCCTAGTAATTCAACGCGTGATAATTCGACGCGTGGTAATTCCACGCCTAGTAATTCAACGCGTGATAATTCGACGCGTGGTAATTGAACACATAGTAATTCAACGCGTGGTAATTCGATTGCGTAGTAATTCAACGCGTGGTAATTCGATTGCGTAGTAATTTCACGCATGGTAATTCAACACGTAAAACCACTCGTAAAACACTGAATTAATTTCCATGCAAGGTGTTAACGAAATAAGTGAAGAACGAGAACGGAATATTGAATTGTTTCAGATAATTGGAAGAAAAGAAAAATGACCGAGGGACAACCATCTTACAAACTGATCTACTTTAACGCCCGCGGTCGTGCCGAGCATATTCGCTACATATTTGCATACGCAGGAATCGATTATGTCGACGAGAGAATTTCCAAGGAACGTTGGCCGGAATTGAAGAAATGTGAGTACGCGGCGTCCACTTTGTACTGAATCGTTTAAACGATTCTTATCGAGGTTGGATCAATATTTTGGATCTACAGGTGTTACCAAAAATTGCTCTCGATTTTGTTAATTGCTCGTGATGTGTCTCGAATGAACAATGATCTATTTTTGTTTGATCAGTTGCTGGGGGGTTTGGAATGATAACATGCGTGGTGTTCGAAAATTATTGTTCTGTTTTTTGATGCGGGTGTTGGGTGAACGAGGTCTTTGATAGATGGAAAGTTAGGGAAGGTTATTGTACATCTTTATCATTTGCAGTTATATTTTTAGTAGTAAAATTTGCTGTTTATAGTAGCAAAATTTTTAATACTTCTTACTACTTATGGTAACAAATTAAGTACTAAAATTTTAGTACTACTTATAATACTAAATTTGTTAATAGTTGCAATCGTAACAATTACGTGATGCACCTTCGTCAATTAATAATTCATAAAACGAACGACAGCCATAATCACCAAACTAGCGCAAATAAATACATCAAGCAGGTAAATATCCCGGTAAAATTCTTGAAAACCTTCGTCATACTTTATGATAATTCCACTAAGATAGTTGCGATTTAATAATCTACAATGTTGTTAAGGACAGACATAATTGTTAAATAAGCTGAATGGATAATTAGCTGATTTTCCTCTTCACAGTTTTTAGATCGTTAAAAACCCTCATAGTTTATGATAATTCTGCGATAATATTTATCAGTCATTTTACAAAATAAGAATAGGCCATGATTGTTGTCGACTGTTTCACCTAACAATTTGCGCAAACGTAGTACCTTGGTATTTAACGCAACGTATTTAGTGATTTGTGTTGTATCGAAGGACGATCATAATTATCCTGGCCTGAATAGTCGACCGAGTATTTTTCATTCAACGTACCGGGTGGTTTTCCTAAAAATGACCTTGACATTTTTTTAAGTATTCGTCCCTCAATACCAATCAAATTGCGTATAGAATATTTCGTATCGTTTGTATTAACCAATAAAGGACTGCAATATAGCACAACTATTACCTGACTTTACCACATGGAAGACATACTGCTATTTTACAATAAATTTCTAAAAATCATCAGTGAATTTCTCAGTGATTCTAATTAAATTAATTTTATATACAGTACATTAACTCTACTAACAGTTAAACCAGTAAAAAATGTTGAATGAATCTAACCAGATGATGATTAAAGTAGATATTTGGATCGTTAGCTTCACACGAATCACCCTGTACATTTTCCGTAAAAAACGAAAAGCGGAGGGTGTTTCGTTAGTAGGACGCGTTGATTAAAACCGGCATAATTTCGCCCGGGCTATTCACGGCTCGTGGCTCAACTTATATACGTACAGTCAAGAGCAAATCTGGCTCCCCTATGAAAAATACAACCAAGGGAAATTCAGCTAGTCAATTTCTAGGGATTTTTCAAAATTTAAGAACTTGCAAACGTGGTAACAAAGTGGAGCCACAAGAATTTGGAATCGGGGAATTTAGGGATCTAGGGATTTGGGATTTGGGGGATTTGGGGGATTTGGGGGATTTGGGGGGGTTGGGGGATTTGAGATGAGGGATTTGGGGGATTTTGGGGATTTGGGGGATTTGAGATGAGGGATTTGGGGGATTTTGGGGATTTGGGGGATTTGGGGGATTTGGGGGATTTGAGATGAGGGATTTGGGGGATTTTGGGGATTTGGGGGATTTGAGATGAGGGATTTGGGGGATTTGGGAGATTTGAGATGAGAGATTTGGGGGATTTGGGGGATTTGGGGGGTTTGAGATGAGGGATTTGGGGGATTTGAGATGAGGGATTTGGAAATTCCGAGATCTTTTAGGAAATGTAGGGATTTGAGGATGCAGAGATTTGGGGGTCTTCATAATCTGGGGTGTGAAGGTTTAGGGATTTAGATATTTGGAGATCGAGGTATTTGAGGATCTAGGGATTTGGATTCTAAGAATTTAGAAATGCAGGGATCTGGAACTGTAGAGATTCGGTACTCTAGAGGTTTGGAGATGATCTAAATTTGATTTGAGGATTTGATCTGATTTGATGATCTAAAGATTTGAGGATCTAGGGATCTGACAATGTAAGTCCTTGGAGACATACATATTTTGAGATCTACAAAATTTGAAGATCTAGAGATCCATGTACCTAGAGATTCGAAGCTCTACTTATTTGAAGGTACAGTATATGTCCACAAAACAGTCCCAGGAAGTTGTGGACCTAGAAATTTACACACATACTTCTATGGCTTGGAATTCGGTGGTCCAAGAGTTCCCTGATGAGCAGCACCAGAACTTAGATACTTGGAAATCCAGGAATGTAGGAGACTCGAACCTATAACTTCAAAGTTCGCTATACTTAAGTTGCGTATATTAATCTATGCTGCGTCTGACTGTACATAGATATTTCGGCACGGCCGCAATTTTCCATCGATCGAGTCTGTTCGAAGCTAACAGCATTTGTTCTTAGCGATGCCTTATGGAATGCTGCCTGTGCTGGAGATAGACGGGAAACCGATATCGCAGAGCAACGCCGTGGCAAGATATTTGGCGAGGAAACACAATCTAACAGGAAGGGACGAATGGGAAGCGATGCAGTGCGACGTTCTCGTCGATACTCTTGGGGACCTCAAGCAATGTGAGCGATCAGAATGCGAATCGATGTTCCCTTTATCTGCTTCGTTTCTGAACCGCGTCGTCTCTATTTCTTCCCTAGTTCTATTGTTTAGTAACTTTCCTCTGTTTCTCAGTCGCTAAACAAGCGGAATAAAAACGACGCGTTACTCGATAGGAAGATCTCGGGATGCGATAACGTTGCTGATTTTCAATTACGAAATGCATGATTGTGTAACCTCGGTTCGTTTGCATAATGCGTTGACTATCGCAACAAAAAAAAAAATTACGAGCTTCATTTCTAATTCCGTGCATGCATTCCCCTGTCGCTCGCGAGATATGTATGAATTAAAAACAAGGAAAAAAACAATTGAAATTGTTCCCAGCGATGTCCATAAGGTAGAAAAAGGAAATGATCGCTGCGGGTATCATTTGCGATTAAAACGTCGATTTGCGCATAGATTTCCACGGTTTTGCGCGAATGCGTCTCTTTTTCCGTTCGCTTTTTTCTGTTTCCTTCTAGTCTCTCTTTTTTTCGCCGTTCCTACAACTCTTCGTTATTTCCGTTTCGCTTTAATCCGTCGATGATTCACGATTCGATGCACCTGAACAGCTGGAACATCGCAGATTTTCTTCGAGCTATAATGATGCATGTTTTTGATAGCCCGTTTAACCGTGACCATTACCATAACGAGCGTCAATAAGAAACCATGGCATAATTCGATGACGCGCCTACGCGATTTCGTATTTTCCTCGTTGCTTTTTATTCTTCGTATTCGAAACGTAATAAGGACTAAACTGCTATTATTCGCGAGTATATGTGTATCATCGTGTTGATCATTATTATATGAACAGTTACGTATATTAAAAATTAACTAGTTTAAACTTGAGCCTTCAGTTTCTTATTTCACATTATTGCAATTTTAGTGACATTCGGAACCGGTCTATTACTGTCAATTTAAAAATATTTAACCGACAGACTCTTGTTATATTGCCACTTTTACATGGAATTTCGCGTTATATCGCCGCAAACTGTATATCACCACGTTTTATATCGCTACGCATTGTATGTTGCCCCGCGTTATATCGCCGCGAAGTTGTATATTGCCTCGCATTATATTGCCGCGAGTTATATATTGCCATGTGTTATATCGCCACGCGTTGTATGTTGCCTCGCGTTATATCGCCACGCGTTGAATGTTGCTTCGCGTTATATCGCCACGCGTTGAATGTTGCCTCGCGTTATATCGCCACGCGTTGCATGTTGCCTCGCGTTATATAGCCACGCGTTGAATGATGCCTCGCGTTATATCGCCACGCGTTGAATGTTGCTTCGCGTTATATCGCCACGCATTGAATGTTGCTTCGCGTTATATCGCCACGCGTTGAATGTTGCCTCGCGTTATATCGCCACGCGTCGTATGTTGCCTTGCGTTATATCGCCGCGAGTTGTATATTGCCTCGCGTTATATTGCCGCGAGTTATATATCGCCACGCGTTGTATGTTGCCTCACGTTATATCGCCACGCGTTGTATGATGCCTCGCGTTATATCGCCACGCGTTGTATGATGCCTCGCGTTATATCGCCACGCGTTGAATGTTGCCTCGCGTTATATCGCCACGCGTTGAATGTTGCCTCGCGTTATATCGCCTCGCGTTATATCGCCACGCGTTGAATGTTGCCTCGCGTTATATCGCCGCGAGTTGTATATTGCCTCGCGTTATATCGCCGCGCGTTGTATATCGCCACGTGTTGTATATTGCCTCGCGTTATATCGCCGCGAGTTGTATATCGCCACCCGTTATATCGCCACGCATCACATATCATCATGTACTATATCGCCACGTATGGTATTACCGCGCATATTATATTGCCACGCGTTATATCGCCACGCGTTATATCCTCACGCATTACATCGTCATGAATTACATTGATATGCATTATATCATAATGAACTATATTGATATGTGTTATATCATCACGCATTATATTGCCTCTCACTGTAATGCCACGCGTTATAACATACATTATATTGCCATACAACACTGACGCCATAAAAATTTGTCTCCGCTTCTATTTTTTAATTAAACTTAATAAATAGCGTGTACCGTGTGCGACGATAAAGCGAAGCGATTTAAAATTGTCCGAGTAAAGTTAGAAGAATGAAATTGTAGCAATCTTAAACAACACACAAGCGTGTCCTCTTTTTCACCAACTTTCTTAGTTACATCCTCTGTAAGAAGGATAAATAATGGTACGTTTAACGTCATACGTTCCAGTTATATCCCAATATCGTACGGAAGAGGATCTCTTCAAGAAGGAAGAGAAGAAGGCGAAACTTTTAAAAGAAACGATACCGTTTTACTTGAACAAGTTCGAGAAAACTGTCGGCGAGAACGGAGGCTACGCCGTTGGCTCCACTGTAAGTCATTGTTCTTGCGGATTTGATATTAAGATTTTTACCATTTACGCGAGAAACTTCGAAGACGACTAGCAAGAAAAAAACTATATCGAGGTTCTTACGTAAACTTCTAGATAAACTTTTAACGCGACGAGGAAAATCTTGCTTAACAATGTTTGAACGGAAAAAATTGACCGAAACGTTCAGTTATTTCATTATCGAATGTCAGCGGTATACTTTTTCTTTCCAAATGGAATGGAAAGATTTTTTCAGAGAAATGAATTGCTATTTTTCAGACAACGTGGGCAGATTTTGTGTTCGCAGTGGCACTGGAGAATTTTGAAAATATTTTCGGCACGACGGCGTTAGAAAATTATCCCGGTCTTCGAGCTTTGAAGAAAAGGGTTCACGAGATACCTGCGATCGTTGATTGGCTGGCTAAGCGACCTAACACAGAATTTTAAAGCGAAAACGCGGGAAAAATGAGAACATATCTTAATTCTACGTGTGCGCTTGGAATAATATAATTCAATGTGTTCGTTAATGTTGCGAGTTGTCAATGTTGTAATTTTATCAATAAATGATACGAATGTTTGTCTATAAATACGCCGCGATATTTGACGGAAAATTCAAATGTTAAAACTGTGTTAGATCGAACTGTACATTTCTGATACAACCTGAACACTTGAGCTTAAAAGACAGTCAATATTTCTGGAATATATGTACGTTTATATGTAAGATGTCTTCAGACAAAAATATAAGATACACAGTTTTTTCTATATTTTTAGTTAAATGATATTAACAAAAATTTATTTTTGTTGCGTTGTATTGTTCTATGACAAGAATATACATTTACGAGCTTTATATTTTATAATTTGTATTTGTTTCGTGTTTATTATTCTTGTATTTTTGTGACACAGTGATATACTTTTGAAGAAAGTATTAATATTTGCTAATATCAAATGTCAAAAAGAGTGTGACGTCATAGAAATCTAATTGCACGAACACAATGTTTAGCTTACACTTTATCGACAAAAATTTACGAAACACTAAATTCGCGGTCAATTTGACACTGAATGCGAAATAGGTTAGTCAACACTCAAATCGATGTAACGTTAACTCGATAATTTGAATTCTGATATGATTAAATGTTACTGATTAAGTGTTAAGAAATGATGTAATATGAAATAAATTATTGTAATTTAAAAATGCTGACTAATGGAACATAATAACATTGTAAAATAATTATTTTCCCATTACTTCCTTTACTACTTATTTTCGTGTGTAATAGTTATTTCGATAAGATAGTATTTCGATTACCGTATCGACATCGCCATCTGACAGTGAATAGCGTAACCTCTTTACTTCACAACCTTTGTACGATGGGTACATGTTGTGTAACATTGCACAATATCGCGTTACATTTTTTAAAAATGATAAAACACTGAGTTCGAGAGTAGCTCGAAAATTTGAAATATTTTAACGTAACATGTATATAACGAATAATCACTTGTTTCGTATTAACACAAGATTTTTTATTAATCGATCATTCTTGGCTTCTCATAATTCGCGCTACGGATCATGCGTAGAACGCAACCAATCAAACTTGAACATCGACTATTACAGCTCATTGAGTTCCTCCCATCACGTTGGCTTCGCTTTCCTCTTATGTCCATAAAATACTTCTTTATTGAATAAATTTGATTCCTTTTATTAAAACTTAGTTCTTATAGACTCATATTTATGAAGAACGTTAATTTTTATTCGTTAAAGTTTACAAGTGCAGAAATCAATTAGTTCTTCTAGATGCTTCTATAGAATCTCATATTTTTTTAGCATCAACAATCTCGACCAATGAAATACCGTTATCGTAGATTGAGAAGGGCAGACTATATATAGCAGCATAATAAAGTTCCATTAAATTACGACTTGCCGGCCGGTTCGGAAGCGTTTTGCTCTTGTTTCACGTTTTGCGTCTTCCAACAATAAGAAAAAGTGTAATGTATTCCTATTTTATTTCTGCTTCTTAGTTATTCATGTTTTATTTCTTGTAAAAAATGTCATATTATTCTTCCGTGTATTTATTTGGAAATTCGTGATCGATATATTGAACTTTCGCAAAAAGTAATTTGGTGTCATTGACCTTATCGATGATTTAATATTGTTAGAAAAGCGTGTCAGAGAAATTAGGATAAAATTATGTTGCTGAAAGTTCAAAACTCAATGTTAATAGACAGTAATTTATAAATGTCTTTCCCAGAATCTTGCAAAATGCGCATAAACAGTACTTGCACACGTACCTCCATGTTGTGATACTAACGTGAAGTAACGCTTCTTGAAAGTGTTTAAAATAATTCTATCTGAAAAAGCTTTTAGCAACAAAGTAAATAAATTAATTAAATGCTATATGTACCAATAAAATTTTCTCTTGTAGTAATTGTTTTTTGTTTAATTAATGTATTGTAATAAATTAATTTCATATTTATTTTTCCTTACAGAAACATGCCTCAGTACAAGTTAACTTATTTCCCAGTTAAGGCTTTGGGAGAACCAATTCGCTTTCTCTTCAGCTATGGAGGTGTTGAATTTGAGGACTTCCGTTTTAACAGAGAAGACTGGCCAAAACTAAAACCTGGTAAGTGTAAATTTTAGATCAATTTCATTTGTTTAGTTATGTTCTACATGCAGCCAATTTATTGTTTCAAATCTTTCTGTTTGTAAAAATGTACATCATATTGTGGGATGTTTATGTAATTTTTGTTTATCCTTCCATGAGATATCTTGGGGACAATAGCTATTGTCCACAAGACAATGCTCCCTTGTTCCTCGATATATCATCAATAAAGTAAAATTATGACTTCTAAATAGATATTTGTAATCATACAGGAAGCAATAAATCTATGTAATGTTAAACAAATGATTCAAGAAGAAATAATGACTTATTTCTTTTTTGCTTTGGTATTCAGAGGTTTCTGATAATAAGAATATACTTTCTATTTTGTCTTTCCTGTTACTTTCAGACATGCCATTTGGCCAGGTTCCTGTATTGGAGGTTGATGGAAAGAAAGTTTGTCAGTCTGTAGCCATTTCTCGCTACTTGGCCAAACAGTTTGGTTTGGCTGGTAAGAATGATTGGGAAGCTCTTGAAATTGACTCCACAGTTGACACCATCCATGATCTGAGAGCAAGTAAGTATTTAACACAATTGCAGAATTCAAATTGGACTTGTATTATATGTGATTAGTTTCCATTAGAAAAGGTATGTTTTATAAAGAGTATTGTTTAAACAAAGATTTTATTTTTCAGAGATTGGTGCCTATCACTATGAGCCCAATGAACAAGCCAAAGCTGAGAAACTCAAGATTGCACAAGAACTGGTGCCATACTACTTGGAACGTTTGGACGCCCAGGTGAAGAAAAACGGCGGTTACTTTGTTGGCGGTGCTCTTACCTGGGCTGACCTTACCTTTGTTGCTCTTCTCGACTACCTGAACTTCATGATGGGTCACAATATCATAGAGAAATACGACAACCTGAAACAACTACAAGAGAAGGTTCTCGCTATACCTAAAATCAAAAGTTGGGTCGACAAACGTCCCCAGTCTGATGCCTAAGCAAATTTACCGTTTTCGTATCAATTTTTTTTATTTGTAAATGCGTAGAGTTCGCGGTCAGAAGAGAATTGTAAACCCATGAAGTATTTTTATATGCACAAAGAATTGTGCTGTATTATTTTGAATATCCCTACTACAGTTTACTTAGCAACACCTGTGCCAGTTGGATATGGCTTATTTTAGATTGCCACGTTAATACACGGTTAATCAATATAACAAGATTATTCATATACCGTACAAAGATATTTGTATACCATAAATAGACTGTTGAGATTATGTTGTACTTTCCTGCAGAAATAAACATTTCATTTTATTAATTCCGACTTTCTTTTTAGATCACATCCTTGAAATTATTTATAAGCGTTGAACATGTTTCAAAGTCAATATAAATGTTGCATCTATTCATAGTTTGAGAATTAATATACCTGTCGCTAAAGCTGAAGTTAGTATTATTTTCATGTTCTAGAAAATAGGGAGATCGATAACGATCAATATAATTATCCTCCACTTAAAAATCAATCCAATTGAGAATTTGTGCACAAACAAATTTCTTATCACCCATGATACAACATACATTTCTGTCTCTGTTTCTGTTATGGAAGAACATAAGAATTACTTTTAGCAAACAAGATACGACTGTCAGTGGAAAGTAGTTAATCTAACAGACCAGTTGTTGGATATAGATAAGACTGAAAAATAAAAATCATGCCATACAGATAATTTGACTTGGTCTGCACTTTGTGAGGTGGACAAGTGACAATGATTGTTTTATTAAAATATAGGTATCTTCGTTTGTAATTTTTTTTATATACTTCATTAAATAAATCTTGCATGAGATAGCTAAAAAATTCCAGTGTGATCGTTGTAAAATTGACTGTACGCTCGTTAATGAAGGTGCACATTGTATACATATCAAAAGAGGAAAATTAATCTTCTCTCGATTCATGCAACATTAATTACTCGTTCCTCACCTTCGGATGCCTTGCAGTCTACGGATATAAATTGTCATGCGTGACTGGCATTTGCAACAAAGTGTACAAAGACTAAGTAGATTAAATGTAACTAAGTAAAATTCATCTCGCGAATTATAAATAAATAAATTTTGTGGAGTTAAGTAACATTGTACAGATAGTTGACGTGCAGGGGTATCGGCCCCTTTTGATTCTAGTTACATTCACGTCGAAACAGCTCGTAAATCAGTTTTTCCAGCAGGACGTTTATTGACTTACACAATGTTACGCAATGTATATTGAGTAATAACTGCTCCAATACCTGCTCATGGCTTGCTATATACAGGAAGCTGACTCATTGTAACGCACAAAGACAACGTTAAGTTATTACATAACGAGTCGGTATCTGACGGATTCAAATTTGTTATTTTGGATAATCAGCTTTACAAAGTGTTCACTTGACAAACGTCGAAAACATTTGGTTAAGCAATCTTTTACAATCATAAAATACGATATTAACATTTATACTGCAGGTTAAATAGTGTAATGAGTTACTGAAGTAATTTGTCAACGTCGTTAGTTCAATTATAAATATTCAATACACCTTTTGATCTCAAAAGGTCGTTTTCAATACACCTTTAGCTGATCTCCGGTTACATGGTACATCTGATTATTAGAGAATTCCTAGAAAAATGTCGTGTTTACTGATAATTTTTACATAGCAATTCTGATTACTTTAGAAATTGAAGCAAAACGATTACAGTTTTATCTTCACTGCTGAATCATGTAATAGAGTAAGCATACCCGGAGCCTCATTTTTCGATGGCCGTGACTTGCAGAATTCTAGGTTCTCTGAACCTCTCCTTTTTTTTTGTGGCGCGATGATACACAATTTGAATTGTGCAATCTTGTTATACTTTCTCAAAGATTTTGACATTTGAGATCTGCGGAAAAAATGAAATTTTGAAATTTTATGTTTCAGGATTTTTTGGAATGGTTTTAGGTGTTTTCGGGATTTGGGCTTTGAATTTTTGGGGCTTTTACATTTTTTGGGTTTTGGGGTCTTTAGATGTGACAATTTTGGTATTTTTAGGGCATTGTGAATTCTTGAGATTTTGGGGTTTTGAAATATTTTAGATTTTAGTCTTTGGATGTGAGAATTTTGGAATTTTTGAGGTTTTGAAATTTTTCAGATTTTAGGGACTGCAGACGTCAGAATTTTGCAATTTTTGGGGCATTGTGGTTTTCAATTTTAGAGAATTTGGGGTTTTGAAATTTCGAGGTTTTAGAAATTCCAGACTTTAGAGTTTCGAACTATTTTAGATTTTGGGGTTTGGAAATTTCGGGATTTTAGAAATTCCAGACTTCAGAGTTTCGAACTTTTTTAGATTTAGGGGTTTGGAAATTTCAAGATTTTAGTTTTTACATTTTTTAGATTTTGGAGTTTTTGAATTTTTAGAAGCTTGAGAATTTTCCAAACTTTAGAATTTTAGAATTATCAAGATCTTATAGAGTTGAAATCTTGGATTCTCAATATTACAAATTTCAGAAGTTTTAATATTTCAAGATTTCAAGACTTTCAGACTTCATCTTTCTTTAATTTTTAGTATTCAGTTTTAAACTTCCAGAATTTTATAATTTTAAAAGTTTGCAATTTACTAATTGTACATTTTTAAATGTAACTTAAAATTGATTAAATGTCATTAAATGCTGTAATGTATTAAATTTTCAAACTGTGAGAACAAATTCTCAAACCTTCAAGTTCTCAAAACTCTGGTACTCGAAACTTGCATTATTTAAAAACTTATAGCTGCAATAATGTTCTATTAATTCTTCTTGAACAGCAACATAAAAAAATCTAAAAAATTATATTTCTTTTTTATCCCCTTTTAAATAAAATTTCAATTTTGAATTTACAGTCAAAGTATTAGCATACGTAAAATAGTATAATGCAAATATACAATATAAGTATACAATATATAATAATATAAGTATGCAGTATATAACATATATTACATATTATTACAATGTATTACATGGTGCAACACATGACATCGCATTTTGTCGAGAAAAGTGCAAATATATTGTCAAGATTGTAAAGGATTGTAGCCGTATAATAATTGTTCCACCACATGACCTCCATTTCTAAATGGTGGGGAGTGCAGATATCGTGAATAACATACAGGCAATAAATAGCAACTAGGAATCGAGTATAGAATCAGTAGTTCTCCAGAGATCGCTGCTTCTAGTTCTTACACCAACGTTGTTCTCAGTGAAATCTTTGTGTAAGTGCATCATCTTGCAACATTATATTAAACCCGGAAGTCACGTCATGAACGTTAACTCTTTGCGGGTGACGCGGTTTTAAACTTCACACGCTACGTGGAATATTATTGATTTCAAGCTTATTCATTCGTTCTGTAAAATTATATATTATTTGTTATAGCAAAACGCTTTATAGTTTTATTTATAGTTTTGTTTCGAGTCACAAACTTAGCGGAATTACTGTATTATTTATTGTAGTTATTGTTATTATAGTATTTGTTGTAGAAATTATTATTAGGGTATTTCTTGTAGAAATTATTATTAAGGTATTTATTGTAGAAATTATTATTAAGGTATTTATTGTAGAAATTATTATTACGGTATTTATTGTAGAAATTATTATTAAGGTATTTATTTTAAAAATTATTATTAAGGTACTTATTTTAGAAATTATTACGGTATTCATTATAGAAATTATTATTACAGTATTTATTATAAAAAAAAATGATTACGTTATTCATTATGGAAAAATTCTTATTATGTTACTTATTATAGAATTTTTTTAAAAGACTCGAAATGAAATTTTCTTCAGTGAAAAATAAGTAGTGGAAATTTTGTTTGAAACTAGTCGTTGAACACTGAACAAAATTAATACTAAATTAGCAATAATTTGTGGTTAAATTACTTACGATTGTCTGTATAATTATTGTGGAAACATAGCATGACATTTGCACAATGCGAATTTTATTATTTTTGACAAGTTTGAACACACATTCGTATGTGCATTGTTCGTGAAGAGTTAACGTTTGTTTAAGTACTATCAAGTATTCAACATTTAGTGCTAATTAATGAGCATCTGTAGATCCTCTATTGAAGTCGTTTAACCGGCATTATTCAGCTTCCTTCAGCTCTAATAGCAATAGTATTATTTGTAACTTTGCGGAAATGCCAAGGTTGCTTTACTAAGAACTTGCATAGAATGTTTTTACAATCGAACCGAACGACAGGAAAACAAAATGGCATTTTAAATTTGTACAAAATTAATAAGATACTATAAATTAGCTGTTTTGTAATTTCTATGTAGTACAAATATAATTTATTAATGTAACAGTAAAGTGTCCCAATTTTTAGATGGGTAGATTAGTCTCAGGTCTACTTTCTAACACAGAAGTTATGACCTTGACCTACGAACGGATATGTAGTTTACAGTTTATACAATGAAAATATACGAAGACCTAAAACCGTCTTCTTCAAGCTACCAAGTTTAGAATTTTCAAGGTTACTTTACACGTTGACTGAAAACTTTGCAAACTTTAAAAATTAATTTTCAAATTGATGGCACTTTTAAATGAGGCTTTTACAAGAACATATAATATACATACAGTCTTTAAAAAATTAAATTCTCTTCAAAAATTAAATTCATAATAACACGTAAAGATGCAGTTACATTCTACAAAAAGTTAAATTCTCTTCAAAAATTAAATTCATAATAACACGTAAAGATGCAGTTACATTCTACAAAAAGTTAAATTCTCTTCAAAAATTAAATTCTTAATAAAATGTAAAGATGCAGTTACATTCTACAAAAAATAAAATTCTCTTCAAAAATTAAATTCATAATAACACGTAAAGATGCAGTTACATTCTACAAAAAATAAAATTCTCTTCAAAAATTAAATTCATAATAATACGTAAAGATGCAGTTACATTCTACAAAAAATTAAATTCCCTTCAAAAATTAAATTCATAATAATACGTAAAGATGCAGTTACATTTTTAATTTTGCATTAACTAATACGTTTGTATTAAATGTATTACTCGAGCAGTTTTATCACCTACTTAGGTAATACCAATGATTAGCCTAACACCGATAAACATAACCAATAGATATAGTCGTGGGAAGCGATCTAAGATATCCCCAATTAATTTCAATGTTATGGTCGTTAAACTGGTCGATTTCACGTAGCATTGAGTTACAAATTGTCGGTGATGATTCTTTCGGAATGTTCTCGAATCTTGCACTGTCATTGGTTACGTGGCTGATTGAGACCTTCTGCCATCATTCCAACAGATACTTGTTCTGTAACCTTCAACACGTAGAACGGCAAATAAAACGAAAACCGCGATAAATATTTCTGTACTTGTCGATATTTGGTTATTTATGTATGTGAGTTTTAAATAGAACTTTTTTTCAAGACTTTTTATTTTCTGTTTAGGTAATTAGGTTGAAGCTTTATTGATTATTGTGTTGTTCGGAGCGTTTCTATAGTGATTCTTGATTAAAATGATTGATTAGAAAAATCAATTTTTAATAGCATTAGCATGATTAATATTGTAGATGTTCATTTTTAATATGTAGAAATTTGTGGAACATTTATAATTATCTGCAAAATGAATGTATTTAAAAAATTTATAATTATGTGCATATATGTATGAACTCTATAATTGTCTACAAAATTGTAGTACTGTAAATCAACAATTATTTACGAAATTAAAGTATGTATTAACTTTATAATTATTTACAAAATTAAGGTTCTATAAGGTCAGTAATTATCTACAAAATCAATGTATCTGCAAACTCTATAATTATCTATAAAATTAGAGTATGTACACACTTTATAATTATCTACAAAATTAATATGTGTATAGACTGTATAATTATCTACAAAATTAAAGTACTGCAAGGTCAATAATTATCTACAAAGTTAGCGCATGTTCAAACTGTAAAATTATCTAGAAAATTAAAGTACTATAAGATGAACATTTATTTACAAAATTAAAGTATCATAAACTCTACAATTTTTTACAAAATAAATATATGTATAGACTGTATAATTATCTACAAAATTAAAGTACTACAAGGTCAACAATCATCTACAAAATTAGCACAAGTTGAAACTCTATAATTATCTACAAAATTAATGTCCTACAGGATGAACATTTACCTACAAAATTAGCACATGTTGAAACTCTATAATTATCTACAAAACTAAAGTACTACAGGATGAACATTTATCTACAGAATTAAAGTATCACAAAGTCTACAATTTTTTACAAAATTAATATATGTATAGACTGTATAATTATCTACAAAATTAAAGTACTACAAGGTCAACAATTATCCACAAAATTAGCACAAGTTAAAATTCTAAAATTACCTAAAAAATTAATGTCCTACAGGATGAACATTTACCTACAAAATTAGCACATGTTGAAACTCTATAATTACCTACAAAATTAAAGTACTACAAGATGAACATTTACCTACAAAATTATAGTTCTACAAGATGAACATTTACCTACAAAATTAAAGTATCACAAAGTCTACAATTTTTTAGAAAATTAATATTTGTATAGATTCTACAATTATCTACAAAATTAAAGTATTACAATGTCAACAATTATCTACAAAATTATAGTTCTATAAGATGAACAATTATCCACAAAATTAAAGTACCTCAATCTCTACTTATCTGCAAAATTAAAGTACCTCAATCTCTCCACTTATCTACAAAATTAAATCATCTACAATTACGTAATCTATGAGATCCCCAGTCAACAGATAACACGATTTATGCTCATTCTACAGATTTTATCATACACAAACATTCCCCACTAATATAACATACATCTTCAATAATACACAACTCTTGTGTTAACTACACAAAAATACCAAACGAAACATTGTTAAAACCCAGAATAACAAGAGCAATAAATAAGAAAAATGACAGCCTCAATAAAATCTTGTACAGCCATTAAACATGGCTGTCACAGTTCAATTGTTCTCTATTTTTCCGTTTCGATCAATTTCTTCACCATTTATCTGTTTTGACATCCACCTATTTAAGTTTACGTTCTTCTCACCGAGTTCAATTAATCGAAACCGATTTTATTCTATTGAAAAATGGCGGATCGAAGGACGAATCAAAGTTTACCGTGGCAACATAAGTAAATACGAGATAATATACGATGTTTTCACCTTGGTACAACCTACAATCAACCGCTCTGTATTTAGCAATCAGCGACTGTGTCTCCTGTTCGATGTGCAAATTGAAAATCAAATGAATCTCGTTAACTCCATAAAAGAAGATTCCGATATCGCAAATTGTTTCTTTCTAATAATTTTTTATTAGATATAAGCAGACAGTCTTCGAATGATACTTTCGTTTGAATATGCAGATGGTACAAAGAACCTATTGTTTTAATTTATGAGCCTTTTATCTTGTTATACGAATGCTGCAGATAATGTAATCTTAAAATTGTCGTATTTTATGTAACGAGTGATTAAGGCTTATTTGTGTAGACTATTTTACGAGATAATTATTTGCAGAATCACGAGATATTTGAGAAATTTTGTTCTGAATAATTGCAATTTTATTACATGTGTTTGCGTATGGATTTATTACGCGTGAAGCAATTTTCGTAAACAGTTTATCAAATTTTGCATTTGTTACGTAACTTTATCAGATGTTTCATAACAGATATAATATATCATAACAGATATAACATTTTAACAATTACTAAAATATCTTGAAATTGTAGAATGGAACAATAAATTTTAGAATTTTAAATGTTTAAACGTTTTTATTTAGAATTGAAAATGTTTAAATAAATAAATTATGGAGTCATGTAATTAATGATTGGACAAAATTAAATAATATTGAATATTTTTTTTTAATGCAGACAATGCCCAGCTACAAGTTAACATACTTCAACGTCTCCGGACTTGGTGAGCCAATCAGGTTCATCCTGCATCAGAGTGGTATCCCCTTCGAGGACAAGAGGTTGACCTTCGAAGAATGGCCTCAAGTTAAAGCTCGTGAGTATGCTAAATGCTTGCTAAACGTGTTAGAAGAACTAGTTATTGTTAGGATAGCTAACACTTCAGGGATAATTGGAATTATAGAACTCTTTATTTGATATTAATAATTTTGCGAATTCTGAAATTTTGGAGTTTACAAGTTTTTGAGGTTCTAAATTTTCGAATTTTTGATTTTTGGAATTTCTAAATTTATAGATTGCTATATTTTCCAATTCCTGAATCACTAAATTACTGTATTTCCGAATTTCTACATTTCCAAATTGCTAAATTCTTGAATTCCTAAATCTCTAACTTGCTAAATTCTCGAATTCCTAAATCTCCAAATTGCTAAATTTCTAAATTCTTAAATCCCCAACTTGCTAAATTCCCATATTCCTAAATCCTCAACTTGCTAAATTCCCAAATTCCCAAATCCCCAACTTGCTAAATTCCCATATTCCTAAATCCCCAACTTGCTAAATTCCCAAATTCCCAAATCCCCAACTTGCTAAATTCCCAAATTCCTAAATTCCTAAATCCCCAACTTGCTAAATTCCCAAATTCCCAAATCCCCAACTTGCTAAATTCCCAAATTCCCAAATCCCCAACTTGCTAAATTCCCAAATTCCTAAATTCCCAAATCCCCAACTTGCTAAATTCCCAAATTCCTAAATCCCCAACTTTCTAAATTCCCAAATTCCCAAATCCCCAACTTGCTAAATATCCAAACTCCTAAATCCTCAACTTGCTAAATTCCCAAATTCCCAAATCTCCAACTTGCTAAATATCCAAATTCCCAAATCCCCAACTTGCTAAATTCCCAAATTCCCAAATCCCCAACTTGCTAAATTCCCAAATTCCTAAATTCCCAAATCCCCAACTTGCTAAATTCCCAAATTCCCAAATCCCCAACTTGCTAAATTCCCAAATTCCCAAATCCCCAACTTGCTAAATTCCCAAATTTCTAAATCCCCAACTTGCTAAATTCTCAAATTCCCAAATCCCCAATTTGCTAAATATCCAAATTCCCAAATCCCCAACTTGCTAAATTCCCAAATTCCTAAATCCCCAACTTGCTAAATTCCCAAATTCCTCAATCCCCAACTTGCTAAATTCCCAAATTCCTAAATCCCCAACTTGCTAAATTCCCAAATTCCTAAATCCCCAACTTCCTAACTCCCCGTATTCCTAAGTCCCCAACTTGCTAACTTCCCGTATTCCTAATTCCCAACCCCCTAAATTCCCGTATTCCTAACTCCCCAACTTCCTATATTCCCAAATTCTTAAATCTCCAAATTTCTAAATCTTCGAATCCCCAACTTTCCAAACCCAAAAATTCGCAAACTCAATACTCCTCAAATTTCCAACACACCATTATCCCACATTTAAAAACTGCCCAAATTAAAAAGTTTACTCCAGAAAAATTGATACAAAATCGCTAGAAAATCTTTTTAACCATTTATTGTTTATATTTCAGAGATGCCATTGGGTCAAGTACCAGTGCTCGAAATCGACGGTAAACCACTTTATCAATCAAAAGCCATCAGCCGTTATCTCGCGAAGAAGAACAATCTCTATGGCTCCAACGACCTTGAAGCGTACGAAATTGACGCCACCATCGACACCCTCGATGACTTGAGAACTGGTGAGTATTTCTTTTAAACATGTAATATACTTTGAAATTATTCAGCAGTTTTAAGTGAAATCGTATTTCTACAGCCTTCTCGCAATATTATTGGGAAAAGGACGCTGCAGTCAAGTCAAGGTTGAAGGAGACCCTTGACACAAAAAAACCCTTCATTCTTCAGAAACTTGACGAACAAGTGAAGAAGAACGGAGGATACTTCGTTGGAGGAAAGGTAATTTACTTCTTACAGTAAATTTATTTATTTATTGTAGGCATTTGCTAATTTGGAAATGTGGAGATTGATGTGGAGATTGGGGAGTTGAGAAGTGGGAGGTTTACAGATTTGGGGAGCTGAGAGTTGGGAGATTTAGATATTTAGGAATTTGTGAGTTGGAGAATTTAGGAATTTGGGGAGTTGAGAGTTGGGATATTTGGGAATTTGGGGAGTTGAGAGTTGAGATATTTGGGAATTTGGGAAGTTGAGAGTTGAGATATTTGGGAATTTGGGAAGTTGAGAGCTGGGAGGTTTAGAGATTTGGGGAGTTGAGAGTTGGGAGGTTTAGAGATTTGGGGAGTTGAGAGTTGGGAGATTTGGATATTTGGGAATTTGTGAGTTGGAGAATTTAGAAATTTGGGAAGTTGAGAGTTGGAGAATTTAGAAATTTGGGGAGTTGAGAGTTGGAATATTTGGGAATTTGGGGAGTTGAGAGTTGAGAGATTTAGAGATTTGGGGTGCTGACAATTGAGAGAGTTAAATATTTGGGAATTTGTAAGTTGGGGAATTTAGAAATTTGGGGGAGTTGAGAGTTGGAGAATTAAGAAATTTGGGGGAGTTGAGAGTTGGGATATTTGGGAATTTGGGGAGTTGAGAGTTGGGAGGTTTAGAGATTTGGGGAGCTGAGTATTGGGAGATTTAGACATCTGGGAATTTGTGAGTTGGAGAATTTAGAAATTTGGGGAGTTGAGAGTTGGAGAATTTAGAAATTTGGGGGAGTTGAGAGTTGGGATATTTGGGAATTTAGGGAGTTGAGAGTTGGGAAATTTAGAGATTTGGGGAGCTGAGTATTGAGAAATTTAGATATTTGGGAATTTGTGAGGTGGAGGATTTAGAAATTTGGGGAGTTGAGAGTTGGACAATTTAGAAATTTGAGGGAATTCAGAGTTGATATATTTGGAAATTTGGGGAGTTGAGAGTTGAGAGACTTAGAGATTTGGGGAGCTGAAAATTGAGAGAGTTAAATATTTGAGAATTTGTAAGTTGGGGAATTTAGAAATTTGGGGGAGTTGAGAGTTAGAATATTTGGGAATTTGGGGAGTTGAGAGTTGGGAGATTTAAAGATTTAAGGATTTGAGTATTGAGACATTTAGATATCTAGGAGTGTGTGAAATTTAGGAATTTGTTAATTAGAGAGTTGAGGGACTTCGGGGAGTTTAATTCAAATTAAATTTGATTCTAATTTCTAAATTATATTTTTGCAGCTGACCTGGCCAGACCTAACCTTCGCTTCCCAAGTTGAGATGTTGAACTCCATCAACGAATCCGACGTGACCGCTGGATACCCATCACTACAGAAATTGGTGCAGACAGTGAAATCCTTACCAAAGATCAAGGCTTACCTGGACAAACGCCCAAAGACCCAATTCTAAATTCGACAGCAAGAAAATGATCACTAATGTCTCATCATTCCTTTCATAAACGATTTCCTCCTTTTGTTACATATTTGATACCAAAAATACCATTGTGATTAACACGTTGAATTACTGTTTACAAGTATTTGTGCGGCAATATATCGAGACTCTGAAGTAAACATCTTTTTCTAAATTTAAATAAAAAAGTTTCACATTAAATGTGATAACTGGTATTTAATCAACGTGTTGAAATGTATTTAAAATTTATATATTTTGTTACATAATTATGTGTTTAATAATAAATACATAATGTTTACTCGAATGTGTTCTTATTTTATATTCGAGGAGGAAGTTTCTTTTTGCGACGGTGATTGATGGTTAGGTAACTATTGATTTATCGATTTTGTGATAAGAAGGGGATGTAAATGTGCGTTGAAATTATGATTAATTATATCGTTTGTTACGACGTGGGGCAGCGAGGGTTGGTCTCTTTTAATTCTGGTAGAACGGGTGTATGAAGAACTGTTTGATCCAGTTTTCTCGTATGTCAGATATGAACATTAATAATTTGGATTCTTGTTTAACAACTGAAATCTCTGTTGTTTTTTAATATTGATTAATATTCAATTTATATTAGTACACTTGCCTTAAATTCATGGGGGCAATATATCGAGACTCTGAAGTAAACATCTTTTTTTGTTGCTTTTTAATATTGATTAATATCAATTAATATCAATTAATTGATATTAACCAATATTAAACATATTAAAAATTATTATATTAATAATTTAATTTATATTAATAATTTAATTGTTAATATAATAATTATTATATTAATAATTGTTAATTAAACAATTAACATATTAATATCGATTTATATCAATTTAGTATCAATTTAGTATCAATTGATTAATATCAATTTAGTATCAATACAAATTGCAGTGCAAACTTAAAAAATGCTCAACAAATATTTACAAAAAATTAGGGTCAAAATTACTATCAGGTGTGAGTAAAAAGTACAAAATGTAGTGTTTCGTAAAATAACAAATTTCGTTGTATAAATTTCACACTGTACAAATAATATTCGATCTTACAGTTCAATTTATTACCAAATTGTTTAATAACATTTCCATTTGTTACTAAATATAATTACATTGCACTTTGAAGTACAAATGACAAAAGTCAATAAGTAGCTCATCTGCTCTTCCGAAATCTGTTAACACAATATCGTCAAAACGAAAAATCAATACATTCTTTAAATAGTAACTTATCAATTATAATATCGTTACAGCTATACACACTTTTCTTTAAATTATTTGGATACAAGCATTTAGATCAACACTTTCATCAATTTTACGCTTTAAGCTTAAAATTTTGTACAATGACATCTTTTAGAGAACTGGAAAATACTTTATTATTTGCTTTTCAAATATATTTTTTGTGTTTTCAATTTTTCAATTTTTCAGTTTTTCAATTTTTCAATTTTTCAATTTTTCAGTTTTTCAATTTTTCAATTTGTCAATCTTTCAATTTTTCAGTTCTTCAGTGCTTCAGTTCTTCAATTCTTCAGTTCTTCAATTCTTCAATTCTTCAATTCTTCAATTCTTCAATTTTTCAATTTTTCAATTTTTCAATTTTTCAATTTTTCAATTTTTCAATTTTTCAGTTCTTCAGTTCTTCAATTCTTGAATTTTTCAATTTTTCAATTTTTCAATCTTTCAGTTTTTCAATTTTTCAATTTTTCAATTTTTCAATTCTTCAGTTCTTCAATTCTTTAATTCTTCAACTTTTCAAATTTTCAATTCTTCAATTTTCCACTTGAATAAATTATCAATTCTTCAATTCTCCAATTTTTTAGTTTTACAGTTGTTCAATTCATCAATTTTTTACTTTTAAAATTATTCAATTCTTCAGTTTCTTAATTTTACAATTATAGAGTTATTCAATTTTTCAACTTTTCAATTCTTCCACTTTCCAATTTTCAATTTAAAAATTGACAACTTCTCAACTCCTTTAGTTATTCAAATTTTCATATTCAATTTTCAATTTCTCAATTCGTCAAGTTCAAAGACTCCAAGTATTCAATTATCAAAATTCTCAGATTTCTTTGACCATCGTCGCTGAACGTCTACACAGATCGAAAGTTTTCTTAAGAAGTATCTCTCGTAAGAAGCTTATGTGTCCGTTTCCGGAAACGTGGGTCAAGTAACCAAGTCGCAGTTCAATTCGCCCATGTATCTTGCTAACTCCGTTCCAGTAAACTCAGTTTCGTCGAAATCCTGTAAACTGGAGTTGCTGATGGTGTTCGCACTTTCGATACTTGGGTGACTCTGAAACCGCGGTTGCTGCTCGGTCGTCACTTCCGGTTTCGACAAGGGGATGGTTGGCACCTTTTGCTGGTGCGAGAACAGTCCTTTGGTTCCTAGTCGCAATCGTTCCGCTATTATTCCTGTTGAAATTCACAAGTTTGGAAATATGGAAAATTTAGAAATTTAAAAAATGTCAAACTTGAGGAAAAAATTTTGGAATCGAGAAATTTTATGATTCTTAAATTATAGGTTTATATATTTTCAGGTTGATGAACTTAAAATTTCTTAGATTGAGGAACTTGGAAATTATTAAGTTGAGGTATTTGGAAATTTTGAAATGAAGGAAATTAAAAATTTTTAAATTAAGGAAATTTTGAATTTGATGGACATAGAAATTCTTAAACTGTAAAATAGCAAAATAGTGCAAAATTGTAAAATTGCACAAAATTATAATTTTGAGAATTCTCAAATTATAAATTATAAAGCTCCCATATTACAATCTTGAGAATTTCCAAATTTTAGTCTTGAGAATTCCCAAAATTATAAGCTTGAGAATTCTCAAATTATAAATTATAAAGCTCCCATATTACAATCTTGAGAATTTCCAAATTTTGGTTTTAGGAATTCCCAAAATTATAAGCTTGAGAATTTTCAAATTATAAATTATAAAGCTCCCATATTACAATCTTGAGAATTTCCAAATTTTGGTCTTAGGAATTCCCAAAATTATAAGCTTGAGAATTCTCAAATTATAAATTATAAAGCTCCCATATTACAATCTTGAGAATTTCCAAATTTTAGTCTTAGGAATTCCCAAAATCATAAACTTGAGAATTCTCAAATTACGAACTATAAAACTCCCATATTACAATCTTGAGAATTTCCAAATTTTAGTCTTAAGAATTCCCAAAATCATAAACTTGAGAATTCTCAAATTACGAACTATAAAACTCCCATATTACAATCTTGAGAATTTCCAAATTTTAGTCTTAGGAATTCCCAAAATCATAAACTTGAGAATTCACAAATTATAACCTATAAAACTCCCACGTTACAATCTTAAAAATTTCCAAATTGTAATCTCAAAAATGTCCAAATCAGCTCAAAAATTCTCAACCTCCAAAAATGTTTCAATACACTAAAACAAGTAATAAAAAATTAATTTTACCAATAGTGACAGCCCTAGGTGGAGACTGCATCTTCAAGAAGCACTCGTTCACGCACGCGGCCGCCATGTTGTTGTTTCCTTCGTTAAAACTTCTGCTGATCGAAGTCATCAAGGTCAATTGGCTGGAATTCGATCCTCTGGAGGCGCTTCTACCGTATTCCCTGTGATTATTTATTCTGTTGATTTTCGAGGTCGATCGATTGTCTTGGCTCCTTCGTTCTAATCCATTCAGATCGTTCGAGTTCGTTGGACGTTGAACATTCGCCGTCAGCTTTTGGTTCTCGTCGCTGACGGATATTGATGGCGAATTTTGACGATCGTCCGCCTGCCTCGTTGTGGACCTTGGATACTTTGACAGGCTGCTGTAAGTCGGCTGTCGAGGGATAGACTTCCGCGAGGACCACTTCCGCCCGCAGTGATTCGACAACATTGACTGAAAGTTAACTTTACTTTGGTTAACGCACTCTGTTCTTTTCGTGACTTATACTTTTTTATTATACTTATAGTTTTTCTTTCATTCATTTTTATTTCAGTTTTGTTCTTTTTTGCTTTGCTTTATTTTATTGTAATGAAATTGTCTAACATATTATCTCTTTTTATTTGGTTAATTGAAAGTTTATAATCATAATTCTAAAGCATTTCAAGTTTGAAGAATTTTGATTTGACTTCTTAATTCTTAATTAAGAATTTTGATTTTTTAGTAAGCGTTCATAAGATCACTTGTTGGATGTTATTTTACTTGTTCATATATTGTATATGTTGTATAAGTTACAATATGTATTTTCTTCAATATATGAAGATTAAATAAATTGTTCATAAACAACAGAATATAATTTGTACTAATATGTGAATATTTTACCATTAATGTCTTAGAACGTATATCACAATACGTACTTCATTTTATGAACAAATTAAAAAAATATATACATACAAGTTCAAGCACATATTATTGTATTTATACAACACACAACTCATCATCAATCTCCTACAATTATATCACATATTACAACACGTATTTTATAAAAAATTATTAAATCGTTCATATGACTGTACACATGAATTTTGTATTTCTTATACAAACATCTTACTCTCTAATTAACTGAATACTGATAGAATCTTAGCTCAACACGGAAGATATGAATTCCTTGAACGTGCAAGAACATGAAAGTTTAATGAAGAATTCTCAAGTGATAACTCACCTTGAAGGCTTCTCTAAATTTGTTGGACATGATGTTGTACAGCAACGGATTGACCGTCGTGGAAAGGTAATAAAACACCCCTGACACGTATGTGAGGATAGTGTAGACTATTACGACGACGTCTTCCGGTTCCCCGTTTGTATTCTGCGCGTAGACAGCCAACAACCTTTGGGCGTGGAACGGCGCCCAGCAAATGAAAAATGCCACCACCACTGCAACTGAAAAGACAACGTTCCGTTCTAT
Source organism: Megachile rotundata (assembly GCF_050947335.1). Classification (NCBI taxonomy): domain Eukaryota; kingdom Metazoa; phylum Arthropoda; class Insecta; order Hymenoptera; family Megachilidae; genus Megachile; species Megachile rotundata. The sequence goes on along the minus strand of NC_134989.1, from coordinate 12,575,605 downwards.
ACGCATAGAAACACATTGTGATCGATAAACGAGACCTCAATTCAATAATATCTAAACTAACTTTTAAATTCAACCTCGTAGCAGCGTATTACGACAATTTTCAAACCGTACATTCCGTAAAAACCGTGATAATCGTAAAAAAACAGTCTCGTAATAAGAAAAAGAAACCTGTTGTACGTAAGAAACAAGCATAACTGAAATACGTAAGCCATAATTCCTTCCATATGAAATATTTGGTTTAAGTCGAACATTATTGCCATTTTTCTACCGCTCATTTTGACGTTGATTTATTCCGAGGACAAAAGAAAAAACAACTTTGTAAGGAATAACAAAAAATGATAGGCGCGAATAATTATCCGAAAAAGATATACGGCTATTTCTAAATTCGTTTGTATATTCTTTCCATTTTATTTAGACACCGTACATGAATATGCAACGAGACGCTCACTGACAACCGGGAAAGATTATTCGGATGAATTTGGTTTCTTGAAAGATGTACGACGTCTTCCTATTTATAGATTGCCTGTTCGATAATCAAATGCTATTCAATAAATAAGAATTCACTGACCACGCGTGGTAATTCAACGCGTGGTAATTCGATGCGTGGTAATTCGATGCGTGGTAATTCGACACGTGATAATTCGACGCGTGGTAATTCGGAGCGTGGGAGTTCCACGCGTAGTAATTCGACGCGTAGTAATTCGGTGCGTGAGAGTTCCACGCATAGTAATTCAACGCGTGGTAATTCCATGCGTAGTAATTCGATGCGTGGGAGTTCCACGCGTAGTAATTCGGTGCGTGGGAGTTTCACGCGTAGAAATTCGACGCGTGGTAATTCGGTGCGTGGGAGTTCTACGCGTAGAAATTCGACGCGTGGTAATTCGGTGCGTGGGAGTTCTACGCGTAGTAATTCGGTGCGTGGGAGTTCCACGCATAGAAATTCGACGCGTGGTAATTCGGTGCGTGGGAGTTCCACGCGTAGTAATTCGGTGCGTGGGAGTTCCACGCGTAGAAATTCGACGCGTGGTAATTCGGTCCGTGGGAGTTCCACGCGTAGTAATTCGACGCGTGGTAATTCGGTGCGTGGGAGTTCCACGCGTAGTAATTCGACGCGTGGTAATTCCACGCGTAGTAATTCGATGCGTGGGAGTTCCACGCGTGGTAATTCGACGCGTGGTAATTCGACGCATGGTAATTCAACGCGTAGTAATTCGACGCGTGGTAATTCGATGCGTGGTAATTCGACGCATGGTAATTCAACGCGTAGTAATTCGACGCGTGGTAATTCGACGCGTGGTAATTCGATGCGTGGTAATTCGACGCGTGGTAATTCGACGCGTGGTAATTCGACTCATGGTAATTCAACGCGTAGTAATTCGATGCGTGGTAATTCGATGCGTGGTAATTCGACGCATGGTAATTCAACGCGTAGTAATTCAACGCGTAGTAATTCGACGCGTGGTAATTCGACGCGTGGTAATTCGACGCGTGGTAATTCGACGCGTGGTAATTCAACGCGTAGTAGTTTCATGTGTGATCAGTCATTTGAAGTTAACCGCTCGATAAGTGACCCTCTGCTAAGTAACCGCTCGGTGAGCAACCGTTCGATAGGCAATCGTTCGCTAAATAATCGTCCAAAAATCATCACAATCGGCACCAATAACAACAATATGGAGATGCCCGCACCAATTATCGATACCAATTGATGATAAAGAAGATCAAGCGTCACCTGCGTACACAATATGTAGCCAGAAGAATTAGACAAAATTGTTGCAAGTTTTGACGATACATTCAGTAACCGTAGACATATGCAGTACAAATTTATTGCCAGAAACAATCGCGTGATTCGGTTGATTGTTTCTGAATCGGTCGTTTGACTGCGACGCATATGCATCGAAATCGACTCTCTCGGTCCGGCGTGTTACAGCTGCACGCTATTTGCAACGACTGTATAAATCGTTCCTTGTCAAATATTTGCTCGGAAAATAAACGCAATCGCGTGTACCCTCTGTTTGAAACGTTCAATCGTTCGTTGATTCCGATTCTTAACTCCGTGGGGACTGGGATAAATATGATGTCTGGCTAGAATAAATTCCGTCGAATTTGGAAAAAGTTGTTCTCAAACTGGTAACATTTATATTCGCAGATAGGATGATGCTCGACGGAGTGCAAATAAAGGTCGGTATCGAACAAGGACAGCTACTTGGAGGACACGAGATTCCAAATATTTCTATCCTGACTCCTCCGGCAACTCGGTATAATTTAAAAGAAAAGAAACCATCGTTCGTCAAACACGTTTTGCTAAAATGTTTCCTCGGGCTTTTTACGCCGCTGTTTTTATTTAACCTCGCGATTTTATTACCATTCGCTTTTGCGCCACGGAATCTCGGATGAATCCTACTCCCTCGTATTTTCTCTAAGTCTCCGGAGGCCTTTTAAAAAAGCGTCGCTAGAAATTCAGTCACGACCCGGTTAATTAGTCCGGCGTTTAAGAAACGCGGAAATTATTGCCGTTACGTGAAACAGTCGTGAAATTCCTTGAGCCGTGGGCTATTTATAGAGAAATAAAGCGATGAGTTAACGTCGAAACGCTACCGTAATAAATCCTGCACGTAAATGGACGAGCAACAGCCTGCTATCGAATTCGATAATACACTGTGGATGCATTTCGTTGCATGATATGTCGGCTTAAAATAGATCTTGCTGCAACGATGATGTCTCGTAATCTGATTCCGGTCTCGTCTTATTGATCGAGGTACGTTTGATAGCTTTTGTGGATCGAATTGATCGATGGAGAAGGACAACTCTTTACGAAAAATGTTGGTATTTTGATGGTACATTGGTGATCGATATTTGGTGTATTGTAATTTGTATCTGGTACTGTGTTTGATATTTGGGGTATGCTAATTGGTATTTGGTGTATAGTAATTGGTATTTGGTTTATGGTAATTGGTAGTCTAAACTTGTGACTTTGTTCTTGGTACTTAGTAACTGGTGATTTTTGATTGATGAATAGTGAATGATAAATGACTAATGATTTTATAATTTTAGATAAGTAAATAATTGTATGTAATTGTCTATTGGTGCCTCATACTTGGCAACTGATAAATAATAATTGTATTACTAATTTATAATTAGTCACAGGTAAATAGTGACTGATAATTAATAATTGACTAATAGTAAATGATAAATGTCAAAAGATTAATAATTTTATATAAATAAATTATTGTATGTAATTTTCTACTGGTGCCTCATACTTGGCAACTGATAAATAATAATTGTATTACTAATTTATAATTAGTCACAGGTAAATAGTGACTGATAATTAATAATTGACTAATAGTAAATGATAAATGTCGAAAGATTAATAATTTTAAATAAATAAATTATTGTATGTAATTTTCTACTGGTGCCTCATACTTGGCAACTGATAAATAATAATTGTACTACTAATTTATAATCAGTCACAGGTAAATAGTGACTGATAATTAATAATTGACTAATAGTAAATGATAAATGTCGAAAGATTAATAATTTTATATAAATAAATTATTGTATGTAATTTTCTACTGGTGCTTCATACTTGGTAACTAATAAATAAAAATTGTATTATTAATTTATAAATAGTCACAGGTAAATAGTGACTGATAAATTACCATTCATTAATAGTAAATGATAATTGTCCAATGATAGATAATTTTATAAAAGTAAATAGTTGTATGTAATTGTCCATTGGTACCTCATTTTTTATAATCAATAAATAGTAACTGTACCACTAATTCATAATTAATAATTGATAAATAATTAACATCGAATAATTCATACTTGTTGTTAACAATATTAAAATTGATGTATAAACATCTCTTTTTCCCAGCATCCTCCAACAATTTTTTCTGTTTCCATCAAATCCATTCGCCTCCCCCGTAAAAATCCATCCATCATAAAACTCCGGATTTTCCGTAAATTAATTTGACGCTGACAATTTCGAAAAGCGAAAATCCATAAAAGCGTCATAAAAAAAAATGGCTCACGACAAGCGCGTATCATTCATAAAAATAACTGGAGGCTCGTCGAATAATTTGCATGAAGGTTCCTCGATTTTCATCTCGATATTTCACGTTTTAATCGTAACGCGAAAATCTATCCTACCCCAGCTTATGATGGCTGTAATTTTTGTCAGTTATCTTCTGATCGGTGAACGCAATCGAGGATGAAGATTAACTGGCCCCTTGTGTACTCGTAAATTTCGCAGGCATTATCTTCGATCCCCCGTTCGTTTTTTTTTCTGAAAATCCGTTTTCGAACTTTTGGTCATGATGGGGATCGCGCGGCATTTTGTCGCGACAGCTTTGTGGTCCTCGAAACCGCTGCCAACCATTTTATCGTTTGTTCATCGTGACAAAATAACTGTTATGTAACACTGTTGTGTTAAGTTGCAAAATTATTCTAGCGTTTATGATGGACCGGTTTTATTAGTTTTTTGGACGGTTGTTTATATATCTTTTGCAGGTATTTTTAAATAGAAGTATTGGGATGACAGATTTTTTAAGATACGTGCACTGGTAGATGTTATATTTTATTATACATTAGTGCTTTGTGATGACGTGAATTTTTTAAATATAATTATTTTGCAAGTTTATTTTTAGCTCTCTGTATACATAACGAGAGACTATAAGTATTATTTATTGTAGTTATTAATATATGTATAACTAAATTGTTATATAACAAAATGCTAATTTTTACACATTTCTTTTGTAAAGTGAATCAGCAACAACGATCTTGAGAGATCTATTTACAGCCTTATTTTGGCAGCACGTTTGTATAACATTCTACGAGGTCTGCCGCGAATTGCGGTCTATTTCCTGATCTATCTGCTTACGTAAACCGTAAAAGATCCAGGCGAATTGCACCCTCAAGATCAAAACACTGTAACGATATCCAGTATGAGAAACAAAATGTCTGCACTTATGTTGAGGTATTTTTACTGATGCTTTAAAGGATTCTTTTTTAAAAAAAAAGTACCAATTCTGTAGTTTTATATAAATGAACATAGGTTATATTGCATTTCGTGACCATCGAACTTGACCCTCGCGTAAGAGTAGTTGAAGATGAGTGAAAACTGAAGTATTAATAGAGTGTTTGTGCTACCTTTAGTTGTTGCCAATAAATGGCCTCGTTAAATCACAAGAAGAAACAATGTTCGAAGGCCACGATAATTTCAGTTTCTGAATGAACCGAAGAATGAAGAGCTTACTTACATTCGTGTAAATATAAAACTTTATAGCTGAGTAGTTTGAATTCTATACAAGGTCTCTCATAATGAGCGTAACTCCCTAAAAACGGGGGTAGCTGACGAGATTTTGAATAAGATTTCCCTTTGCAAAAATGGGGTATGAAGCATCGTTTTTGAATTATTAAGGAAAAACACGGACCAATCAGAGCGTGAGGATTACGCATGCGCAGACGCGAGACAGCTTCGAGTATAGTGGCGCATGGTAATTCGGCGCCTGATAATTCTACGCGTGGTCATTCCACGCGTAGAAATTCAACGCGTGGTGCTTCGACGCTTGGTAATTCAATGCGTAGCAATTCCGCGCTTGGTAATTCAACGCGTGGTAATACGATGCGTGGGAGTTCCACGCGTAGTAATTCCACGCGTGGTAATTCGACGGGTGGTAATTCCACGCGTGGTAATTTGACGCGTGGTAATTCGATGCGTGAGAGTTCCACGCGTAGTAATTCCACGCGTGGTAATTCTACGCGTGGTAATTTGACGCGTGGTAATTCGACGCGTGGTAATTCGACGCGTGGTAATTCGACGCGTAGTAATTCCACGCGTGGTAATTCCACGCGTGGTAATTCGACGTGTGGAAATTCGACGCGTGGTAATTCCACGCGTTGTAGTTCCAAGCGTGGTAATTCGACGCGTGGTGATTCGATGCGTGGTAATTCCCCGCGTGGTAATTCGACGCGTGGTAATTCGACGCGTAGTAATTCCACGCGTGGTAATTCCACGCGTGGAAATTCGACGCGTGGTAATTCGACGCGTGGAAATTCGACGCGTGGTAATTCGACGCGTGGTAATTCCACGCGTGGTAATTCCACGCGTGGTAATTCGACGCGTGGTAATTCGACGCGTGGTAATTCGACGCGTGGTTATTCGACGCGTAATAATTCGACGCGTGGTAATTCGACGCGTGGTAATTCGACGCGTAATAATTCGACGCGTGGTAATTCGACGCGTGGTAATTCGACGCTTGGTAACTCGACGCGTGGTAATTCAACGCGTGATAATTCCACGCGTGGTAATTCGACGCGTGGTAATTCGATGCGTAGTAATTCGACGCGTGGTAATTCGACGCGTGGTAATTCGACGCGTAATAATTCGACGCATGGTAATTCGACGCGTAGTAATTCGACGCGTGATAATTCGACACGTGATAATTCGACGCGTGATAATTCGACGCATGATAATTCAACGCGTGGTTTACTTGAAAAATATTACTCAATTTTATTCATCGCTAACCGCAGTGAAAAAAATTTAACAAAAAAAGAACACAAAAAAAAAGAATATGTACGTAAGAGAAATAAATTCACCATTTTAACGATGACAAGTTGAATTAATTGTGACAACTCGGACAGCAACGTTTAAAATCATGTAAAGTTTCTTTCGCAAAAGCACACCATTTCGATGCAAAATGGCCGCGAAAATGGTCAACAAGTTTTCGTCGTGCCAATCAATTTGTCGCTACATCGTAAACAAACTTGAACAATTCTGCCTAAGATTTACAGGACGAGAAGTTCCCGGTGAAATTTTATTGTCATCGTATTTCACAGTTAATGCGAACTAAAGAAAGCGTCACGACGCTTCCGACGACTTCTTTACTACGTAAGCGATTTTGCGGCGGAAATATATAAACTTGGTGAATAGCGGAATATTTGTGGGACTAGTGAAAGGACTGCTATAAATGTAGATGGAATTATTTGGAGGATGGCGATGGAAGTATTTGGAGATTTGATGAGGAAGTTTTTGAATATTGGTGGTTGATAGTTCCGGGAGTGGAGGATGGGGTGATTTGAGGATTTGAGAATTTGGGGTTTTGGGAGTTTAGGGTTTTGAGAAGATGGAAATTTGAGAAGTTGGTAATTTGAGAAGATAGAAATTAGAGAATTTGGGATCTATAAAACTTGTCAACTTCAAAATTTGCAAACTTGAACTCTTCTAATCTCTCACAATTTCAATACTTACAAATTCAGAAACTCTACAACTCCACGCCCCAACAATTACACAAATGTATCTATTCACAAACTTAAAAATTACTCAGCAAATCGAAAAACAAAACCAAAGTTTTGAAAGTTACATAAAAATTGAAATAAATTTCAAGAAAAACCTTGTACTCCTATTTAAAAGCTTTGAACTTTGCCAAAGGGAGTGATGCAAGGTTGTGAACTTTTTCTTGAAACGTGATCAAGTAGAATTCTCCACGTATAGTCGAGCTAAGAAAGTCGTAAACGGCATGGAAAATCGATGTTGATGCACGTGGAAGGAAAAATATGCCCTTTCCCCTATCGAACGAGTAAATGTCTCTTTCTATCATCTCGTTCCTCGTTACACGTGGCGTGTTGGGGTGATTTTTATCGTACACGTGTAGACAATGCTCACACGTTTCTATTTGAAGGATGCGTACCAAATAAACGGGTGCGAAATAAGTACATCATAAACTTTGAACTATTTTATGTCATAAACATATCACAAAACAGTATTTATAATTCAACCTAAAGTTACTGATCATCATTTAAACCAAACAGTAATCCACATCCAGTTTAAAATCCAACAAAAATTAATGATCTGAAATATCTCTAAATAACAAAAAATCTTATAATATATCAATGTACACTTTCAAGTTAAATAAAATTACATAAAGAGAATAAAATATAAGAATAATTGTAACAAGAACATCACAGAATTTCGTATATCGTTTGTGAAACAAGTACACACAGATTTTGCAGAGAATTTGATGCGGTGGTTTTGATACGGCGGTAACGAAAATCGTTTTGTACCGTTCGATACGGACGTCGATACAATACAGGCGAGGGTCGTGACCGCATGACACCATAAACTGGCCGAAATCACGAGGTCATTCAATTTTACGGGACCACCTTTTGGGAATATCGGGAGTCGGGTACCGGAATATACGCTAAGTCCAAAAAAAACTTTGGGGAACGTCATCCATCAGATTTATGATAGCCAATTCAATTACCGAACGTCCTGGTGATAAAACGTTGGATGTGTTATCTCCAGTCGTTCGGAAGGAGATCCATAAAGAAATCGGAGGTATGACATTTGTGAAATCTGAGATTTTTGTTACTTTAGGTGAATTGAGAATCAGAGGGAGTTGTAAGAAAAGGGAGAATTGAAGAGAAAATTGCAAAGACATTGAGGAGAAAATTAGAATACTAAACTTTAACTTTAATTTAAACCTTAATATTTAGTAAAAATAAAAAAATTCCATGAAGAATTCGAAGTGAAGCTTTATACAGTTATTTCTGGCAAGCTTCAAGCTTTACATTGATGTATTACAAGTGCCATTTTGTTACATTTTTATGTTATCAAATTTTATTATATTTTACATCTCTCAAAGTTGATCATTGTCTGCTTTAAATGGTGATCATTAGCTTTGTATTGGAAGTATCAAATAAAACTTTATACAGTTATTTTTGGCAAGCTTCAAGCTTTAAATTGATGTATTACAAGTGCCATTTTGTTACGTTTTTATGTTATCAAATTTTATTATATTTTACATCTCTCAAAGTTGATCATCGTCTGGTGATCATTGTCTGCTTTAAATGGTGATCAGTAACTTTGTATTGGAAGTATCAACTAAAAATTTATATAGTTATTTTTGGCAAGCTTCAAGCTTTACATTGATGTATTACAAGTACTATTTTGTAACAGTTTTATGTCATGAAATTGTGTTTGATTTTACATGCCTTTTTGTGTTTGTCGAAACCTGTGGTCGGCCATTTTGTAGTGAGAGCTTCGACTCAGCGGTGAACAAAAAAACTGAACAAATTTATGGATTTCAATAATGAAGAATGAATTTTATAAGATTTAGTGGTGAATAGAGGGAATTGAAGAAGCATTCTATGAGAAAATTTAGACAATTAAGAATCGATAATTATAAAAAAAATAGCACAAAGAAAATTTTATAAAATTGAGTAACAAACAAGAGAAGTCCATGAAACTGCATGAAACTTACAGGAAATCCTAAACCAACTCTATGAAATACACTAAAAATGATTGAAATTCAAAATAAATTCCAATGAAATAAAAAATCAGTTAAAATTAAGAAAAATTCGATGAAATTCAATGCAAAGTGACAGTCCTACCAACTTTAATTCTATTAAACTTGAGTCTTACAAAATTCAAAGTAATTCCAAAGTTGTCCTACAAGAATCCCAATTCACAATAAATCTTGACACACATCCACCGTCACTAAAACTTAACCTAGAATATTTTTATTAATTTCTGACACAAGTTTGAGCAATGCTGATCATTACTTAGCAAGGATTGCAGCACGACTCGAGATTGTATAATAAATCCTTCACGCGGTCTAAGACCGTGTAAAAGCTCTTAAAAGAATTTATCACCGATGAAGCTATTTTTATGGGAACGTAAAACCGACTGATCCTCCACCATGCCGCTAGGTACACTCGTAGTTGGCTCAACAATGAAGACAAATCATTTCGAGATCAACTGCTACGGTTCTCTGTTTCCACTTTTTCTATTATTACTCTCATTATTATTAATCAATGGACGAGAAATACTTCTTGTTGTCTCTATTTGTGAAACGGAACGTCTGTGATATTTTAATTTTAGAACACAAAGTGTTTTGAATATGGACGCTCGAGGAGGATGGGATGCTTTTAAATATGGCGGATGATTGAGACAAGTGGATGGTTAGATCGATTTTAACTTGTTTGTTTAGAGTTTTTGTTATTTGTGATAGTAGGAGGTAAACATGTCACACTTGTTATGTGTGTGTTTTGTTGTTATTTTATTATTTCTGAAAATAGATTGGGTGTATGGTGGATATTGACTGAAGGGAATATGGGAGTGATTATGTTGTCAAGTATAATTGTTATGTTAACGATTGAGTAGAAATATCACGCATATGTACACATGTACTGTATATGTAGATATCACATGTGTACATACAGGTATCAAGTATATGTGTTAATTTATAAATCACTATGACAACAAATTTTGAGGTTAGAGTCATTTAGGTCAAGCTTCATTTTGTCAGAACTTATAAAATAAAATAAAATAAAATGAAAATCACATTAAACAAAATGAAGTCATAAAATAAAATAAAATAAAATACTAGAGAATAGAATAAAACGAAACACTATAGAATAGAATAAAATAGAATGAAATAGAGCAAGATGGAGTAACATAAAGTAAAATGGATCAAAATAAAACAAAATGGAGTAACATAAAGTAAAATGGATCAAAATAAAGCAAAATGGAGTAACATAAAGTAAAATGGATCAAAATAAAGCAAGATGGAGTAACATAAAGTAAAATAGATCAAAACAAAGCAAAACAGAGTAAAATACAGTGAAATTGAGTAAAATAGAATAAAATACAATGTAGTACTACGAAATAGAGTGAAATTGAGTGAAATAAAGTGAAACGGAATGCATTGAAACGAAACAGAGCAAAACAGACTAGAATAGAGTAAAATAAAATAGAGTAACAGAGAGGGAGAATAACATAGAAGTAGCCTAAAATAGAATAAAACGAACTAAAATAAAAAAGAAAATAATTGAAAGGAGCAATTGAGTATTAACTACTAATACTAAGAATATTGTAAAATTCGAACAAAGATCCTAGAATTAAAAATATTAAAAACAAGGATCCTAAAATTAAACAGTGGGAAGTTGAAAATATGGGAAATTTGAGAATTTAGTGGCGTAGGAAGTTGGGGATACAGGATTTTGGAAATTTGAGAATTTGGAGGTGTAGGAAGTTATGAATATAGGAATTTGAAAATTTGAGAATTTGGGTGCTTGAAAATATCGAAAGTTAGAAATTTGCAAATTTGGGAATTTGGGTGCTTGAAAATATCGAAAGTTAGAAATTTGCAAATTTGGGAAATTGGGTGCTTGAAAAGTTAGAAATTTAGGAATTTGGAAATTTGAGAATTTGGGTGCTTGAAAATTTCGAAATTTAAGAAATTGGAAATTTGAGAATTTGGGTGCTTGAAAAGTTAGAAATTTAGAAATTTGCAAATTTGGGAATTTGGGTGCTTGAAAATTTCGAAAGTTAGAAATTTGCAAATTTGGGAATCTGGGTGCGTGAAAATTTAGAAATTTAGAAATTTGCAAATTTGGGAATTTGGGTGCTTGAAAATTTCGAAAATTAGAAATTTGCAAACTTGGGAATCTGGGTGCGTGAAAAGTTAGAAATTTAGAAATTTGCAAATTTGGGAATTTGGGTGCTTGAAAAGTTAGAAATTTTGAAATTTGCAAATTTGGGAATTTGGGTGCTTGAAAATTTCGAAATTTGCAAATTTGAGAATTTGGGTGCTTGAAAATTTCGAAATTTGCAAATTTGAGAATTTGGGAATTTCGAAATTTGCAAATTTGAGAATTTGAGAATTTGAGGATTTGAGAATTTAGGGATCTGGGAATTTGAGAATTTGAGAAATTTGGGTTTCGGTCTTAGTAAGCGAAGAAATTTAGAAATTTACACATTTCTAAATTTGAGAATTTGGAGCGCAAGAATATGAAATTACAGAAATTTGTAAATTTTACAATTTAGAACTACAGAAAATTGCAAATACAAGAATGTAATATCTTAAAAAGGAAACTCACAACACCCTAAAATAAAAAACATAAAATTCAACTAAATACCCTAAAATGAAAAACCCAAAATCCGACTAAAGCTCCTAAAATGAAAAACCCAAAATTCGACTAAAGATCCTGAAATAAAAAATCTCATAAATATAGAACAAAGATGAAATGTACTCACTCAACATGCGAATGACATTTCTCTGAGCAGAACCCTTTGCCCTCCCGCTTTCGCAGTGATTCAAACCAGCCGGCAAATGGTTCCTCTTGACGGTGCTGGCCGTCAACAGTCTCGACCTCCTCAGCTTGATCGCGATCAGTATGTAGAGAACGGTGATGATCGTCATTGGTACAGCGAAGAATAATATAGTCGATATTTCAAAGGCGTGAGCAATCAGTACCCACTTTATCGAGCATCTAGCACTGTCCATGATCGCAGACCCGTTTTTACTATGGTCGTAAGTGACCCCAAATTGAATGGCCTGCGGTACCGCCAGAAAGAGCGCCGTTAACCAGATCGCTATCACGAATTTTACCGCTCGAGACAGCTTCGACATCGTGTGAGAGATGAACGGATGACAGATGGCGACGTACCTGGAATTTTGACAGTAATTACTTTTTGATTAATCTTGCAATTTTTAAGTTAGTGGGAGTTTATGGTGATATAGTGGTGGGGAGAGGAGAGGAGGTATATTGGTTGGGAGGTTTTTGTTTGAAGATTTGAAGGTTAGGAAATTTCAGGTTTTTGTATTTTGAGGATTTGAGAATTTGGGGCTTTGAGAGTTTGGGGTTTTGAGAAGATGGAAATTTGAGAAGTTGGGAATTTGAGAAGATGGAAATTTGAGAAGTTGGGAATTTGAGGAGATGGAAATTTGATAAGTTGGAAATTTGAGAAGATGGAAATTTGAGAAATTGGGAATTTGAGAAGGTAGAAATTTGAGAAGTTGGGAATTTGAGAAAATAGAAATTTGAGAAGTTGGGAATTTGAGAAGATGGAAATTTGAGAAGTTGGGAATTTGAGAAGATGGAAATTTGAGTATTTTGGAATTTGAGAAGATAGAAATTTGAGAAGTTGGGAATTTAAGAAAATAGAAATTTGAGAAGTTGGGAATTTGAGAAGATGAAAATTTGAAAAGTTGAGAATTTGAGAATTTTTGGTTTGTAAATTTATGATTTTAATTTTCAATTTGTGCAATATTTGATTTTGCAAATTTTATAATACGAGGTTTATAGATTTTTAGGCTTGGAAATTTAGATATCTGGAGGAATGAGAGTTGGGGAATTCTTGTATCTTTTGTGAAAAGTGTTTTCAGCACGATAAGTTGACACTGCTTTCCCGGACAAAAAAGAAGCTTCCTTGTAATAGAAAGCTTTTCATGGAAACAGTTGGCGTGGGAAGCTTTTGTGAAAGTAAAACTGATTTTGCCTCGACATCAGAGAACCTTTAGCATAGTATTCTATTACCTTATTTCTTATCTGAGCTTCCTGATAGATTCGTGGAAATTCTTTTTCAAAGTAGCAAACTACTAAAGTACCAAACTACCGAAGTAGCAAAGTAGCAATTTAATAAATTAGCACAGTAACAAACTACCAAAGTGGCAAACTCGCATAGTAATTCGAAGCGTGGTAATTCGACGCGTGATAATTCCACACGTAGCAATTCCACGCGTAGTAATTCGATGCGTAAGAGTTCCACGCGTAGTAATTTTACGCGTTATGCTTCCACGCGTAGTAACTCAACGCTTGGTAATTCGACGCGTGGTAATTCAACACGTACCAATTCCACGCGTGGTAGTTCGATGCGTGGTAATTCCACGCGTAGTAATTTGTCGCGTAGTAATTCCATGCGTGGCAATTCGATGCGTGGTAATCCCATGCGTGGTAATTCGACGCGTGGTAATTCGATGCGTGGTAATTCCACGCGTAGTAATTTTACGCGTGGTAATTCGACGCGTAGTAATTCCATGCGCGGCAATTCGATGCGTGGTAATTCGACGCGTGGTAATTCCACGCGTGGTAGTTCGATGCGTGGTAATTCGATGCGTGGTATTCCCACGCGTGGTAATTCGACGCGTGGTAATTCGATGCGTGGTAATTCCACGCGTAGTAATTTTACGCGTGGTAATTCGACGCGTAGTAATTCCATGCGTGGCAATTCGATGCGTGGTAATTCGACGCGTGGTAATTCCACGCGTGGTAGTTCGATGCGTGGTAATTCCACGCGTAGTAATTTGTCGCGTAGTAATTCCATGCGTGGCAATTCGATGCGTGGTAATCCCACGCGTGGTAATTCGACGCGTGGTAATTCGATGCGTGGTAATTCCACGCGTAGTAATTTTACGCGTGGTAATTCGACGCGTAGTAATTCCATGCGCGGCAATTCGATGCGTGGTAATTCGACGCGTGGTAATTCCACGCGTGGTAGTTCGATGCGTGGTAATTCGATGCGTGGTATTCCCACGCGTGGTAATTCGACGCGTGGTAATTCGATGCGTGGTAATTCCACGCGTAGTAATTTTACGCGTGGTAATTCGACGCGTAGTAATTCCATGCGTGGCAATTCGATGCGTGGTAATTCGACGCGTGGTAATTCCACGCGTGGTAGTTCGATGCGTGGTAATTCCACGCGTAGTAATTTGTCGCGTAGTAATTCCATGCGTGGCAATTCGATGCGTGGTAATCCCACGCGTGGTAATTCGACGCGTGGTAATTCGATGCGTGGTAATTCCACGCGTAGTAATTTTACGCGTGGTAATTCGACGCGTAGTAATTCCATGCGTGGTAATCCCACGCGTGGTAATTCGACGTGTGGTAATTCCACGCGTGGTAGTTCGATGCGTGGTAATTCCACGCGTAGTAATTTGTCGCGTAGTAATTCCATGCGTGGCAATTCGATGCGTGGTAATCCTACGCGTGGTAATTCGACGCGTGCTAATTCGACGCGTGGTAATTCGATGCGTGGTAATTCGACGCTTAGTAATTCCATGCCTGGCAATTCGATGCGTGGTAATTCGACGCGTGGTAATTCAACGCATTGTATTTCGAAGCGTGGTAGCAAACTACCAGAGTGGCAAACTAGCAAATTAACAATCTAGCAAAGTAGCAAAGCACCAATCTTGCAAAGTAGTGAAGTAGCAAACTTGAAAAATAGCAAACTCGAAAACTAACAAAATCGTAAACTTAGCAAACTACTAACCTATCAAGCTAGTAACCTAGCAAACTAGCAAACTATCAAACTATTAAAATAGTAGCCCTCTAAAATAACCCATTAAAACAACAGTTACACCTTCTAAAAATCCTAGTAACCCAAACCAAGCCCCATCGACACCTTAAAGAAACCATTAACCCCATAATAAATCACTTAAACGTCAATCAATCGCCCTAATAAATCACCTTAGTGTCAATCATAAATCAGTAAGAAGTATCCTCTTCAAGTTCGCGTGTCGGCATTTGCCACGATATTTCTCCTAATCGCCACAGAGGAACACAGTCTAGAACGAAACAAAGGTAGAGAGCTTTATTTTCTTTCCACCCTCCACCCCTTATATGGCCGTCGAAATAAAAGAGAATAACAGTCCCGAAAGAGGCAGGTCTTTGTTTGCTCCAAAAACGGTGGCAAGGGTTGCTTCCGTCAATTTCAGGAATCTCCCGTTGACGGAGGGATGACATGTAACAGTACACCCCGAAAGCCCGATGCTTTTAGATGGGAAACGTTTAGGTCTATACTTGTCGAGACGTTTCGAAAGCGTACAAGATATGGAGAGAACGATTTATCGTGCGATAATATTTGTCGAGTAAGAACACGAGGGTAATTTTGAATGAAGGGAAAAAATAAATGTAATTCGATGGAAGATGTTGTAAGACAGAAATTAGAGAAAAGTAAACATAACGGTTATTTTTGTCGTCAACTCTGGGTCTTGACACGTTTATTTTCGTTAATGAAGTTTGAGTGTCAATCACCCTGCTTTCAAAGTATTTTTGCTATTCTTTGTGGGTGCGTCGTGTAATAATAGATTTGAAAATGTTGCGGGAATTTGGACAAGTGTTGACGTTTAGGTATTATATTAATTGTCTTAATCTAGAATGATACATGGGGGTTATTTTGGAACGGTGTGACGAGTTTAGGATTTGATATTTTAGGGGATGTGTCGATTTAGAAATTATCAAACTTGCAAGTTTTTAATTGCAACATTGATGTTATTTTTGTTTGCCACTGTTTATAATTACAGTAATTTTAGAAAACATTGTAAGGTGGCATGTTGTTAAGTTATTACATTGATAAATTTCCAAACCTCTAACCTAACATAACCTCAATTTCCAAATCACTAAATATTTAAGTTATTCATAATTATTAGAATAATCAATATTTCCTTCATTTGCACAAAACAAAAACATCCCCAGCGAGAAATAATTCGGAAGCCCAGAGGGTCGTGTATTAATGGAAGAAAGTTTATTCGGAAAGTTAGGAAAAGGAAAAGAAGAAGATCGATCAATTTTTATCACGTAAACGTGCAACATTCCTGGCTGCTTATAATTATTGCCCGAAGGGACTATGGGATCATAACAGTTCCAGAATCACGAAATCCAACGGTCGAGCCCACGGGGAACAATTTCACCCTCGATTGGTGGCTGAAATGCTTGTTACGTAACCGTTAAGGGCTGACTGGGCTACCATAAAAAGGACCGAACGTAATATACACTTCCTCTTTTGTCCGAATGGAACCCTTAAAAGTGAAAGTGAGTCAAGGTAATTCTATTCAGCGTGTTGGAATTCTTCCTTTTAGTCGATAACCTTCGGGGCGAAACACTTGAAATACCCGGACGAAAAGTTGGGGATTTCATAATGTAAGAAGGAAGAGGTTTTGGAAGGTGGAGGATTATTAGGATTGGTGGATTTGGAAATTGGGGGTTTGTGAATTTGAGGTGGTGGAATTTGGGACGTGAGAATGTGGAATTTAGGAATTTGGGATGTTGAAATTTTGGATATAGGGATTTGGGATTTGGGGAATTGAGATGTAGGAATTCAGGGTATAGGATTTCAGAACGTAGGGATTTGGGATTTAGGGATTTGGGATATGGGGAGTTGGGACATGTGGAGTTGGGACATATGGAGTATGGACATGTGGAGTTGGGACATGTGGAGTTGGGACATGTGAAGTTGGGACATGTGGAGTTGGGACATGTGGAATTGGGACATATGGAATTGGGACATATGGAGTTAGGACGTAGGGAGTTGGGACATGTGGAGTTGGGACATGTGGAATTTTGACATATGGAGTTAGGACGTAGAGAGTTGGGACATGTGGAGTTGGGATAAGAGGAGTTGGGACATGTGGAGTTGGGACATGTGGAGTTTGGTCATGTGGAATTGGGACATATGGAGTTAGGACGTAGGGAGTTGGGACATGTGGATTTAGGACATGTGGAGTTGGGTCATGTGGAGTTAGGACATGTGAAGTTGGGACATATGGAGTTGGGACATATGGAATTGGGACATGTGGAATTTTGACATAGAAAGTTGGGACATGTGGAGTTGGGACATGTGGAATTGGGACATGTGGAGTTGGGACATGTGGAGTTGGGACATGTGGAGTTGGGACATATGGAATTGGGACATATGGAGATGGGACATGTGGAGTTGGGACATATGGAGTTAAGACGTAGAGAGTTGGGACATTAGGATTTGGGACATGTGGAGTTGGGACATGTGGAGTTTGGTCATGTGGAATTGGGACATATGGAGTTAGGACGTAGGGAGTTGGGACATGTGGAGTTGGGGCATAAGAAGCTAGAATGTAGAGATTTGGGACATAGGAAGTTGAGACATATAACCTTGTAACATATGGAGTTGTAACATAGGAAGTTGGGACACATGGAGTTGGAATATAGCTAGTTGGAACATACGAAGTTAAAATAAAAAAGCTAAAATAAAAAATTTACCCAACCCAAATTTTCATAATCCACATACCCAAATATCATAAAATATCCCAAAACTATCCTTCCAAATTTCCACAAGTCTCCCTCTATCATAACTCCCCACCCTAAAAAATTTCCCACCAAAAAATACATAAAACCTTAATCCATGAATATCCAATAAATCATATGTTAATTTCAACAAGCCGTACAGAACGAAAGAAAAAAAAACAAGGAAAAGAATTCCTTAAGATGTAAAACGGTTACCAACCTTTCAACGGTGAATGCGGTGATGGTGAGGACAGTGGCGTTCGCGGACGTCTCGGCAGCGAAGCTTTGAATAATGCAAAAGGGTTCACCGAACACGTACGGGAAATGCGACCATATGTAGTACATCTCCGGCGGCAGGCCAGATATCAGCAGCAATAAATCAGACACGGCCAGGCTGAACAGATAGTAGTTGGTGGCGGTGTGCATCGACTTGTTACGCGCGATCACCACGCACGTGGACACGTTGCCGACCAGTCCGGTGAAGAAGATCACCGCGTAGATCACCGTGATCGGCAACACGATGTACAACGGATCTCGTCTGTTCGGTGAATCTTCGCGTTGCAGAAACGCTACTATTGGACTCGTGTAATTCTCGAACATGTCGGCTGCTGCTGTCGGACATACATTCGATGCTCTATGTTGCGTACTGGTGTG
The DNA here is from genome assembly GCF_050947335.1 of Megachile rotundata. Lineage (NCBI taxonomy): Eukaryota > Metazoa > Arthropoda > Insecta > Hymenoptera > Megachilidae > Megachile > Megachile rotundata. Next base: position 12,557,131 of record NC_134989.1, on the reverse strand, counting down.
GGGTACATTGTTTGAGGGCATTTGGTATTGCATTTGATGATAGTTGGTATTGTGTTTATGGTAATTATTCAAGTTTGAGTGTAAGCTTGCTGGTTATAGTTTTGGATTTTTGGAGTTGGGAGATAGGAAGTTGGGAGGTAGAGATTTGGGACATAGGGGGTTGGAACATGTGGGGGTGGGACACATGGATTTGGGATGTAGGAATTTGGGACATGTGGAGTTGGAAGATGTGGAGTTGGGATGTGGGAATTTGGGACATGTGGAGTTGGGACAAGTGGAGTTGGGAGATATGAAGTTGGGACACATGGAGTTAGGACATATGGAGTTGGGATGTGGGAATTTGGGACATGTGGAGTTGGGACATGTGAAGTTGGGACGTGTGGAGTTGGGACATGTGGAGTTGGGATGTGTGGAGTTGGGAGATGTGGAGTTGGGACATGTGGAGTTGGGATGTGTGGAGTTGGGACATGTGGAGTTGGGGCATGTGGAGTTGGGACATGTGGAGTTGGGATGTGTGGAGTTGGGATGTGGGAATTTGGGACATGTGGAGTTGGGACAAGTGGAGTTGGGAGATGTGGAGTTGGGACATGTGGAGTTGGGACATGTGGAGTTGGGATGTGTGAAGTTGGAACATGTGGAGTTGGGACATGTGGAGTTGGGATGTGTGGAGTCGGGACATATGGAGTTGGGACGCATGGAGTTAGGACATATGGAGTTGGGATGTGGGGATTTGGGACATAAGGAGTTGGAACGTGTGAAGTTGGGACTCATGGAGTTGGAACATGTGGAGTTGGGATGTGTGGAGTTGGGACATGTGGAGTTGGGACATGTGGAATTGGAACATGTGGAGTTGAGATATGTGGAGTTGGGATGTGGGGATTTGGGATATAGGGAGTTGGAACATATGGAGTTGGCATGTGGGGATTTGGTACATAGGGAATTAGGACACATGTAGTTGGAATATAGGGATTTGGGACGGCTATATTACCGCAGGAGAGAATTTGTTATTTTTGATAGAGGAACATAAGTGTTGACGTCCTTCTGTGTTCTCAAATTGCTGTCTATAAATTATTGTGTTACACATCTGCAAAACAAAATGGTAGAACTCCTCCTAAATTACTCATAAAGTACCGATTCAAAAGAAACCTCCATTGTCTCCTATAAATAACTAACACCCAATTTTTCCCAAAAAATAATTAAAATTATTAATAACATTACCTGTAATAACTAAATCCTCCTTTCCACCTTGATCCATCTTCACGAACGATTTAATAGTTGCTTCTTCCTTATCCAGAAACGAGTTAAACTACCTGTTCTCACTATTCTTTAGAAATCATTTTTCTGACATTGTTTCTTTGAAGATTCTTGAGATTTAATAAATTCCGAGGCTCGTGTCGTCAACAATTAATTCACCGTTGATCTATGTATTTGTTTCTATTAACATCGTTTCCAGTTTCACTCGAAATTCAAGTCGGCCATCTTCGAACGCTTGACTTCCTCGTGTCCCTCGACGACGATCAACTCAATTTCGTCCAATTTCACTCCGCTGTAACTAACTCATGGATCGATTCGAATTACCCTTCGACGTCCGACTGTTTGCTTTCGATCTGGACGATCATCGGGCGATCTCGATTATCGTTAGGGTCGGCGTAGATAATTTTTGTTTACTGTGGAGCATAATTCAGAATTTTGGAATTTAGGTATTTGGCAAATTTCTATTTGGGAATTTTAGGATTTTGGGAATTTTAATTGTAGAGTGGGGAAGTTTAGGATTTTGGGGACTTGGAAACTGAGGAATGTGGGGATTTGGGGATTTTAGGGTTTGTGGACTTAGGGAATTGGGGATTTGGGGATTTGAGGATTTGGGGATTTGGGGATTTGAGGATTTGGGGATTTGAGGATTTGGGGATTTGTGGATTTGCTGATTTGTGGATTTGTGGGTTTAAGGATTTGGGGATTTGTGGATTTGGTGATTTGTGGATTTGGGGGTTTGAGGATTTGGGGATTTGGGGAATTTTGGAGACTTGGAAACTGAAAAATTTGGGGATTTTAGGGTTTGTGGACTTAGGGATTTGGGGATTTGGAGAGTTGGGATTTTAGATTTTGGGGATTTGAGGATTTGGTGATTTGTGGGTTTGGTGATTTGTGGATTTGATGATTTGTGGATTTGGGGCTTTGAGGATTTAGGGATTTGTGGATTTGGTGATTTGTAGATTTGGGGGTTTAAGGATTTGGCAATTTTGGGATTTAGGGATTTGAGGATTTGGTAATTTAGAAATTCTACTTGTAAAATAGGGAATTGCAGAATTTTGAAGACTTGAAACTAAGGAATTTGGGAATTTAGGGATTTGTGGATTTGAGGATTTGGGTATTTGCTAATTTAATAATTTGAAAACTGGGGATTTCAGGATTTGAAATCTCAAAATCCTCTATCTGAGGATTTAGTAATTCCAATACTAAAAGACATGAGATTTTAGGTATTTAGTTTAGGAATTTGTGCATTTGGAAATTCAAGAATTTCCAAATGTAATGTTTACATTTCAGAAATGTAGACATTAGTCAGAAATAACTATTATTTACATTAACCAATAACATTAGATTTTTGAAAAAGTAGAAAATTTGAATATTTTTGTTACACTACTAATTTCTAATAATCCTAAATATCTGAAAATTTAAAATAACCTTAAATACGAAATGCTCCACACGATGATTCTCTACGATTCCGATTATCATTGTACAGAATCCATTCTCGCACGAGAATGTTGCATAGCCGTACCGTAAATTATCGGAATAGTCGAAAAACAGGTCGAAACGGTATCTGGTTATGCTTCGGTGGATCGAGAGCCTCGAAATCGATTGGTGATTTTGAAAATAGATCGTTCGACCGGCATATAGACGCCTGTTTCCTCAGGGACGACCAGACGACCAATGGAGAATGTCGTTCGTTCAGGCATATTAATAGAAAATCGCCAATGTGGAAGGACAGGTTTATTATGGTTCCTGTGAAACGTACACTGTCTAATCCACGTGTCGAAATGGGATGACCAACACATTTTTTTCATACTTCCGGTTGATCGTGTTCACCTGGGTCGTTTGATTTCCCTCTCTTATTTATCTTTCTTTTTATTTAATTAAATATTTATTGTCGGTGTCATAATGTTGATGAGTTAGGTGATGATGTTGATTAATTGTTACAAGAAATTTTTCATTTTTATATGATTGATTGTTAAGGAAAATATTTAATTTTTAGGTGGTTGATTGTTAGAGACAATTTTTTATTTTCTTTGTGAGTAATTATTGGAGAAAATTTGTTTTCTTTTAATGTTATTAATTGGTACAAGTCTTTTTATTTTTTCATGATTGATTGTTACGGAAAATATTTAATTTTTAGGTGGTTGATTGTTAGAGACAATTTTTTATTTTCTTTGTGAGTAATTATTAGAGAAAATTTGTTTTTTTTTTTATATGATTAATTGGTACATGTCTTTTAATTTTTTCGTGACTGATTGTTACAGAAAATTTATGTTCTTTGAGACTAATTGTTACAGATTTTTTATTTTTATGTGATTAATTGGTACAAGAAGTCTTTTTGTTTTTTCGTGATTGATTGCTACAGGAAATTTGTTATGTTCTTTGTGACTAATTATTATAGAAAATTTGTTATTTTTATATGATTAATTGGTACAAGAAGTCTTTTTTTTTTTTTTTTTTCATGGTTGAATGTTACAGGAAATTTGTTATGTTCTTTGTGACTAATTATTACAGAAATTTTTTATTTTTATATGATTAATTAGTAAAACAAATTTTTTTAATTTTTCATAATTGATTGTTACGATAAATGATTGTGATTAATAATCCAATTAATTTTCTGTGTTCTGACTGTTGTTAATAATAGTTAATTCTTCTTTGTACAAGTCTTGTTATTGTGGTATCTATAGTAACAGTTCACACAATTATATCACTCTTTTATAATCAACAATTTTCACGTTTGCGATAATTAAGTTCCTATTGAAGGTTGCGTTGATTAATTCATATCTTTTGATAAGATTTTCATGTGAAATCTACGTATGATGCAATATAGCGAACACCCTGCTGTTCATATAATAAGCACAGTGCAAATTTTATTTTTGCAATAATTAATCACAATTAATTTTTACAATAAAATTATTAGTCACAATTTATTTTTGCAATAAAATTATCAGTTACAATTCATTTTTACAATAAAATTATTAATCACAATTAATTTTTACAATAAAATTATTAGTCACAATTTATTTTAGCAATAAAATTATTAGTCATAATTCATTTTTACAATAAAATTATTAGTCACAATTCATTTTTACAATAAAATTATTAGTCACAATTAATTTTTGCAATAAAATTATTAGTCACAATTCATTTTTACAATAAAATTATTAATCACAATTAATTTTTACAATAAAATTATTAGTCACAATTCAATTTTACAATAAAATTATTAATCACAATTTATTTTAGCAATAAAATTATTAGTCATAATTCATTTTTACAATAAAATTATTAGTCACAATTTATTTTTGCAATAAAATTATTAGTCACAATTCATTTTTACAATAAAATTATTAGTCACAATTAATTTTAGCAATAAAATTATTAATCACAATTTATTTTAGCAATAAAATTATTAGTCACAATTTATTTTTGCAATAAAATTATTAGTCACAATTCATTTTTACAATAAAATTATTAATTACAATTTATTTTAGCAATAAAATTATTAGTCACAATTTATTTCTGCAATAAAATTATGATGACCAATTAAATTACTCTGAATACGTCAATTTATAATAATTATTTCAAATTGTTGTTTTTCCACATTGTTTGTTATGTCAGAAAATATTGACTGAAACTAATTAAACATGTGACTGAGTTAATATTTGATACAAAACTAATATAATTACAATTACCACAAAACGTGATAATTTCCGTCATACTTTCACTTCGATTACTTTATCAAAATTATTATTACTCGATCGTCACGCAATTTTCATATTTATCACACCGAATGAAAGTTAAAGAAAGAAGAGCTTATTGACCCGAATTCAACACGTTTATCGTATTTCTTGTGTGTGAAATTAATGTGCGATTAGTTTGGTCATTTATCAAATTATTCATGGGGGGTTGATTATGTCATAGGGGTTATGGGTGACGCTTTAAAAGAATGAAGATTGACTATTATTAATACGGCTGTTAAATTCGTTGGGATGTTACTGGGTTATTAAATGAAGATTGATATTACTGTTATTGTTACGATGGTTATTATTACAAATTATGTTATTGTTGTTTTAAAAAGGTATAATTGTATTTTATTTTACTGTTAATTGAAAGTTACTTTTGTAAAATTTGTTATTATGGAGGGAAAGTTAGTAAGTTTAATTTATGGTGTTGTTAAAGGAAAATTAATAGAGAATTTTATTGTTATGAGGAAATTATTATTATAATATATTATGATGTTATGAGGAAGAATTTATTGTTGTAACTCATATTATTTTTCAATGAAAATTACTATTATAACCTCTAATATTATTGAGTGGAAATTACTATTATGACCTATGTTATTATTAAGAGAAGATTACTATCACAACCTGTGCTGCTATTAGCAAAAAATTACTATTATAACCTATAATATTATTGAGTGAAAATTACTATTATAACCTATGTTATTATTAAGAGAAGATTACTATTACAACCTATGCTGCTATTAACAAAAAATTACTATTATAACCTATAATATTATTGAGTGAAAATTACTATTTATAACCTATGTTATTATTAAGAGAAAATTATTGTTACAACCTATACTACTATTAGCAAAAAATTACTATTATAACCTATAATATTATTGAGTGAAAATTACTATTATAACCTATGTTATTATTAAGAGAAGATTACTATTACAACCTATGTTGCTATTAGCAAAAAATTACTATTATAACCTCTAATATTATTGAGTGAAAATTACTATTTATAACCTATGTTATTATTAAGAGAAAATTATTGTTACAACCTATACCAGTATTAGCAAAAAATTACTATTATAACCTATAATATTATTGAGTGAAAATTACTATTTCAACCTATGTTATTATTAAAAGAAAATTACTACTACAACCTATGCTGCTATTAGCAAAAAATTACTATTATAACCTCTAACATTATTGAGTGAAAAATACTATAAATAACCTACATATATTGTTATGAAGTGAAAATTATGTTATTATCAAGTGAAAATTACTATTATAACCTACATTACTATCAACCCCAAAATTCATACTATAACCTATGTTATTATTAACAGAAAATTACTATTAATAACCTAAATTATTATCAATCGAAAATTCCTACCATAACCTCCACTATTATTCCCAAAAAATTACTTCCATAACCTACATCACATCCAACTTATTAATAAACGTAAGATCCGCAAAAACAAAGTTCAGAGTAAACAACGAATCCGAAAGATACCCCATAAACTTATTTTTACATTCCCACCAATCTGTTTTTAGAAGCAAATCTTTGTTATCGTATTTCAAAAGAATTCAGCCACCACTTAATGAAGTATTTAATCAATGAATCGTACTTCCACTAACGCATCAAGAACCTTCGTACTTCATAATTTCTCTCATAATTATTAATTATTATCCTCTCACAGTTTTATCACGGAGAAGATGAGTTTTACCTTCAAGTTATAATCTATTAACTAAACTTTTAACACGTCATGAAAGTCTTTTAATAATTTCCTCACCACAATTTATCGACGCTAATTAATCGCTTACAAATTGTCCGTAATTATAATTCAAGGCCCTTCGAATAATTTCACCGGAATTTATCAGTTATTCTAAATATTCATTTAATCTCTGTCAATTCTTTTTCGTATTTTTAATAATAAAAAGGGAGACACGTTTCGAACAGTTCCTTTATTTCACCAATCGATTCGCCTTGCAGCGATATCGTTTAAATTGTTCGCAATCGCTTCTGTTTTCCAATTACTGTCAAGCTGTTCGCTCAGTTTTCAAATGAAAAAAAAAGAAAGTAGGAAAAGAGGATAAGAGAAACAGATTCACGTTTCAACTTGCTATTTCGTATCTTACACTCACGTTTCAACGGTACTTCACTTCATCAATCAATTCCGACTCTAACAAGTAGCAGAAGCAATAGTTCCGAGTTATCTCAGGTAAAAGGGATCCTTTATCCGTAAAATTGAATTATTTCTTTTAGCACACTTCAAGCTGGTGCTTTCGACGCTTTTTTGTTTTGTGAGATTTAAACTTTTATTGGCAATTGTTTTTATTTGATGGATTTTTTAGTAAATTCGGGATTTGGGAATTTAGGATTGTGGGGAATTTGGGGATTTGGGGAATTTAGGGATTTGGGAAATTTAGGGATTTGGGGATTTGGGGAATTTAGGGATTTGGGGATTTGGAGATTTGGGGAATTTAGGGATTTGGGGAATTTAGGTATTTGAGGAATTTAGGGATTTGGGAAATTTGGGGACTTCGAAAATTTGGGGATTTGGGGAATTTAGGGATTTGGGAAATTTAGGGATTTGGGAAATTTGGGGATTTGGGGAATTTAGGGATTTGGGGAATTTAGGGATTTGAGGAATTTGAGGATTTGGGGAATTTAGGGATTTGGGGAATTTAGGGATTTGGGGAATTTAGGTATTTGAGGAATTTAGGGATTTAGGAAATTTGGGGATTTCGGAAATTTGGGGATTTGGGGAATTTAGGGATTTGGGAAATTTGGGGATTTGGGGAATTTAAGGATTTCAGAAATTTAGGTATTTGAGGAATTTAGGGATTTGGGAAAGGGGATTTGGGAAATTTAGGAATTGAGGAAATTTAGAGATTTGGAAAATTTAGAAATTCGGGAAATTTACGAATTTGGGAAATTTAGAATTTTGGGAAATATAGAAATTTGGTAAATTTAGAATTTTGAGAAATGTAGAGTTTTTGGAAATTAAGGAACTTGAAAAATTCAGGGATTTGGAAACCTCCAGATTTTTTCTCAATTTAAAAATTTGGAAAATTAGAGATTCAGAAATATAAGAATATTTGGAAAACTTGATAAATATAACATCCTGAAATATTAAAGTTCACCTACCTCATCTTCCAAAATAAATCACGAACGATTCCTTCCCCCACACTCATCCTGAGTCAACGAAAGTTCATATTTCACGGAACTTGAACTTGACACTTCAATATCTTCAGTCCACAAATCAATCTTCTGAAGTAACCTCACTATCTGCTTTTAATCACTAATAGACCCGATTGTTAAAAACCGAATCTTCAAGATTCGACTCTCATTTCTATACATTCAAACAGTCCTCTCAACTGTTCATTCGATCACTATCGATTATACTTAATTTCAATCTTCGAATTCTATTTTCAAGTTTCTTTATGATCTTCATCAATTAAACTCCATTCAAACCATCTCGAAATCAAATCAAAGATCAAATCATTGACTCAATCAAAAATACGAGAAACTCAGAAGAACACACAGAAAGAGTCAGATAAAATTTCACTTGGGACAATTGTCTAATGTAAGCAATGATGTTGATGTAATCAATAATCAATTTCATGGATTGTTCGGTTTTGTTTGATATATCTTCGACTACTCTTCAGTATCGTCTCGTATCACAGTTCGCACGCGACTGAACATTCTTCGATCGTCGGTCGAAGCGTGCACGTTGAACGACGCGTTTAATCATCGCAAGAACGCTTGATTAATTTCGCATCTAGCATTATTTCGAGCTAGTAGGCTAGTTTTGTAGTTGACAAGATGGCAGTCTGCTCTGATTCGCTATGACACCTCGACCTGTAACGTTCACAAATTTCTTTTATTAAGCTTCTTATTTCTTATTTAGAGGTTGCAAGCTAGTTTCGGGGATGTCAAGATGGCACTTCACTATAATATTTACTATTCTACTATTTACTATTTATTAATGTTATAATATTCACTGATATTTGTTATAATTCAGCACCTCAATCTTTAGAAAGGTTCACAAATTTTTTTTGTTAAGCTATTTATTCTTATTTTGAGGTTAAGAGCTAGTTTCGGGGATGACAAGATGGCAGTTCACTATAATTTGTCATAGTTCTGTGCCTCAAGCCTTAGGAAGATTTACAAATTTTTTTCAGGAAGCTACTTATTATTTTTTTGAGATTGCAAGCTAGTTTCATTGCTGACAAAATGGCCGTTCACTATAATTTGTCATAACTTTGTACCTCAATTTTTAAGAAGGTTCACAAATTTTTTTTGTTAAGCTACTTATACTTATTTTGAGGTTAAGAGCTAGTTTCGGGGATGACAAGATGGCAGTTCACTATAATTTGTCATAGTTCTGTGCCTCAAGTCTTAGGAAGATTTACAAATTTTGTTGAGGAGGCTACTTATTATTTTTTTGAGGTTGCAAGCTAGTTTCAGGGTTGACAAAATGGCCGTTCACTATAATTTGTCATAACTTTGTACCTCAATTTTTAAGAAGGTTCACAAATTTTTTTTGTTAAGCTACTTATTCTTATTTGGAACTAAAGAGCTAGTTTGGCAGTCGACAAGATGGCGGGTACCCTGATTCACCATTATTCTACCCCTCAATCTTTAAAATCGTTTACAATTTTCTTCAAAAAATTTGTTATTTCTGTTTTGAATTTAAATCATCATTAATTTAAATTTATATTTATTAATTAATTTCAAAGTAATAGTAGGACTATCAGTTAGTCAAAATGACTAGTTTCAAGTTCCACATTTTTGTTGCTGTATTTGTATCGAACATACATTATTATTTATCGAGATGCATCAGTATTTACTCATTTAAGACTTCATTTTTAATTTTGTTTCAAATTTAACAAATTTGTATGTAATTCTTGTAGCTGTAGTATAAAAGTGACCATACATTTGTAGTATTAAAGTGACACACAAAGATGAGGACAATACATGAGGACAGGTAATGGGACCACATATGCTTTAGCTCAACTGCCATCTTGTCAGCTCCGAACTCTTGTTTACAATAACATATTCAATCGCCTTTTATGAGATGAACAGAACTACTGCCTCTAAATTTTTTTCCTATCATCGCATCGCAGGAACAACATTTCGTTATCGCAAGCGTTTCGCTTGACCGCCATTAATTATCGCGGCGATAGGGGTCATTGCTAATGCGGTACCACTTTCATGCAGAATCGATTTTCTTCTCAATTTTCAATCCACATCGCTTAAACGGAAAGCGCAAATAACGGAGTTTGCAGCAATTTTCACTGTGTACAGCGATGGATTCTATGACGGCTATTTATCGGAAGTATTTACTTGGCGAAACGGAAGTTCAAACGATGGAACTCAGTTTAGGATATTTGCATGGGGAACACAGTCGATCGGGGAACTTTGAATGGACGCAATTATGTAGACACTGTTGTAAGTGTTAATTACCGAGGGATGAATATTTGTATAACTGAGATTATTGCTCTTTGATACGCGGATCTGTGAAGTTGAAAATTGAGATGTGGGCGTTTAAATTTGAGGAAATGAGATTTTGTGAATATCAAGAGTTCGTAATTTGAGAATTTGAAAGTTTGATTAGGTGAAGGTTCAAAATTTGAAAGACTGGTGATTTCATGATGAGAAAAGTTAACACTGCATATATGTTACAAATCGACAATGTAGCAATTCGGCAATTCAAAAATGTAGCAATTTGACAATGTGACAATTCAACAATGTAGCAATTTAACAATTTGACAATTCGACAATGTAGCAATTTGACAATGTCACAATTTGAGAATTTTAAAATGTAGCAACTTAACAATGTGACACTTCGACAATGTAGCAATTTGAATATGTGATAATTCGACAATGTAGCAATTTGACAATTTGACAACTTGACAATTCGACAATTCGACAATGTAGCAATTTGACAATGTCACAATTTGAGAATTTTAAAATGTAGCAATTTAACAATGTGACACTTCGACAATGTAGCAATTTGAATATGTGATAATTTGACAATGTGGCAATTTGACAATTTGACAATTCGACAATATAGCAATTTGACAACTTGACAATTCGACAATTCGACAATGTAGCAATTTGACAATGTCACAGTTCGACAATTTTGCAATGTAGCAATTTAACAATGTGACAATTCGGCAATGTAGCAATTTGACAAAGTGACAATTCGACAATGTATCAATTTCACAATGTGACAATTCGACAATGTAGCAATTTGACAACTTGACAATTCGACAATGTAGCAATTGGAGAATCTTGTACTTCGAAAATGTAACAATTCGACAATGCAGCAATTAGAATATGTGGTAATTCGATATTGTAACAATTTGAATATGTAGCAATTCGACAATGTAGCAATTTGAATATATAGCAATTCGAAAATGTGGCAATTTGACAATGTGGCAACTGGACAATGTTGTCCTTCGAAAATCTGATAATTCGACAACATTGCAATTCGAATATGTAGCAAATCGAAAATATGGCAATTTGAATATTTCACAAGGTTACAATTTAGAAACTAAAAATCCTAAAAACTTGAAAACCTGTAAACTTGATAATTTAGTAATTTTAAAATTCGAAAACTTGAAAACCTATAATCTTGAAATCCTTTTAAACATTAAAGTCCTGAAGTCTTGCAAACTTAAAAAACCAAAAATGTATAACTCAAAAAAAGTACAAGCAAACACACTATAACACAAACCAACTCGAAGAACAGAATTCATAAAATATTTCCACCACTAAAATGTTCCACAAAGAGTTCCTTTAAAATGGAACGAAGGCCCGTGAATGAAACGCGTTTCATTCAATAGAATTTACAATTTAAAGAGATCTCTGTTCATAAAATATGCACTTTGTTTACCGAAGCTGACGTTCAGCAAAGTGTTTACACGCTTTTTTCTTCATCGCGAAAGCTGCCTAGACATATTGGACATAACCCGTTCAAGTAAATTGAAGATGCCTCTCAGCGTTTCAAACAAACAGTATCAAGAAATCACGATTTACAAGACTCTCAGTCATTCTTTAGACATATTCTTCACAAACATAACAAACACTTCAGACGAAATTATGAACAGAAGACGCTTTGATAGCATTCAACAGGATCATTCACAATTTACGTGCTAACCATTTCTAAGAGGGTTACAAGGATTATAATCACAAGGGATCACGATCAAGGAAGCTTTATATAAAAATACATTATTCATGAAAGCTTTGATATACAAAGAATGGACTTATTTTTGATGTCGTTTGCATTTCGAGATTCATTTTTGAACGGAACGGAATCTTTTGAGGGGTTTAGTGATATGTGTGAGGTGACTTTTCGTGAATGCTTGTTTTCTTAAATATTTTTGAGGAGGTGTATTTCGGTGAGAGGTATATTTCAAGTTATGAGAGAGTCAAGCATTCATTTTGGAAAGAAAAATTTACGATTGGTTAACGAGACTTCACATAAATAAATGTCTCAAGATTTTCAGAAGATAAATAAATTTCTCAAGATTTTCAGAAGATAAATAAATGTATATTGACTTACATTCACACTCTTGGTATAATTTTAAAAAAAATCACAATTCACAATACACAAACTTCTTCACCAAACAGCAAACTTCTTTTGCAGTCATATAAAGCTTCACAGAAAGTATTCACAATTTCAATTAATATTTTCAAATTTTTCAAGAACACGGTTTCTGTAGCTACACTATGCATCATTTACAATAATGTGCAAACACAAATTAGTTGATGAGAAACATCACAATTTTTTGATATCACACTTCACAGTTATTCGTTGAATTTTGGTGGAGTCTTATGATTTTGTGAAATGACTGAAACTTTTGCGATCTTGTAGAATGATTTAAACTGGTCTTATGAAATAACTAAAACTATAGCAATTTTGCAGAATAACTTCAACTGTTATGATGTTGTAAAATAACAAAAGCTATAGAGATTTTGTGAAGCAACAGTTCTTGTGATTTTATCAAATAATTAAAAATGTTGAGATCTTGTGAGATGACTTATACTATGGCGATCTTGTAAAATAATTAAACACCTGCCATTTTGTAGAACCAACTCTTGCGACTTTATAGGGAAACTCAAACTCTTGTAATCATAAAATAATTCACACTCTTCTGATTTTGTAAAATAAAACTATTGTGATTTTATAAAATAAAATTTGCGATTTTGTGAAATGAAGTTTCTGTGATCTTGAGGAGTAACTATAACACCAGAGATTTTATGGAACAGTAAACTTGCGGTTTTTTAGAGTAACTCAAACTCTTGCAATCTCATAGAGTAACTCACACTCTTGTAATTTAATAAAATAAAACTCTTGTGATTTTTTAAAATAATAAACTCTTATCTTGTGGAGTAACTAAAACACCTGCAATTTTGTGGAACAGCAAACTTGCGAATTTGAAGAGTAACTCAAACTCTTGCAATCCCATAAACTAACTCGCAGCCTTGCGACTTAATAAAATAAGATTCTTGTGATTTTGTAGAGCAGCAAATTTGCAATTTTGTAGAACAGTAAACTTGCGATTTTGAAGAGTAACTCAAACTCTTGCAATCCAATAAAAGAACTCACAGTCTTGCAATTTTGTAAAATAAAACACCTGCGATTTTATAAAACAGTAAACTTCCGATTTTGTAAACTTTCTTTCACTCTTCCAAAATAAATTCTTGCAATCTTATTGTGTCTTACGTCCCGATAGAGAAACTCAAACTCCAAAATTAAAAAAAAAAAAAACAAAAAGAATCGCGTACCATTTACAGAGCACACAAGTGACAACACAGAACCAAGTATTTCCGAACGATGTTCACAAAAAGAAAGATGGAGGTGTTCGAAGGAGTTTCGTAAACGACCGATATCCACGAGAACCGAACGCGTTGTGAGCGGGTTCGAGCGGCGCCGGGAATTTGAAAGAGGCATCGCGCGGCATTAAGCTGTCCTCACAACAAAATATTGCCTTTGCACCTGCGTCTTTCGTCTCGAGTCCTATTCGTTCGATAGCCACCGCTTTCCACGACAATTATTAAACCTTTGCCCTAAAATATCGTGTTACACCTGTGACGCAATTTGTAGATACAGTGCGATAAATTTATAACCTATTTTCGGTATAATTGAAACTTAAATTGGAGTTGTGATTTATGGTGATGTTTTTACTGTTTTTATTTGGTTTTTTGTTTTAGTAGGGTTATGGTATATGGGGATAATCTTTTTTGTGATTTATGGAATTTTTTGGGGGGTTTGAAGGTGAGGGGTAGGTTAGGTTAGGTACAGTTTTAAGGTTAGAGTTGGGTTTGGGGTCTAGGTTATTGGGGTGTATTATTGAATATGTTTGTATTGGATTTAAGTTTTAATAAATGTAATTCGTTGTGTTGGAATTTTTGAAATTGTGAGATTGCAAATTTGCAAGTTGAAAGTTTGTAATTATTAAATCTGTCAATCCCTAAATTCCAAATTTGCCATTTCCCAAATTACCAAATTCAGAATTTCTCAATTTCTCCAATTCCCAATTTCTCCAATTCCCAAATCCCCCAATTCCAAATTCCCCCAATTCCAAATTCCTCCAGTTTCAAATTTCTCCAATTCCCAAATCCCCCAATTCCAAATTTTCCTAATTCCCAATTCCCCCGATTTCAAATTCTCCCAATTCCAAATTCCTCCAGTTCCAAATTTCCCCAATTTCCAATTTCCCCAATTCCAAATTCCTCCAATTCCAAATTTCTCCAATTCCCAAATCCTCCAATTCCAAATTTCCCTAATTCCCAATTCCCCCGATTTCAAATTCTCCCAATTCCAAATTCCTCCAGTTCCAAATTTCCCCAATTTCCAATTTCCCCAATTCCAAATTTCCCCAATTCCAAATTTCTCCAATTCCCAAATCCCCCAATTCCAAATTTCCCTAATTCCCAAATCCCCCAATTCCAAATTTCCCTAATTCCCAAATCCCCCAATTCCAAATTCCCCCAATTCCAAATTCCCCCAATTCCAAATTCCCCCAATTCCCAATTCCCCCAATTCCCAAATCCCCCAATTCCCAATTCCCCCAATTCCCAATTCCCCAATTCCAAATCCCCCTAATTCCAAATTCCCCCAATTCCAAATTCCCCAATTCCCAAATCCCCCAATTCCCTAATCCCCCAATTCCCTAATCCCCCAATTCCCAAATCCTCCAATTTCCAAATCCTCCAATTCCCAAATCCCCCAATTCCCAAATCACCGAATTCCCAAATCCCCCAATTCCCAAATCCCCCAATTCCCAAATCCCCCAATTCCCAAATCCCCCAATTCCCAAATCCCCGAATTCCCAAATCCCCCAATTCCCAAATCCCCCCATTCCCAAATCCCCCAATTCCCCAAATCCCCAAACTCCTCCACCAATACCCTCAAACGTTTAACCCCAAACCGGCAATACAACAAACATACATCTAAAAATATACACCTTCCACAACAATCCAATAAAACTCTATTACTTCCTATAACACCCGTTTCTAAGAACATCAAAACATCTCCACGATCATCTCCATCAACCTCTAATTTTCAACCTGAAATAACTGTTACAACATCACACACACATTATGTACACATTATAACATGTGTATTCAGTACATGAATCGATAGTCACGCAGTCGATTCTTTCAGATACATAGAGAAGTGTTTGTCCCGATGCACTGTGTGCAACAGGTGACGTACATCCTGTGTCTCGAATTAAAACTCTCGACAATAGGTCGCCACGATTCTAGGAATCGAGGAAAATCGATCACTATCGTTTTGTCCGGCGTTCGGGGTATCGTGCAGCAAACGAGGGTAGAAACTCCTCACGGATGATCGCTTTTATTCGATAAGACTCGGTGTTAAAAATGAAACGGGGCCTTCGGACGTGCAACAGGTGCTGCAACTTCTTTCTTTAATCCTTCGTTAACACGTTGGGTGTCACGGTGAAAAATGAGGTTTGTTTGATGGGTTATTATAGTGATTGTTGGTATTGGAGACACGGTAAATAGTGATGTTTGTCGTGGGGTATACTAAGGGTTGACATAGGGGTTAAGAGGTAACATTAATAATTAGACGTATTATTATTGACTGAGACACTTAATCTTTCGATTTTGTTTTTTATTTGTCAGGTTAGTTTGGATATATTATTTTTAAGAGTTAGAATCCTCAAGTGTTTGTTTGGTTTTTGTAGAAATAATTAATGTAAGAGAATTTGTAGTGGCCACACGTGACCGCCATATTGAATACTGACGTCCGTGGTAGGACACATTATTATATAAATTAATAATATTAAGCACATTCAATATTTCAATGTTGTCTCTTAATTTGTTATTGTATATCAGTGTCAACATTAAGAGTCTTCGATTTTCTTCTTGCTCTTTTTATGAATAATTAATTTAACTAACTTAGCAGCGTCCATTTCATATGAACGCCATATTGGAACCTGACGTCGAGACCCACTACAATACAGGTTATTAATAACAAACATAGTTAATCCTTCAATTTTATTTTTAGTTTATTACTGTACATTATTATGAACATTAAGAGTCCTCAAACTTCTTCTTGCTTTTTTTAAAAACAATTAATTTAACAAAATTTGCAGCGTCGATTTTATATGGACACCATATTGGAACTTAAGGTTCAGACATACTATAACATTATTAGTAACAAACATACTTAATTTTTCAATTTTATGTTTAGTCTATCACTGTATATTATTATAAACATTAAAAGTCCTCAAACTTCTTCTTGCTTTTTTTAAAAACAATTAATTTAACAGAATTTACAGCGTCGATTTTATATGGACACCATATTGGAACTTAAGGTTCAGACATACTATAACATTGTTAATAACAAACATACTTAATTTTTCAATTTTATGTTTAGTCTATCACTGTATATTATTATAAACAATAAAAGTCCTCAAACTTCTTCTTGCTTTTTTTAAAAACAATTAATTTAACAAAATTTGCAGCGTTCATCTCAAATGACCGCCATATTGGAACTTAAGGTTCAGACATACTATAACATTATTAGTAACAAATATTCTTAAATTTTCAATTTTATATTTAGTTTATCACTGTACATTATTATAAACATTAAAAGTCCTTAAACTTTGTTTTTCTTTTCCCGCAAATAATTATTTTTATGAAACTTGCAGCGTCGGTGCCCATCATGGTAATTAAAATGCTGACCTTTAACTTCTCAACCGAGCAATTGTTTTCAAACAATATCAATCGTCCGAGAAGTGTCGAATGAGAAAAAATGTATGAAAGTTTCATGAATTCCAGTGCGAACTGATAATCGTTATTCAAATTAATTTGTCCGGTTTTTTTTAACACGTTTCAGTGACTGAAATGAACGTCCACTATGTAAAAGTGAAAAAAACGTATGAAAGTTTCATGAAGAGGTGACAGATCAATGAAATTGTGATTGAGTCCTTTCTCTTGGATTTTGACTTGGGATTTCTTGTTGTTTTGTCCTTTTTAATTTATCTTGTCAGGAATAAGTAATTGATGCGTAAAAATTGGGTAAAATTGTGTCACTCGTTATTTAAAGCTTGTCCTCGTGAGAGAATGTAGGACTGCTTTAAGTTTGCGTTTTGGTTATTAATTTATTTGATTAATAATTCTTTTATATTTTTACTGTTTTATTTAGTAGATTGTGAATTTGTTTACTGAGCAAATTAGGTATTATTTAAATATTGTGTACATTTTGGGATGCAATGTAGTTTAGGGTGAAAATAAATATGAGGTCTTCCGCCATTTGCTTTTGGTTTTGGGTGACGTGAACAAAATGGCGGCGTAGACGCTTCATCGATATTGTTATATGAAATTGATGCATTACTAAATATTTTCTATACTTTCATCTACATTATATTGAAATCTTATAGTAGTAATAATTATAATAGTAAATAATAATAATTTAAGAGTAGTATTATTATAAAATAGTAAGAATAGTAATAGTATGGCATGCTAATATGAATGATACTAAATTTCCAATTTAATGTACACTAACCTATTATACAATATAATATTATTACCACAAGCTGAGGTTAGGTTAGTTTAAGGTAAGTTAGGTTAGATTATGTTACATTAACTTATATAATAAATGTAAAATTTCAACTATGAAAATTTTTTACATCACTGAAACTATTAATATAACAAATTATCCTCACTATTATTACTTTTAGTCTTCCTAATAATAATTACCACGTATTCTCTTCTCTCCACGTAATTCTCACATCGTCAGATCTTCATCCGAAGGAAATATCTCACTAACGACAATAAACAAAAGAGTTTCGACAAATGCAATAATTTTTCCTCAACGACGAACTAATATTTCTCGACAAACTGAATACTTCTTCCTCTCTGTTTGAATTATCTGGCCCACTCGTGCGAATAACTACGACTCAAACGCGTTTATAATTTGATAAGAAAATTGGATCGAAAAGGTGTTTGCACAAAGTTTCTTCGTTATTTCGGTAGGTCAATATCGGTGCTACGGAAGCAGAAACGATTCGATAAACCCTATATTTTATTCTTTTCTTACCTAATAATCTGCTTCATTAAGTACACAAAATTCCAACTTCATTGCTAATAAAAATTCTACGACTTCAAACATTTTATCGATGTTTCTTAAACATTTGTTTAACCAAAGACTAATTTCAACCCTTTCTTACATGACTATTTTTTAATTTTTTGTTGTGCAATTTAAGAGATGATTATACTGTTATGTTGCACTCAGGTAATGATAATAAATAAATATTTTCTGTTGTAAAAATTTATTTGAAGAAGAATTATCATCTTGCAAATCTGCAATATATGAAGAGACTATAGAAGACTATACTCATAGTCAACAATAAATAGTTTTTACATAATAATCTCATTATGTAATGAATTTTGTAGACATTCATAAAGAATTTATAACACAAACTCGTTATAAATAACAAAATAAATAAGTTTATAATAAAAATTGTTTATTGATAAAGAAAATAAAAATTCATCTTCACAAATAAATAAAAAATATCTCACTCAACATACATTACTAAATATAAATTACTAAACACTATATAATACAAATGATCCTCCTAAGTAACTAAATAAATAATTTTTTAATAAAAATTGTTTGTTAATGAAAAAAATACAAATTCATCTTCACAAACAAATAAAAAATGTCTCACTCAACATACATTACTAAATATAAATTACTAAACACTATATAATACAAATGATCCTCCTAAGTAACTAAATAAATAATTTTTTAATAAAAATTGTTTGTTAATGAAGAAAATACAAATTTATCCTTACAAATAAATAAAAAATATCTCACTCAACATACATTACTAAATATAAATTACTAAACACTATATAATACAAATGATCCTCCTAAGTAACTAAATAAATATGTTTATAATAAAAATTGATTGTTGATAAAGAAAATAAAAATTCATCTTCACAAATAAATAAAAAATGTCTCACTCAACATACATTACTAAATATAAATTACTAAACACTATATAATACAAATGATCCTCCTAAGTAACTAAATAAATAATTTTTTAATAAAAATCGTCCTCCACTTGCAAAAGTCCTGAATCTTGTTTAAAATGAGTGGTTAGTGACGTCTTATGGAATAAGATAGAACGAGTTACAATTTCAGGAAAAATAGCCAAAAGGTCGAATTCGAAAAAAGAAATTTCTTTTTCTGAAATCCAACGTCATCTCGTTAACATTTCTCCACGCCCATTGTCGTGGTTTATCGATCGATCTGCTTCATAGTTCGCCGAGTCCTACGAAAGGTTGGAAGTTCACGCGTTTTCGCGTTGATGCACCGGATTTAGACGAACGCTGGCCGAAACAGCGATTTGTATTCAGGAACTATGACGAACAACGGCAAAAATTTCCACGCGAACGGAATCGGAACTGGCAACGATCGCGGAATCAGGTTGGAAGATAGTCGAGATCGAAAATTGCACTCCACGGATGGAAAAATTTAATCCTCGAAATATCATCAACACTTTTTTTCTTTAAAGCTTTTCATTATTGTTGGCTCGTAAAAGAGTTTGATAAATCGGAGATATAGGGAAAATGTTCAGTTCGATACGGAAAAGGTGAAAGGCAAACCTTTAAAATGTCAGTTCATATTTAATCGAAACGCGATTCTTTTTGAAGGAACATTTGCTTTGTAACATAGCACTCTTTATTACGGGAACATTTTTTAATTAAAGGACTCTTCATAAACGCTTTTGAAAATGTTAAATATTAAATATCCTTCAATTTTGAAATTCTCAAATTACCAAATGTCTCTGATTATTTTAGTAAGTTTTCCAAAATGTTGGAAATCTAAAAATTCATAAATTCTCAAAAATCTAAGACGTCTCCGAATTTTTTAAATACTCAAATTGCACCAATTGCACAATTTCCTTAAACTTAATAAATTCTTCGAATTATGTTAATCTCTCAAATTTGTGAAGTTTCCAAAATTCTCCAAATTTCACTAGCTGCTTAAAATTCCTAAATTTTTCAGATTCCCTAAATTCCCCAAATTCTCTAAATTTGCCTAATCTCTCAAATTTGTGAAATTCCCAAAATTCTCCAAATTTCACTAGCTGCTTAAAATTCCTAAATTCTTCAGATTCCCTAAACTCCCCAAATTCTCCAAATTTGCCTAATCTCTCAAATTTGTGAAATTCCCAAAATTCTCCAAATTTCACTAGCTGCTTAAAATTCCTAAATTCTTCAGATTCCCTAAACTCCCCAAATTCTCCAAATTTGCCTAATCTCTCAAATTTGTGAAATTCCCAAAATTCTCCAAATTTCACTAGCTGCTTAAAATTCCTAAATTCTTCAGATTCCCTAAACTCCCCAAATTCTCCAAATTTGCCTAATCTCTCAAATTTCTGAAATTACCCAAATTCTCTAAATTTGCCTAATTTCTCAAATTTCTGAAATTCCCTAAATTCTCCAAATTTGCCTAATCTCCCAAATCCCTCTAACTCCCCAAATTCCCGAAATTCTTCACACTCCCAAAATTCCCCAAACCTAAATTTCCCATGCCTCCAAATTTCCAATATAATCATTCACCGCCCTGTACGCTGTATATAGCCATACGCATATATCGAATTTCCTGCTGAGCTACAGCATGCGTCCGCAAACATTTACCTTAACCCGTTCTTTATGGCGTTGTTACATGTGCGTACACGTTTAAAGATATGTTGATGCAAACAACCATTCAATTCGTTTGACCGACGGAATTACAAAACAGCATCGCTCATTAAACATGCATAGGAGAATTGCACGTGTCGCTGATTGCATTAAGCGGGCAGGAAAGAGTAGTACACCAGAAACCGTTGAAAACAGTTTTTAATTAAACGGACAAGAATCATCAAACTAATTAACCGCGGCGCGAAATCGCTTGTGCCGAACTGTTGAATAATTGATGCAGCGTTGGAAATATGGCCAATTGAATGGGCAGTCGAATGGACTACGCTGGAGATAAGAATAAAACCGATCGTGTTGTGTGCTCTTGGTAATCAATTTCATTACATTTCGGTTCAATGAGAATATTACATATGTACATCTATGTATGGTACGTTGTACTTGGTTTATTTTTGGTTGCTTGTTTTTGTTCATTTATCATTATTGCTTTGTTTGGTTGTGAAAAATTTGCGGAGATGTAACGTGAAATTTGACGAATGATGATGTAACGCGTGGCGATATGAAGGGTGGCGATTCGATGCGTAGTGAAGCGAAGCGTGGCGATAAAACGCGTGGTGGTAGGATGCGTGGCGATATAATGCTTGGCAATATTAGGTATGGCGATATAAAGCGCGGCAATTCCGTGCGTGGCAATATAACGCGAGGCAATTCCACGCGTGGCGATATAACGCGAGGCAATTCCACGCGTGGTGATATAAAGCGCGGCAATTCCACGCGTGGCAATATAACGCGAGGCAATTCCACGCGTGGCGATATAACGCGAGGCAATTCCACGCGTGGCGATATAAAGCGCGGCAATTCCACGCGTGGCAATATAACGCGAGGCAATTCCACGCGTGGCGATATAACGCGAGGCAATTCCACGCGTGGCGATATAAAGCGCGGCAATTCCACGCGTGGCAATATAACGCGAGGCAATTCCACGCGTGGCGATACAATGCGTAGCAATACAATTGTGTAGTAGTTCCACGCATGGGGATATAACGCGCGGTAATTCTACGCGTAGAAATATAACGCGTGGAAATTCCACTCATGGCGATATAACGCGTGGGAATTCCACTCATGGCGATATAACGCGTGGGAATTCCACTCATGGCGATATAACGCGTGGCAGTTCACGCATGGTGATACAACTCTCAATAATACAATCGTGTGGTGATACAACGTGTGTGGCCATATAACGCGTGGCGATATAACACGAGCTAGTACAAAAAATGCCGATTTAGTGCGTGATAATATAGCTCGAATTTAACATGTAACAATACTCCATTTTATATTATTTCTGCATTTTTTCGACGTTTGGTATTTGAATCTTATTTAAAGCAACAACTAAACTAGACGAGGTTCATTTTGCTTTTGGATGTGGCAAGCAGCCAATTATAATGCGTTCAAGCAATATTCTCCTATCTCCTATTTCGAGAAGTGACTGCGTTTTACAAATTCATCGGGAATTTCAAGTGCACGATGGCGCAGCGTAATTAAACAACGACCGCATTGATACTTGCTCCCTCGTTTAGGAGATATTACGAATCGCGTAAACTGTGAAAACATCTTGTTTCTACAGTTTTAACGAAAAGGAACCATCATATTCATGATTTATTCATAGAAATTTGAAAACAATCGCTGCCTGTTTATTCGATGTCCGCCATCAAAATTCATGGTATGCTGAAAAATGAATCAAGGTTAAATGATTTATCAAGTTATTACACGCGACAATGTGCACGAAAGCAGAAGATGAGATTGCAGAATAACGAGTTACAAATTGAACATACCATTTATTTTTACTATTGTTTAGTGAAAACAAAAAATTAAGCTCTGTTCACTTTTTACAAATTTTACATATTTCACCTAAGAAACTAACAACTTGCAAGTTAAACAATTTTGGTTATTTTGTAATTTCTATGTGAATAATTTCATTGAATATCAATTATTAGCTATTTGTTTAGTTTTGTATTCAGAAATAATTTGTTGCTTATTTTTCTTTATGTCTTTTCAAGTTTGTATGAGTTAGAGAATGCAGTAGATTTTTCAGCGAAATTCGTTCCAACCACGTTCGCAAACGATAAAGTTCGATTAACGCGATAAGTAATCGGTAAATTCGTGGGTGTACCAAATGATTCTGGAAAGTGGGCAGCTTTCATGCTTTCTTTTATTCCTTTTTTATTCATAGAAGATAGAGAACATTGATAAGAAGGTAATTGGGATAGCTTTCAGCACTGAAAGCCAATTTGTCTCTTTTCCGTTATCGTTTATTGCGATCGCAATTCACTGACGAAATTTGACCATTTTCTGTTTAATACTGAGCTGAAAAACTGTCGGCCTCCTGTGGACCCGTTTACGAATTTTTAAAAAGAAATTTTTTACTGGAATAATTTTTTGTTTTATTTCATTCTTTTTTAACATTATTATGGTTCATCATTTCACTATTTTATTACTTTGTCACTTTATCACATTAACATTGTACCATTTTATCATTCTGTCTCCTTATCAATTTATTTTTTCGTCGTGTCATCATTTTACCGTTTTATTGATTTACAATTTTACTGATTTACAGTGTTATCACTATATTCAATTTTATCATACCCCGCCAATCTTTCACCGTCCATTAAACATACCCCGTTAAATTTATTCGCTTTAAGACACTGCGAAATAAATGTAAAATGTACGAAGAACGAATGGAGTTCGATGAAAGCGGAATATTGATTGAATGATTCATGAAAACTGGGACAAGTTATTATTTCTCTCATAAAAATGACGGAAAAACGTCCGCGACGATAGAAACTGAATAATTTGTCTGCCTATCGTGTTTTTTCACCTTAACTAACAGAGGAGTGTCTCTTATATTACAAAATCGGTATACACAGCTGAATTTATTCGATAGGACCACAAACAGGAAGTCCCGACGCTCTTTACAATTCTGAATTGATTATTCCGTTAATCGAACAATTATTCAAATCAATTTAATTGCGATTCAATTGGAATGGCAAATTTCAATAATAATTTCGTCGTGTTTGATTTGTTCTCAAAAGAACACTTTAACTTTCTGCTATCAGATATATCACTGAATTTCTACGCGAGAAATCACCACGCGTCGAATTACCACGCACCGAATTACCACACGTCGAATTACACAGCGTTGAATTACCACGCATCGAATTACCACGCGTCGAATTACTACGCGTGGAACTCCTGCGTATCGAATTACGACGCGTCGAATTACTACGCGTGGAACTCCCACGTATCGAATTACCACGCGTCGAATTACTATGCGTGGAACTCCCACGCATCGAATTACTATGCGTGGAACTCCCACACATCGAATTACCACGCGTCGGATTACCACGCGTCGAATTACTACGCGTGGAACTCCCACGCTTCGAATTACCACGCGTCGAATTACTACGCGTGGAACTCTCACGCATCGAACTACCACGCGTCAAATTACTACGCGTGGAACTCCCACGCTTCGAATTACCACGCGTCGAATTACCACGCGTCGAATTACTACGCGTGGAACTCCCACGCATCGAATTACCACGCGTCGAATTACTACGCGTAGAACTCCCACGCATCGAATTACTATGCGTGGAACTCCCACACATCGAATTACCACGCGTCGGATTACCACGCGTCGAATTACTACGCGTGGAACTCCCACGCTTCGAATTACCACGCGTCGAATTACTACGCGTGGAACTCCCACGCATCGAATTACCATGCGTCGAATTACTACGCGTGGAACTCTCACGCATCGAATTACCACGCGTCGAATTACTACGCGTGGAACTCCCACGTATCGAATTACCACGCGTCGAATTACTATGCGTGGAACTTCCACGCATCGAATTACCACGCGTCGAATTACTACGCGTGCAGTTACCACGCATCGAATTACCGCGCGTGGAATTGCTACGTGTTGAATTACCATGCGTGGAATCACCAAGCGTCGAAACTGTCGCTCTCTCGTCTGCACACGCGTAATCCTCGCGCTCTTATTGCTCTGTGTTTTTCCTTAATAATTCAAAATCGAAGCTTCAAGTCCCATTTTCGCAAAGGGAAATCTTATTCAAAATCACGTCAACAATAATTTCTTTGAATCGCCTATTTTAACGAATTAATAATTCCTACGAGTTCAAGATTTTGAAAAATTCTTTCAAGCATCTTCATAAATAACCTTGACAGCAACTTGTATCCTTGAAAAGCGAAATCAAATATTTAAAGAAATGTCCATACAAAGCTTGTGTTTTTATCATATGAATCAATATTGTAATACTTGCGTCAATTACCTACTAATAAGCGTCTCGAAATCAATGAATAATAAAAGGAAACAGGAAAAGTCAAATGAAAATGTTGAATATATGAGTTTCGAATCGAATCATTGGTTAATTAATATAAATACCGGGTGTACTATACTTAATAGCCAGGCGTCAAATTACAAGCTCCTATATTGCATTATTGGAAAATTAAAAATCTGAAAACGTCATAAATCTTATCTGTCGATAAAATCCAATAAGTGCTGGAGCTTTTAATCGCTTGGGCTACGTATGTACATTTCAGGCATAAAAATTATTATCTCAGATAACGATCTGCGGAGCGTCACATCGGAAGTTCTTCGAATCGATACAGGTGGTCTATTTTTGTAAATAGACAGTGTTCGAAGCTTTATCAAACCCCTTGGGCAAACGGTAGCAGAAAGTGACAACGAATTTCGAACTTTTTCTTCGAGTAAGGAGCTGCGAGCTTATTTCCGTGATGACGCGTTATTACAGCTTTCTGGAACTTGTGATACTCTACGGACATTTTGTTCATTCCTCTCCCGTTTCTTTAAGGAGCTTCTTTTCTATTCTTTTTCCAATATATCAGTTTCGCGTTTTATTAAGGAAACCTTGTAACTGTTCTATATTTTCTTACTTACTTCTTTTTTTCTTCTTCTATCTTTTTTATTTACTCTTTTTTCACAGTCGAAGCTTGTTATTATTAAAAAAGGTACATTTGTTGATTCAACAAATATCTGTTTAATGTTAACGAATTTTTTACGAATGATCTAAATAAAATTAACTAACTATTTAGAAGTTTTTAAACAAATTTCTCTCTCCAGAAAATTGACTGAAAATTTAATTATGTGAAAAAGGGAAATTTTGAAATAATACTGAAAGTTAAGATTAATTTTGGGACACCTTCTTTGTTTCCTTATTAAATCAATGTTTAATCCATCTGATGGAAACGAAGAGTCGCGAAGTCCTCTCGTGTATATTATAAATTTAATTAACGCTTCACCAGCTGGGGATTATCACGATTAAACTTTGACTCTTGGAAAGGATCTTAAGAACGAATTAACTCGTCACGCGCACGATCAATACGATTCAATAGAATTGTAAAATGCGAAAGTTTTCGTGTTGTAAAAACAAAGCTGTTATGACATTTTTAGGTGTTAGAACATTACAAAATCAAGTTTAATTCAAAACCTAATCTAACCATCATTCAGAATAAATGATGTTCCGATCAATTTATGTATCCACAATCAACGATCAAGTTTTAAAGCAACTTTGATTACTGTTTGAACTGCGAAAACGCTCAGATTCCTGGCAGAAGTCCAAAGAAATTAAAACGTAGATGCGAATCAGTTAATTTACCACAAACTAGACTGAAAACGGGAGCTAGATTTATTCGACACGCGATTCGCGAAAGAAACCGAAGAGTAAGATAATAGCGAATGAAGATAAGTGATGAATTGGATGAAGAGAGTCGTGACGTCAACACGATTCTTTAGTGAAGAAAACGTTCGTACGTCACACGTTCCTTGGATAGCGATGAAATTGTAGGCAGGAGGTTGGCGGCCGAGAAATTAGCTAGATTACAAAGGCGATCGGTCGATGCTGCCTTTATAAATTATTCTTATGATAATACTGCTCTCAGACGGATGAATGTGGCTGGTTTTTAGATGAACATTGTGTGTTGAAAACCTTTACCCTTAAACATGATTAATAATCTATGTGATTAATTTTGATGCGATTGATAATTTTATTTGATGATGGCGGCGGCCATTTTGTTGTATGTTCTATACGAAGTTAGGTACTTTTGGGACAAGTTACTTTTGTGGGTATTTATGTAATTAATTTTTATGTGATTAATAATTTCATTCGATGATTGCATGGCGGCCATTTTGTTGCACGTTCTATATGAGGTTAAATACTCATGGGATAAATTAATTTTGTGGAATTAATTATTATATGTTTATTAATTATATATATTCATGTCTATTAGTAGAAGAGTTTACTTATGTGAAATATTTGTGAGATTATTTTTTTTAATTTAATTTTTTAATATTATTTATTTTAATTGGGTGTCTTGTGGGACCTTTGTGGAATATCACTACAATAGTTTCTATAAACTGTTCATGAGACAACTTCTTGTAAGATACTTGTGGGTCAATGTACAACTATGAAATATTTATGAGATGTTTCAGTTTCGTGAGACGTTTAAATACTTCACTATTAATGGTTATCTAGTATTTAGTTCAATAAATTGCTTTAGACAATTAATTCATAAAATGTTTTCGACAATTTAATTTATGAAGTATTTTAGACAATTTAATTCAATAAAATATTTCAAACAATTAATTCAATAAAAATATTTTAGACAATTAATTCAATAAAATATTTCAAACAATTAATTCAATATAAATATTTTAGACAATTAATTCAATAAAATATTTCAAACAATTAATTCAATAAAAATATTTTAGACAATTAATTCAATAAAATATTTCAAACAATTAATTCAATAAAAATATTTTAGACAATTAATTCAATAAAATATTTCAAACAATTAATTCAATAAAAATATTTTAGACAATTAATTCAATAAAAATATTTCAATCAATTAATTCAATAAAAATATTGTAGACAATTAATTCATAAAAAAGTTACATCGACTGATTCATCTTTAAGTGACATCTAAATAATTTTAATGAATTACCATAAACTTTCAGTACTTTATAAAATACTTGTAGTTTAAGTAATGTATGTATGCGATGTTAAAAGCAATCATGACACGACTTAATTACAAACTTCTCCAAGAGTCCCTTAATTGTCGGTCTATCTCGGGTTTCGTCCACAAATCTCACGGTCGAAACGCTATTCTTGTACAAACGAAATCGATGGGTGTCAATTTACTATGCTAATCAAAGGTCCATTCAGTGTCTGAATGGAGACCGCCCAAAAGCAGCAGTTATGAAGGCTAGTTACCGGCTTCCATTGAAATCTTTAGATACTTGTTAGTCCTCAACACAAGCTATTTATTATTCGACGAAGACTAATCGCCGATAATGGATGACTTTTCACGCGACAACTTTTCGACGAAAAATATCTCTGATGGTCAAGCATATTTAACCTTTCGGAGGCAAAGTTTAATTCGGTTATGACGTACATTTATTATATTTAATTAAGGATCGAATGCAAATGAAACATTCGACGCAAAAGATATTTGCGGAATTCAATTTTGGTATGAAGAAGGTTGAACTGTTTTCTCAACTCTCTCAGATAGCCCGAGGTCCAAATTCAACTATTAAAAGTCGACAAGCTTTTGCTCTTTCCGAACGATTGCCTTTAGAAATCTTTTGTTTCAAGTCATCGAAACGTGACCGAAGGATAATCCACAAGCGTCGATATTTGCGAAAGCTCCATTTCGGATGGTTTGTTCAACGAATCAATTTACGTGGTTCGTTTTGTCAATGACGGATCAATTGGCGGATTATCAGGTCTCCCGTGATGACGAAGCAATCGATTGAAGAGGCGGACTATTACAACCGGATGATTTCAAGTGTCGAACGATTCACATTTATCTGTTTACCTGGTTTCGATCGTCCGATGCATCAAATTCAATTGTCTGGGAAAAGTGAACAATTGCGGGCACTGCATGATATTAGTTGCAGTGAATTCACAAGGTGATAATATTGATCTATGTTTAATACAAATGATTTGATCCGACTACCTCAACTGATAGTTGATTGATTGGATCTTCGATTGAAGATTAAAGTAGATCTATTGTCTGATTAATTGTCTGAATAGGGAATTAGAATCAAAATGTGTTCGAAAATATATTTCAAAAGTAAGGTAGAAGAGAAACAAATTACCACGCGTCGAATTACCACGCGTCAAATTACCACGCGTGGAATTACTACGTATTGAATTACCACGCGTCAAATTACCACGCGTGGAATTACTACGTATTGAATTACCACGCGTCAAATTACCACGCGTGGAATTACTACGTATTGAATTACCACGCGTCAAATTACCACGCGTGGAATTACTACGTATTGAATTACCACACGTCGAATTACCACGCGTCGGATTACCACGCGTCGAATTACCACACGTCGAATTACCACGCGTCGAATTACCACGCGTCGAATTACCACGCGTGGAATTACCACGCGTCGAATTACCACGCATCGAATTACCACGCGTCGAATTACCACGCGTCGAATTACCACGCGTGGAATTACTACGCGTCGAATTACCACGCGTGGAATTACTACGTATTGAATTACTATGCGTGGAATTACCACGCGTCGAATTACCACGCGCGGAATTACTACGTATTGAATTACTATGCGTGGAATTATCACGCATCGAATTACCAAGCGTCGAATTACCACGCGTGGAATTACTACGCGTGGAATTACCACGCGTGGAATTACCACGCGTCGAATTACCACGCGTCGAATTACCACGCGTCGAATTACCACGTATTGAATTACTATGCGTGGGATTACAGCGCGTTGAATTACCTCGCGTCGAATTACCACGCGTCGAATTACCACGCGTGGAATTACTACGTATTGAATTACTATGCGTGGAATTACCACGCATCGAATTACCACGCGTCGAATTACCACGCGTGGAATCACTACGTATTGAATTACTATGCGTGGAATTACCACACGTCGAATTACCACGCGTGGAATTACTACATATTGAATTACTATGCATGGAATTACCACGCATCGAATTACAACGCGTCGAATTATACTTGCAAATAGATTAGCAAAGAAGAAACAAATTATACCTGAAAGTAGATTATAAAAATAAATATGCAAAACAGAAACAAATTATGGGAGTTTTTGAGAAGAAACTAGATTTACTTGTACCGTGTTTTATTCGTCGAAAAAACATTACAAAGCTTCTTGTATACAAACATTCTTACAAAATGTGTGAAGTAAAAAAGTTAAATGCATGTTTTATAAAGCATGTTCCTCGTTGTCCTGAGAACAAATATTTAAGTATATCTGTTTCCAAAAAAAATTTTGAACAAAGCTTTGATTTTTAACCTCAACTCCCAGAAAATTATAATTTATATGAAAATTTCAGTAAAATATGATTTAAAGAGATCAAATTTATAGAATCTTTTTTACTACTATTTAACTTAACCTTCAAATGAATTGGCTGGCTGTATAATTTTCAAATTTTTGTATACTATTTTTTAAAAATATTTAAGTAACCAATTTCAGTCGATTCTCAGTAAATTGCCACAATTGCCATCCTCCGGTTAAGTTTCTGTAAATATTTATAATCTTCAGAAATCACACATCTCTTCAATCGCAATCACATTGTCCATAAGCTTTCAACCAATTGTCCAATTTCTCCCGGTTCTTCACCAACCATTTGATGTTATTCGATACAGTTTCCAAAGCTTTCGCTCGGTTCATGGCGCCAGCGCCAGCGTCTGGGTACTTCGCGAAGAACGCCTTCATTTCTTCCAAACGAGTCTCCGTCGCGAAGGTCTTTGTGATCGATGGAATCAACGAACCGAGGTATCGATCGTTCAAGGTGTACCTGTTCACTAGGAAGTCCCAGTTGGATCGTACCCAGTCCCACACCAATGGTGTTCCCAGAGGATTCTCAGATATGGCGGTTAAGCAGTTTAAGAAGTCCTGAGAGCGGACGTAGTTCTCGTCTGTGGCTGTTGTGATGAATCTGAAACGAGAGAAGGTGAGGATTTAATAGATGAAGATGTGACTGCTACATTTAAGAATGTTCTAGTTCTAAACTTTAGATGTAGACTTGAATTTTTATGTTTTTGAATCACTAAATATAGCAAAACAAAACCACTTAAATAAATATATATCCAAAACAAAATTACTTGTTCAAAATCCAAACAGATCGTATGGCAGTCAGTCCCTTCAGCAGCATCAGCTTCTCCGCAGCGTCGCTCTCAGCGACAAACTTCTTGAACACGATGTTCCACGAAGCTTCATCGCCAACGTGATGCATTCCTGAAACAAAGAAACCAATAATTACCTGTTCTTAAAACAATATCAGCGGACTATAAGCAATTCACCGTAATAATAAACTAGGCTGCGAATGTCAGGATGCGGACGAACATCCTTGGGGTTCTCTGTCCAGTTCTTGAACAATTTTCCAGCGTCCTCCAGGCACTTTCCGTGCTCCACCGAGCAGGCCAGTCCGAGAATCGTCGTTCGAAGTTTCCTGAGTAAGAACATAGATGACGTGATGGAATACGCTGTTTAATTGTTAGAGAATGTTTTTTTATAAGGAAACGTACAAATGAATGCGATCCTCGCTGCTGTCCACGGTCCACCCTACTTCTTCGTAGATGGAGCTCACCAAATTTCTTACGTATTGCTGAATGAAAAAGTTTATTTAAGATATAGTTTAAGAAGTTTAGGCCAACAAGTTTAATTTAGTTTAACGAATTTAGCTCAACAAGTTCAGCTTAGTTTAATAAGTTTAGCTCAACAAGTTTAGCTTAGCTGCACAGGTTTAGCTTGAGAAGTTTGATGTACGTTGAAAAGGTGTACTAGAAAAATGTACCTTGAATTTTGCTGAGGAGGGGGTTGACGACAATAGGGTGTCGATAGCAGTCAATTTGGAGGACGCAACGCTCCACGGAATGGGGTGGCTTTCTCTGGAGAGATACCCTGTCATATTCATCGCTATTTCATATTCGAGCTCTCCAGCGCTTGCTAAGCTGAAGGAGTCTTCCAGAAGATGCGCTCTGTCCGACACCGACAATCTCTGTAAACGAGTATCATTGTAACATTTAAATATTTCAATCATACCTAATTTTATTTAACATTGTAGCGCAAAATTTAGTGGTGAAACTTCAGAAAAATACCATGCTCTGATATCGAGTAAATTTTGCAAATAAGCTCTTTGTTACAAAAGAAGATATTTCTAAATGTTTGCAAAATTTGATCAGAACTGAAACATGATGGTATTTCAAAATTTTCCCAAGTTATGTACTATTAAATAATGTATTGTATTTATAAGAGACGTTCATCCTTTTCAACTGATTATGTGTAACTGATAAATATGTGAAAATATGTAACTTGTAAACTAACTTAACCTAAAAGATATGTACTGTTGGTAAGTTAGGTAGCTACTTTACCGTGTGAGCAGATTGGAGAAGTTTGTTGAGAGCGTTCCATTCGCTCGTCTCGTAATTCACTCGATAATAGCCGACTTCATCCGCATTGAACTTGATCCATTCTTGTGGCTCCTTAAACTCGATCAGTACTGCAAATAAATAGCCACTTTTAGTACTTCGTTATGTTTACTAGAGGAAAATTCCTTCAGTAGGAATATATAGATGAAGCTAAAATGAAATAGCAAGATTTGAAAGATAAAGAATAATTACAGTAGCTGGCATCCTTGTTGAACCACAGAAGCGCAGGTTTGGATGTTTTGTTGGAGATGTAAGTGATGGGTATGGTCCACTTGTACCTTTAAAGTCAAATAATTAGTTTTCAATTAATACGTAGTTTAACCAGTACTCATTGTTAAAAATATAATGTTGCATTTATAAATCTTAACAACTGAATTATCAAATGGTCTTAATAAGTCCATTATGGTTTTAATAAGTTAGTATTAAATCTCACCCGTATTCCGATTCTGAAACATCGAACTGAGCATCCGGATCAGCGAGGAATCGCTTCTGAGTCAGCATGTAATTATTGCCCGTTCTCTTCACGTTAACAACCGGAAATCCTTTCTGTCTGGTCCACGTATCCATGATAGCAGTTACGTTCAATTTATCCGGAGAAGAGTCTTGCAATATCTTGAAAAGATCAGCGGTCTCCGCGTTGTGATACTTGAATTTGTTCAAGTAGGCAGTGATGGCACCGTAGAACACGTCGGGTCCTATGAAATTTTCCATCATTCGAATGACCGAGGAACCCTTGAACAAAATGGACGTGCAATTTAGAGCAAGGGAGAATTATTTCATTTAATTTTGGTGGGTGGAGTTACCTTTTTGTAAGAGATTTCGTCGAAGATCGCTGTTATTTCGTCGGGGTTGCTGACTGTTTGAACGATCGGGTGAGAGCTTAATTTCGCGTCTGTTACGAAGACTGAGTGCATTTGTTCGACGAGGAACATTTCCATCTATAAATAGTAACACAATTTGTACACTTTTTGACGATTAGGTAGAACAAATATTATTTCGACTTGCAAAATATACTGATCGTAATGAAACTAGAGGTTAATGACTTTGAGATCTGCAAATTTTGCAGATTGCAACTTGAGATCTGACAATTAAATTTATTTGGAAGAAAATTTATATTCAAATATTTAAAAAAATTATTTGTACTCTACTTCTTGAATTTCCAACATTTTAGCAATATCTAAGGTAATCTTTTAAATAAATTATAGCAGCAGTAGAAAAAGAAACTGCATAGATTTACAATTTTATTAAAGCTTGACAAATACGGTTAAATAAATAACTAACCAGACCCCAACCAGGGAAAACGCCATCAGCACTTTTGTATTGCATGAAGGACGCAAAACCTTCGTTCAGCCACAAATCGTTCCACCAGGACATAGTGACTGAAAAATGACCACAAAGAATATGAAAACCCCTGTAGAAGTTTAACAAAAACAAGTATTTTTTAAGTATTAAGTATTTGGGATTCAGAGACTTGATTATCGATGCTCACCCAAATTTCCAAACCACATATGAGCAAACTCGTGACTAATTATAGTGAGGATGTCATAGGTCTTTGAAGTGGCACTCGACTTCTCGTCGAATAATAATCTTGCTTCTCTGTATGTGACAAGTCCCCAGTTTTCCATGGCACCGGATACGAAGTCTGGAATGGCCGCCATGTCTGAAAAGATCAAAGTTTAGAATAAACATCAATTTATATTTCTGTTACAATACAAGAAGAAGTACAAACTTATAAGTCAAACAAAAAATCAATTAAAAAACGAAAAGTAGAAAAAGACTCACCAAGTTTTGGCAAAGGATAATCGATGCCAAACAGCTTGATATAATATTCGATAATCATCACACCAACATCGAGAGCAAACCAGCCTTTCTGTTGCTGATCTCTGGTCGTATATACGCTAACCGGAAACTGACGGCCA
Source organism: Megachile rotundata (assembly GCF_050947335.1). Classification (NCBI taxonomy): domain Eukaryota; kingdom Metazoa; phylum Arthropoda; class Insecta; order Hymenoptera; family Megachilidae; genus Megachile; species Megachile rotundata. The sequence continues at coordinate 12,522,491 of NC_134989.1, read as the reverse complement.
TCGAGACCGTTCGCCATTTTGGTGAGCGCCACGAAATCGCTGACTATAAAACAAGCTAAGTACGTGGACATCGGCACGCTTTTAGCAAATGTCACCGTTGTTAATCCTTGGGATGGTTGATTCATTTCTGTACACTGAAAATTGAAATAAATATTGAAGTAAATTGTTAAACGTAAGTTGATGAAAAATCATAAGTTGATATGGTTGAAAGAAATGATGGGGTAACATTGCTGGTGTACCTCGGAATTCATGTTTGATAAGGCATTGTACTCTCCGGTTGGATGTACTAGTTTCACCGTGAATTCCGCTTTGAACGCTGGTTCGTCGAAACATGGAAACGCTCTTCTTGCGTATGTTGGTTCGAACTTTGATGTGGCGATGTATCTGTTGAAAGAGTAGACTGTGGTGAATTTTCAGATTGTGGATTTGTTGATGATGTACATTTGAGAATTCTTGTTATTCGGAAATTTGGGAAAATGGATGCTTAGATATTCGGGAATTTAGGAATTTGGAAATGTAGAAATTTGGAAGTTTGGGAATTCGTGCAATAAGAAATTTGGAAATTTAGGAATTCGTCAAATTGGAATTGTTAAGGAAAAACACGGATCAATCAGAGCGCGGGGATTGCGCGTGGAATTACCACGCGTCGAATTACCACGCGTGGAATTACCACGCGTCAAATTACCACGCGTGGAATTACCACGCGTCGAATTACCACGCGTCAAATTACCACGCGTGGAACTACCACGCGTCGAATTACCACGCGTGGAATTACCACGCGTCGAATTACCACGCGTCGAATTACCACGCGTCGAATTACCACGCGTCGAATTACCACGCGTCGAATTACCACGCGTGGAATTACCACCCGTGGAATTACCACGCGTCGAATTACCACGCATGGAATTACCACGCGTCGAATTACCACGCGTCGATTTACTACGCGTGGAATTACTACATATTGAATTACTATGCGTGGAATTACCACGCATTGAATTACCACGCGTCGAATTACCACACGTCGAATTACTACTTATTGAATTACTATGCGTGGAATTACCACGCGTGGAATTACCACGCGTCGAATTACCACGCGTGGAATTATCACGCGTCAAATTACCACGCGTCAAATTACCACGCGTCGAATTACCACGCGTCGAATTACCACGCGTGGAATTACCACGCGTCGAATTACCACGCGTGGAACTACCACGCGTCGAATTACCACGCGTCGAATTACTACGTATTGCATTACTATGCGTGGAATTACCACGCGTCGAATTATCCACGCGCCGAATTACTACGCATTGAATTACCACGTGTCGAAATTCAGGAACTCAGCAAATTTGGAAATAAATTTGCAAATATAGAAATTTAAAAATACAGAAATTCATCAATTAAGAAACTCTTGTTCGACCCCAAAATCCTCACCTAGTCCTATTCTGCGAGTCAGTATATTTGCTCGAATAGAACCCAACAATTTTATCAGGTTGCAAAGCGCCATTGAACTCGATACTCAAATTATAAAGTCCCGTATGCAGTTCATTCTTGGTCCCCACCACGAACATCTCGTGTTTCGGGATCTGTACAACATCCAGCACCTCCAACTCATAATTTTCCTCCCTATCATATGTCTTCAACACCGTAGACGTAATATTCAGTTCCTTCTGATGCAGCGCTATGAATCTCCTTGTATCCAGAACATCAATCAGTATAGTGACTTTGCCCTGGAAGGTGCCCTTGTTCAAGTCCGGATGCAAATATACATCATAGTGCAAGGGTTTCACTTCCTTCGGTAAACGGAACGACAAATCGGAGATGGTGTCCTTGTTCATTGTGGTAAAACCTAAAAAAGAAATAAAAACATACGGGATAAAAATAAGAGTGTCAGCAGGGATATTGCTCGAAGAGGATCAAGTAGTGTTTTGCATTCTTGTCGCAAGATAAAAATGTTTGAACGTGTGAGATAAGCTGACAATACCGGTGGAAAATTCCTGGGCAATGTGTTTGCGGCAAAAATAAACGGCCGAAAGTATTCTGCCTCGGGGCAGAAAGAAACATTTTAAGCTTAACGCCATTTGTGCACTGGGTTTATGCGATTTTAATTATAGAATCCATTCGATTCGTTGAGGCTCGTTGGCGGGCAATTTTGTTCCATAGACTTAATTCGTTCTGTGATCGCTAAAATAAAAAGGGATACTTCTGCTTTACATTGCTGGTATTTATTATTGTTGTGACATAGGGCTGTAGGTATGTGTAGGCTGTAGATATTGAGATCTAGGAGATCTGGGGATATAGGGACTTTTGGTGCATCGACTAATCCATAGTGATCTATGTATTCGGATCGAGGGATGTAAGGACATAGGGATTTGAGAATATAAAGCATTGTGGATCTGGGATATTTCATAGCAAGTTTTCGTTCCTAGGGAATTTTTCTCCCTAGAGAAATAATTAGGATATTTTCAAGTGTGGATGTGGAAGTCTAGGGGATTTTAAGGTCAGCAAAAATTTGCACCACAGTTTAGGATTTTAAGGAATTTGGAAATCTAGAGATTATGATCTGGGAAATTGGATGATCTAGGGAATTTGTGAATCTATGGACTGAAGATTTGTGGAGGATTTGAATATCTAGGGAATTTGAAGTTTTAGAAGATTTGATGTCTGATAAATTTTGAAGTCTAATTTAGATGTGTGGTAATTTGAGAATCTAGCAGATTTAGGATCTAGGAAGAATATGACTCTAGATATATTGCATAATGCAAACTTATGGATTTAGAAATCTAGGGATATAGAGATATTTAGAAATAAAAATAGTAGAAATGTAAAGATCTAGAAATATAGACATAGGAGATAAGGATCTAGAAATATTGATAAAAATATATGATATGTAAATTTAGCAATGTAGGTCGTTAGACATAGAAAGGTATAAAAATCTAGGGATATACAAAATAGTGTTAAAAAGCATCGAAATTATTTATAAAACCAATGAACTATCATATGGAAGTATTAATATCGTTATCAACATTCAACGTGTTATCATTAAACTGCCAATTTTCGAGCGGTACTCGATATTGGATAATACTTGATAATTTCTAAAACTTCAATCTTCATAAACTGGAATCTGAAACTTTGTGTGATGTATTAAGAAATATTAAATCAACATGTACATAAAATATTAAATAATATTCTGCTATAACACATTAAATAAAAAATTACAAATAAATATATTACAGCAAGTAATCCCTTAATATTCGATATTTAATAACAACTTGAACTACAAGTTAATCACAATCAATAATTCATGTTTCGGATAATAGTTACAAAGACTAAAGTAGTAATGGGTTTAAACGACTTTAAATTTCCCGCCAATGACAGACCGGACTGTGAGTCATGAGTACACTAGGCACACTTGCCGACACAAAATTCACTCACGGTATTGAAGGACGGCTGCCTCGACTTTTTGATCGACAAGCACCAGCAACGTGGCCAGACATGTGCAAATTAGGCTGAGGATACAGCAAACGCTGCAGGTGAAGCAAACGAGACCACTTTCGCGATGCGTCGTTTTCCTTCTTGGAGTTGAGTAGGCGACACCGCGGTACTCAGCGCCACTCGAGCTGCGTTTAGTCGCTTTCGTCGCCATTCAGTGCGCATGCGTCACTTATATGGAAAACGAACTATACCTGGAACATTGCGTCTCGTCTTTAATTAATTTATCCACGAAGCATCAAGATCACTGGAGAAAAACGTTATTACAGTGTCGGTTGCTTTCCGAACGATTCTTTTCGAAGGAGAAAAGAAACCCCGACTTGGCGGGAAATTTGAACGTGCGAATGGTGAAAGAGCGCGGTGCGAGCGAAGAGACAGAAATTGGCAGTGCGTTTAAATTGAATTCATTCGACACCTGTTGCTTCGAGTCTTTGCAACATTTTTTTTTTGAATATACTTTTTCTCGAATATACTAATATACTTTTTGAATATACTTGAAGATAAAAGGTGTTATGATGAGCTCAGTTTATGATGGGCTCAGTTATTAGACAATTTTTTAATCGATCATCCTTGATTGTACAAGAGTTTATGATCCATCACTTTAAACCGGTTATTTCTGTTCTAAGCCGTTCAAAAGTAACGTAACCGGAAAAGGAGGTCGAGCAAACGAGTGTTATTTAGAGCAGGAAAAACAGAACGGAACATGCATTCCGGAAAACTCACGCACGAGACACCATTGACGCAACCGTGACTGTCAACACTGAACGAGTTCACTTTGATTATTGAATTAGTTCTCTCTTTTCTTGCAGGATGCGTGGCCTCCAAGGTGACCCGCAAAATTGAATAATCGTCGACGGAAGACGGTGAACTTACTCGTGAACGGTCGCGTGACACCGTCGGTATCGATTTTTTGTTTCTTCGCAGTTATTTTATAGCGTCGGTTAATTTGTTACTCGAGATCTGTATGGAGATGATGTATTTTTGGAATTTTAAGGCTATTCAATTATCGATGTTCTTGATTTTGATATTACCAGATATCTATACTATGACTGGGATATTGTTAGATTTATAGATATTGTTAATCCTGTAAGATATGGTATCTCTTTACGATATTCACATATTTCTGTCTTTATATTTTTACGTTTTTGATTTTCTGAATATTTATGTTTTTGGACTTTTGTTTCCCTAAATTGGTCTGTCCCTAAATCTGGGTATTTTTAAATTTTTACATGTTCTATAAAATTTAAATATTCATAAATTCCTATGTCAATAAACCCTATATACCCAGATCTCTATGTAACCTAATCTAAATAAATTATTATAACCTATAATAATTACTATTAATAATAATAACCTAATCTTAAATTACTATAACCTATAATAACCGAACCTTAAGTTATTATAACCTATAATAACCTAACCTTAAATTAATATAACCTACAACAACCTAACCTTAAATTGTTACATCCTATGGTAACCAAACTTTAAATTATTATAACCTATAGTAACCTAACCTTAAATTGTTAAAACGTATACTAACCTAACATTAAATTGCTATAACCTATAATAACCTAACCTTAAATTACTACAACCTATAGTAACCTAACCTTAAATTAATATAACCTACAATGACCTAACCTTAAATTGTTACATCCTATAATAACCTAACTTTAAAATATTATAACCTACAGTAACCTAACCTTAAATTATTGTAATCTATAATAACCTAACTTTAAATTGCTATAACCTATAATAACCTAACCTTAAATTATTACAACCTATAGTAACCTAACCTTAAATTAATATAACCTACAATAACCTAACCTTAAATTGTTACATCCTATAATAACCTAACTTTAAAATATTATAACCTACAGTAACCTAACCTTAAATTGCTATAACCTATAATAACCTAACCTTAAATTAACATAACCTATAGTAACCTAACCTTAAATTATTGTAACCTATAATGACCTAACCTTAAATTATTATAACCTATAATAACCTAACCTTAAATTACTATATCCTATAATAACCTCACCTTAAATTATTATAACCTATAATAACCTAACCTTAAGTTACTATAACATATAATAACCTAACCTTAAATTAATATAACCTATAATAACCTAACCTTAAATGAATATAACCTATTGTAACCTAACCTTAAATTATTATATCCTTAACCCCTGCAATCTCCATATCCATAAATCTCTATATCTCTAAACTCTAATATTTCAATATCCCTACATCCCTAAATCCCAATACTCAAATCCTTAGATTCTTCTCAAAGATATTAATACTAAAAAATTTCTCAACAATTTAACACTGAACACGCTTGAAATGTGTACAATCGAACGAAACTGCCTATTTGTTTTAAAGTCCTAGTGCGTCTCGGTTTTTGTCCTTCGAGTTAGAGTTTCACCGTCGTTTCAAGGATGCTGGTTAAAATTCCTGTCAACGCGCTCTGCCGATCCGTGTCATTGCTTTTTCTGTGACCTTTTATTTTGCAACATTCAAAGATTGACAAAAATTTATTGGTAACATTTGTCAATTTTTGTTGTTGCTGAGCACCGTTTTATTTTTGTGATTATATTATTTGACACGTTGCTTGAGTCACAGGTAAACTCCACAATAAATTAAATATTATTAAATGGCAAAATTAAAAAATGTGAAATAATTGTTCAATAATATCGTATACTATATTGTACTACTAATCATGCAATATAAAAAAATTTATTAAATTAAAAATTTGAAGAATAAAGTTTTCAAATTTTTTACCCTTTATCTACACAAGAAATTTTCCTGCTAAAATACAAAATTAAATATTTATAATCAATTCTATGATTAATAAAATAATTAATTTTTCTTAAAGAAATTAAACGTCTTCAGTTTTCGTACGTTTTAGTCACCCTCGATTAAAAATAAGACCCTCGATTATAAACAATTATAACAAATTTTAACAAACAACATAATTGTTAAATGACATAATTAAATGACTTAATTAATTGAATGCACTACCTGATCTTTCAAGAAGTGGAAAAATCTTCACACGTTGTTTCACTTTCAATCCGATCACGAAAGCGGAGAATCGATCATCACTTTCGTTGTTCTTCGATCGGTTATCGAACAAAGACTGCCATAAACTGACCGGTGGTGAAGTGACCACTTCTCTTGCTCTTAATTGAAAGTAACGGGAATACTAACTGCATGCATATTCTCCAGTTAATTGGCTGAAATTGATAACGCAAAGTTTGCGTTCATTAACCAGCCACCAGTGATGTCAAGTAAAAGAATAACCTTGCTCGCATTAATGATAACCTCGGTGCGCAGTCGGACTGCAAAATGAATCTTTCTACATTTATTTCTTTTACAAAAATAATCACTATTAATTACCTCGAAGAAATGCAAAACATTAGTACATACTTTAATTTATAAAACGCTGCTTTACGACGTTTGTTTAAAATTAATTAACCAAGACTGACAGTGTTTACGTTTGAAAAATAAAAGAACGAAGATGAATGTTTGTACGTGTTTCATGTTTCATTATAATAATATGTAACTGAGTAATTGACAAATGTTGATAATTACAAACGTGTGGTTCAAAGTGAGATGTAATGTAGGTTTGGTTATTTTTTAATGGAAAGTGTTCGTTTAGATGGTTAAGTGAGTTATATATATAATGAAAGGTGATATAATGTGTTATGACATTATTTGCGATGATATAACGGGTTGATTACTTGATGTGATGGGTGGACAACGTGCTGACAGTTTGATGCGTGGTCTAGACGAGGAATTAAGTAGCTGATGCATTGAATATACAATGCGACGAATGTGCAATGCGTCGACTATACAACGCACTAAATATACAACACACTGACTATTCAATGTGTCGATTTTACAACGCGTCGAATATGCAATGCGTCGACTATTCAACGCGTCGACTGTGCAACGCATTGACTATTCAACGCGTCGACTTCTCAACGCGCGAACTATTCAACGCGTCGACTATGCAATGCGCCGACTATTCACGCGTCGACTACGCAATGCGCCGACTACTCAATGCGTTGACTATACAACGCGCCAACTATTCAACGCGTCGACTATTCAACGCGTCGACTTCTCAACGCGCGAACTATTCAACGCGCTGACTATTCAACGCGTCGACTATGCAATGCGCCGACTATTCAAAGCGTCGACTACGCAATGCGCCGACTACTCAACGCGTCGACTATTCAACGCGTCGAATTCGCAACGCGCCGACTATTCAACGCGTGGACTATGCAACGCGTTGACTATTCAACGCGTCGACTATGCAATGCGCCGACTATTCAAAGCGTCGACTGTGTAATGCGCTGACTACTCAGTGCGTTGACTATGCAACGCGTTGACTATGCAATGCGCCGACTATTCATCGCGTCAACTATGCAACGCATCGACTATTCACGCATCGACTGTGCAATGTGCCGACTATTCAATGCGTTGACTATGCAACGCGTTAACTATGCAATGCGCCGACTACTCAATGCGTTGACTATGCAACGCGTCAACTATTCAACGCGCCGACTACTCAATGCGTTGACTATGCAACGCGTTGACTATGCAACGCGTTAACTATGCAATGCGCCGACTATTCATCGCGTCAACTATGCAACGCGTCAACTATTCAACGCGCCGACTACTCAATGCGTTGACTATGCAACGCGTTAACTATGCAATGCGCCGACTATTCATCGCGTCAACTATGCAACGCACCGACTATTCACGCGTCGACTGTGCAATGCGCCGACTATTCAATGCGTTGACTATGCAACGCGCCAACTATTCAACGCGCCGACTATTCACCAAGTCGACTGTGTAATGCGCCGACTACTCAATGCGTTGAGTATTCATCGCGTTAACTATACAAGCAGTGACTATACAACGCGCCGATATTCAACGAAACAATCAATTAATGTTAACGTTAATATTAAATAAGTGCATACAGAGTTAAATGTACATATAGGGACTTCATACGGCAATATAGTGAGACTTCACTATATCTGCATCTTGTGAATGCATGTAAAATGTAGAAATGGAACAGTGATTTATTTTTAGTGCAACAAATAGTATATTTTTGCAACAGGAAAGTGGAAAATTTAAGTATTGTTGTTTTGTTTAAAAGAAAGATTTCTAATAAACCCTTATTGATCTCGAACGGATTTATCATGATGAATGCGATATAAAAGAATTAACGTATCTTGAGAAAAACTTCCACACCCATAAAGAATGATAAGTTTCTTACAATTTCAAGATAAACTGAGATAAACTAGTTAATTATATCGTTTTCCAATTGGATCGTTAATATGAATTAACGACACGAGAAATTACTTGAACGATAAATTTAATACGTTTTCTAGTTTATTGATCTGGAAATGTTTAGCTTGGAACCATTGACGTAACTATAATTTTTTTGCAAATATAATTAGGTCTTTTACCATAATTTTTTACTTATAATTTAAAATTTGGATTTTTTAGCTATAATGTTAAATAAGAACAGTATTTTATTTTCTTTATTTTGTATCGATTGTCCCGGAATAATGGGTTTATTTGTATAACAAAATTTTACGGAATTGATTAAGGTTTGTTTAGCTACGCCAATGTTCGAAACTGTGAAATGAAAGTCACGCTGCGAGAGATCACCGCTTTATCTTTCAATTAATCATGTTTTATCGGGTGTTCGATAGCAGATAATCACAATTTGAATCTAAGTAAAAAACATCTATCTCAGTTTTCTAGATTCGTCTTCTATCGTTCAGTATTTGTCAATAAACTTTCTATCGCTGAAAAAGTTGGTTCACTTGCTTTTTTCCTTACTTCGTTACTTCACAACGTTACAAGTATCCAGGGAAAGTAATAAAAATACAAATTGAAACATTTGCAAGTGTCTGAAGACAAACACATAACTTCAAACATCATAGAGAAGTTTCATAACGTTGACATTCGTTTTGAGCAAATAAAACACATCTGAGTAGACACAGAAACTAATCCACGAATATTATGAAATCTTTAAAACTATAAATTTTTATTGTAAAATAAAGTTATTTTTAGCGTTGTTTTAGTTTTACTGAATTTATATTTAAAAATAAATATTTAGATAAATAAGTAAATATTTTAAAAGATAAACATTTGAATAAATATTTTAAAAGATAAACATTTGAATAAATATTTTCAAAAATAAACGTTTAAATAAATATTTCTAAAAATGAACATTTAAATAAATATTTAAAAATAAATATAGATTTATTGATAAAATAAATTGTTTAATCATAAGTACTGATATAAAATAATTCTACCTAGTAATTTATAATTTTGCAAATTTTATATTGCATCAGTAATGTGAATCTTCTTATTAAGGGATGAAAATTATAATAAATAAATGATACAAAAATTTCAAGTTACACAATGAGGAAAATCTGAATACATTTTTCTAATGAAATAAATTGTTCAATTACGTTTATGAAAATTAAAATTTACATTTTTATAAATGTTTCACCCCCTCTGTATCCACCCCTGTCAAAATGTTTAAATACGTAAATTTAATTGTTATAAAATTGCAAATGGTAATGATAGCCATTTTGAAAATTTTGGAGGACAGTTATTCATGTCGATTATGTATTATTTATTTTTAAAAGTGATCTAAACAAAAATTACAAAATAATTGGACTTCCTTATTATCAATTAATTCTACCAATTAATTTAATACTCTCAATTAATTCTATTATACCAAGGAATTTTTGAAAGCATCCGTAAATTGAATTCATGACGAAGACCATTATAGATCGAAAGTTAGGTTATGTTAATAATGGCGGCCAAATAGCTTCCAGATAAATCCACCATTTACAGCCTTCGCTATAATTATTTTTTTATTATGTCATTAAATAACGATTCAGATAAGTAAATAATAAACGACATTGATTTAACGAATTTTATTCAATAATCATATACAATAATACTCGTAGTAGTTTTAAATTAATAAAGTACCTTACGAAATCTTAATCGAAAACTTTGCCAATTACATCCAAACATAAAAGCTTTTTATTTCTTTTTCTCAATTCGTGCTCTACTTTATTCTCTAACCTTTGTACACCATAATTAAATAAACTAAACCACTAAATTACCAGAAATTTCTCTCAGGGCTCTCCCTCGTATCGATACCATAAATTATAATAAATAAACTAAATCGATACACTGTACTTTATACAAATAATATTTACTCTGCAACGCACGAAATTTTCGATAAACTAATATCTACAAATCCTACGTATCGATCTCATCGATAATAAAAATAAATCGTCAGGGTGAATAAATAATTCGTATTGTAGATCCAAGACTATTCCTGCGTTTATTCAGAGAAGAAATATGTTAGGTACGCGCAGAATACTCTCGACAAATTATTAGTTTTCAGTTAGAAAATTGAGGGAAGTCCTCGAGGAAGAAACTTGTGCGTTCCCTTCGTATATACATAAATTAAACCGCGATGTGCGATGTTTTAAGGCAACAAAATAAATAATCACCCGGTTAAGAAAGAGAAAAGGAAAGGCACACGTTCGCCATTTTACGCGACAGCCATTTTACCTGTCGCTGAAATTCGTGTGCGACGTAGAATTCTTTCAAATAATGCGGTAAGCGGAGAGAGAGGAAGCGGGAAGTCTACGAAATGATCCAAGAGTTTATACTTGTTAGAAACCTAATCTAATTTTATAATTGGTTTGCAAAATTTGGGACGATTTAGGAGGACATTTAGATGATCGAAATTTTGGGCATTCTTTTAGCAATTTTACAATTTGCAATTTCACAATTTTAGCTATTTGAAGATTAAAGAATTGGAAAGGCTGAAAATTTTGAAATTTTAAAAATCTGCAAATCTAGGAATTTGAAGATCTGAAAATGTGAAATTTTGAAAATCTGAAAATATGCAAATTTAAGAAATTGAAGATTTGCAAATCTGCAAATTTCAGAATTTGAAAATCTTTAAATTTAGAAATTTGAAGATCTAAAAATTCGGAAATTAAAAAATTTGAAATTTGAAAAAGTTGGAATTTGAATTTGGAAATTTGAAGACCTAAAAATTAGAAAATTTGAGGATCTAACAATGTGAAAATTTGAAAATCTGCAAATTTAGAAATTTGAAGAACTAAAAATTCGAAAATTAAAAAATTTGAAATTTGAAAAATTTGGAATTTGAATTTGGAAATTTGAAGACCTAAAAATTAGAAAATTTGAGGATCTAAAAATGTGAAAATTTGAAAATCTGCAAATTTAGAAATTTGAAGATCTAAAAATTTGGAAATGTGAAGACCTAAAAATTAGAAAATTTGAGGATCTAAAAAAGTGAAAATTTGAAAATCTGCAAATTTATAAATTTGAAGATCAAAAGATTTGAAAATTTGAAAATTGAAAAATTGAAAAATTCGAAATTCTAAAAATTTAAAAATTTGAGAATTTGAAAATTTTGTTTCGATCAACCACCTTCCCGGACCATTTCATAAAATACCATCAGCCTCCGATACGAAACAATATTTTACTTTAAATAGCTAAGGCAAGTCGTCGATGTTGGATTGTCGCGCTTGTGGCTATTGTTTTCATTAATCGATGAACGATTATTAATCGAAAGCAACGTTCGCATCGCGTTCGTTCGTAATCGCCACGATCTAATTGTACGTTTAATTTAATTGACGCTATTTAACGGCAAACGATCGCGATTTCACGTAGAGGTGCTGATATTATCGAATACTGTTTGAATACTACTCAAATTTTATTACCGACAATACTGAAATATTGGTAATCGTTGAGATACTGTACAATTATTAGAACTATAAATTTTATTGTTCAAATCAGTTTCTAATCTAACCTGACATGCATATTATATTTAATATATATAATTTTAACTTAAAAGTTAATATTCTTGTCTCAAGTTTAATTTCATTGCGTTTTCAAACAGTCATAAGTGTTTGGTTAGGTTAAGAATTTTGAATCAGGTTAGGTTACATTCAGTACAAATAAATAATGTATCCAGTTAGGTTAATATTCGAAAAATAAATTTCATATTAGGTTACATTCAGTAAAAATAAATAATCAATTTATGTTAATGTTTGAAAAATAAATAAATCTGAAATAAAGTTACAGCAACAACTTTTAATATAAATCTGAAATAGAATAAACTGACTCAAATTTGAAGTTTAAATAAAAATAAATAAATTTGAATGATATAAGGTTAAGTTGAAATGTATAAATGCAAATGATTCCTCCCATTAACCTAACTATCTCAACGATATCATTAATATGTCGTCAAGTATATTTTTCCATAATAGCACCTCCAGTTTCACGAACTCGAGCTCGATTTCGCGAAACACATTTTTATCGGAAGACGAAAGATCGAAGATCGAGCTCGAGTCTTTTCGACATCGAATTTCTCCAACGATTTTCGACGCTCGGATCAATATTAAATTAATCGATGGATTAATTGTTAGTAGTTGCTTCGCGAGTTTCCTTAATATATTAGGCACACATTTAACGCACGTATATAAAAAAATTCTAAAAGACACTAGTTATGTTTCGTAAAATGGAAGGACTGTTTCGTGATCCCGTTACGATTCAAATTCTCGTCCAGTATTATAAAATTAATCAAAATCAACGTTTGGCACAAAATCGACAAAAAAAGGAAAGGCTTCGATTTGAAGGCTGGAATTAAATATGAGCGGCATCTTTGAACGACGTACTGATCGATCTACGGATCAATCAATGAATCATTTTCACGGAAATCATTTTTAATAAATTTATAAAGCAAAAGCTTGTACAAGTATCATAAGAACTCCGAAAATTAAATAATAAGGGATTTTCGGATATTTTAAACTGAAAGTACTGAAAAGAAGTACTTAACGATTGATTAAGAGTTCCAAGACTGAATAAATTGTGCGTTCAGTTTAATAATTAGCAACTACAGGGTGTCTTACAAGTAGTGTAGGTCTCTGAAATGGTAGGTGACGTGATTCTGAAGAACATTTCCCTTTGCAAAAATGGGGTGTGAAGCTTCGTTTTTGAATTATTAAGGAAAAACATGGATCAATCAGAGCGCGAGGATTGCGCTGGAATTACTACGCATCGAATTACCACGCGTGGAATTACCACTCGTTGAATTACCACGCGTGGAATTACTACGTGTCAAATTACCACGCGTCGAATTACCACGCATCGAATTACCACGTATCGAATTACAACGCGTCGAATTACCACGCGTCCAATTACCACGTATCGAATTACCACGCGTCGAATTACCACGTATCGAATTACCACGCGTCGAATTACCACGCATCGAATTACCACGCGTGGAGGTACTACGCTTCAAATTACCACGCGTCGAATTACCATGTGTCGAATTACTACGCATGGAATTGCCACGCGTCGAATTACCACACGTGGAATTACTACGCATCGAATTACCACGCGTCGAATTACCACGTATCGAATTACAACGCGTCGAATTACCACGCGTCGAATCACCACGCGTCGAATTACCATGCGTGGAGTTACCACGCGTTCAATTACCACGCGTAGAATTACCATGCGTGGAATTACCACGCACTGAATTACCACGCGTCGAATTACCACGCGTCGAATTACCATGCGTGGAATTACCACGCGTTCAATTACCACGCGTAGAATTACCATGCGTGGAATTACCACGCACTGAATTACCACGCTTCGAATCACCACGCGTAGAATTACCATGCGTGGAGTTACCACGCGTCGAATTACCACGCGTAGAGTTACCATGCGTGGAATTACCACGCACTGAATTACCACGCGTCGAAGCACCACGCGTAGAATTACCGTGCGTGGAATTACCACGCGTCGAATTACTACGCGTCGAATTACCACGCGTCGAATTACCATGCGTGGAGTTACCACGCTTCGAATTACCATGCGCCGTTAGACTCGAAATTGTCGCTCTCGCATCTGTGCATGCGTAATCCTCGCGCTCTGATTGGTCCGTGTCTTTCCTTAATAATTCAAAAACGAAGCTTCAAATCCCATTTCTGCGAAGGGAAATTTTATTCAGAACCACGTCAACTACCCCCCATTTTAGGGACCTACACTAATTACTACTCTAGTACTACACTAGTTGTGAAACTAGTGCAGTCTCACTATAGTAGACCTTGTATTACAGCCACCCCACAGAAGAAAATTAATAGATTTCATTATCCCAGCTTCGATGAACAACATAATGCAGATCAATTCACAAAAATCGTTTCTAATAACTTTCCAAAACAACAGCTTGTGCAAGCATCATAAAATCCCCAAAAATAAAATAATAGAACGCTTTCTATTTTGCAGGTACCGAAAGTGAAAAGAACTGCCAAACGATTGAACAGTTCCGAGATAAATTGTGCGTTTAATAATTAACTGTATATATTGCAGCCATCCACAGAGAAGAAAATGGATGGATTCCACAATCGATCCCAGCTTCGACAACCGTGAAAATTCGACGACAACGCGTTGAGTGCCTTTCCCGTGTATCAAAGAACTACTCGACCGATATACAGTACACGTGCTTTGGTTACAATAATTCTACATCGCTGGAGATACAACAGGACCAGACGATTGATCTGTCCATGTATCGTACAGGTATCGATTCTTCGGACAGAGTCTCAGACAATACGAATCGAAAGGCCACGAATTCATTTGATTCCACGATCGAAGAGTCGACTGCAACAGTTCGATCATTTTTCTTCTTCCGTTGTGCTCGCTGTTACAGTTCGTTCACATCGAAGAATTCAAAGGTATTGCTCGTCTCTGCCCGATTTCCTGGTTCGATTTTTTTTTAGTTAGGAAGAATTTTCCACAACAGTCGACTCTCCATGGAAAAACGATAACAATAAGTTCCGATGACGCGTCCAATAAATATTAATTGACGTAGTGAACGATCGATCGCTGCTCGGTGAACGATCTATCGTTCAAATTCAATTGAAAAATCTTGCGATATATATATGTAGTAACGGTTGGTAGACGACTGGTGAATTAGTCGCATTTGTTGATGATCTCCACTTCTTGGATCTCTTCGGGCTTCATGTCGACGTCGCCCCAGCCCCATTTCATGTCCACGTGACTGTGGTCGGATGTGCCAGTTTGGTCGTACCTGGAAATTTATGGTGTTTTTTGTGAGATATTTGGGAGAGCATGTAGATATAACTCTCTTTTCTTTCTTTGATAATAGACATGTGGTAGACTCTTGGTATATTGCATGATTTATGAGAAGGTTCTTTTTCATGAGACTTCTATGTAAAAATTGTAATTCTAGAATTCTAAAATTGCCAAATATTTCAATTCTATTAAATCCTCAAATTCCTAAATCCCCAAATCAGCCAGTTTCCAAAATCCCAAACTCTAAGTATTTAAATTTCTGAATTTGCCAAATTTCCAAATCCTCAAATCTCCAAATCCTTAAACCTCAAAGTTTCCAAATCACTCAAATTTCCCAAATCAACTCTACAAATCCCCAAATTGATCTCCTCAAATTCCCAAAGTCCCAAAATCGAATTACCATTCGTCGAATTACCACATGTGGAATTACTACGCGTCGAATTACCACGCGTCGAATTACCACACGTGGAATTACCACGCGTCGAATTACTACACGTCGAATTACCACGCGTTGAATTACCACGCGTTGAATTACCACGTATCGAATTACAAGGCGTCGAAATACCACGCATTGAATTACCACGCGTCGAATCACCACGCGTAGAATTACTACGCGTCGAATTACCACGCGTCGAATTACCACACGTGGAATTACCACGTATCGAATTACAACGCGTCGAATTACCGCGCGTCGAATTGCCACGCGTCGAGTCACCACGCGTGGAATTACTACGCGTCGAATTATCATGCGTCGAATTACCACGCGTCGAATTACTACGCGTGGAACTCCCACGCACCGAATTACCACGCGTCAAATTACTACGCGTGGAACTCTCACGCATCGAATTACCACGCGTCGAATTACTACGCGTGGAACTCCCACGCACCGAATTACCACGCGTCGAATTACTACGCGTGGAATTCCCACGCACCGAATTACTACGCGTGGAATCCCCACGCGTCGAATTACTACGCGTGGAACTCCCACGCATCGAATTACCACGCGTCGAATTACTACGCGTCGAATTCCCACGCGTCGAATCACTACGCGTAGAATTACTATGCGTCGAATTACCACGCGTCGAATTGCCACGCGTCGAGTCACCACGCGTGGAATTACTACGCGTCGAATTATCATGCGTCGAATTACCACGCGTCGAATTACTACGCGTGGAACTCCCACGCACCGAATTACCACGCGTCGAATTACTACGCGTGGAATTCCCACGCACCGAATTACTACGCGTGGAATCCCCACGCGTCGAATTACTACGCGTGGAACTCCCACGCATCGAATTACCACGCGTCGAATTACTACGCGTCGAATTCCCACGCGTCGAATCACTACGCGTAGAATTACTATGCGTCGAATTACCACGCGTCGAATTGCCACGCGTCGAGTCACCACGCGTGGAATTACTACGCGTCGAATTATCATGCGTCGAATTACCACGCGTCGGATTACTACGCGTCGAATTCCCACGCGTCGAATCACCACGCGTAGAATTACTATGCGTCGAATTACCACGCGTCGATTTACCACGCGTAGAATTGCCATGCATTACCACATACTGAAAATCACCCCAATCTCTAAATTCAGATAGAAAAAATCTCTACAAGTTTGTAAAGAAAGCAACTATATACCTAGATCCATCACCAGTCCTGTTAGCACGTTTCTTCACAATATCAGCTGGAACAGCTTTCATGTCGTATGCCAGCCCTAGCCGGGCACAGAAATCAATGAACGCTGTAGTTAAATTGAGCTTGTAGTTCCCTAACTCGGCCGCTTTGTAATCCCATGGGAACACATGGTGATAATTGTGCCAACCCTCGCCAACCGCGCATATGGCTACACCGATGTTCTCCGTTGGTCCAATATTTCTGCAAATTTCATTTATTTGTTCATCCACTAATCCACTAATCTATTTACTCCATCATTCGTACGCGTTTATAAAAACAGAAAATTATTGCTCAAGTTTATTCGATACAAATTAATTGTTGCTACAATTACATATGAATTTGCAATTTTTTATTTTCAATTTTTACTACTATGTTTACTTTCTAATTTATCATGATCCAAGTTTAAATTTAGAATTTAGAATACGAATTTGCAATTTTTAATCTTTAATTGCTACTACTATGTTTACTTTCTAATTTATTATGATTCAAGTTTAAATTTAAAATTTAGAATACGAATTTGCAATTTTTAATCTTTAATTGCTACTACTATGTTCACTTTCTAATTTATTATGATTCAAGTTTAAATTTAAAATTTAGAATACGAATTTGCAACTTTTAATCTTTAATTGCTACTACTATGTTCACTTTCTAATTTATCATGATTCAAATTTAAGTTTGTGAATTCAATTGACTTAAATTATTAAATAAAATTTTTGTTGCAGGGTTGCTATTTAACAAAGCATCATACTGTTCTATCTAGGTAGAAAAGATCTAGTTACTAGAACCTAGGTAAGAAAGATCAAGTTATTTACTTGTCGTAAGGTTTCATGCCCCATATATGTGCAGCCGAGTTCACCAACCACGTGAAGTGCAAGTTCAATGTGTATCTCCACACTGTGCTGTACCACGCATTCAAAGGTTTCTCGTCCCAGAAATAGCAGGGTATCCACGTGGGCAGAACGAAGCAGAAGATCGGCATTAGTATAATGTACAATCTGCGAAAACGAGAAAAGAAAGTTGTATAATTATACGTTCACACTAGAGTTCTCATTTAGTTTAATATGAACAGACAATGACAATCTAATATTTACTGTGAGAGTCTTTTAACTATAGTACATAACTAGCAATACATATAATCAATTCAATTAACTTATATCGATTTCAGTAACTACTGTGGAATCTCATTATTTCCCTGCGTCAGGGGCTCCGCGTTGTATAACTACCCGTTAAGTCACCCGTCGTATTAAATTAATTATTCACTCGCTATATACATTCACTTATTGTACCTTTTTTGCCATAGAACGACAGGATCATTTATCACGTCGCTCATATCGACCGTGGCTCCCTTTCTGAACACATCCGGATGTTTTCGAACCAGAAGCCACCCCATGTGCGAGAAGAAGAATCCTCTCTGCGCGTTATGGGGATCTGCGTCGGTGTCAGTAAATTTATGATGTACCCGATGATCTCTTACCCACTCGTAAATATGATTCTGCACAAAAATAACGTTTCAAATATTTTCTAGAAAATCGTTGGGAAAATTTGTTGAATCAAGAAATGGAAATTTAATGACTCACTTGAAAAGCGATTGATTGACAGATCATCAGGAAAACACGCATTGGCCATTTTGCTTTATAGGATCGATGTGCCCATAGTCTGTGAGCGCCAGCTGTGATGCCCATTCCCGCCAGGAGCGTCACGAATACATCTGAAAATGAAAAATATATGAAATAAATAAAAGTGAAAAATTTATCCTCATTACATTTGTAACAATTATTGTATATAAATATGAGTTTTATAATGAACATTAT